>NC_062969.1:14728117-14778563 GCF_023119035.1 Salvia hispanica
AAAAAAGTAACTTAAACAGACTCCTATATGAACTAACTGAACTAGTAGAACTGCTGGAGCACTGGAATAAAGCATAATACAGAGAGCTGTCATCGTAAAGGTCTCTGAAAATTTTTGAAATTTTTTCACTAACAAAAAAATATATCCTTAAACAATTGTTCTGTATTCTACTGGGGTTGGGGGTGTTAAGGTTGGTGACTGAAGAAACCCAAAGCAGAAAAAATTTAAAATTTTCTTTGTTTCTGAATTTAAACATTTTTTATGGCCCCTTTTTTTATGGCACAGATCATAACAGAAGACAACAAACTCCACAAAAGATGGCAAACTAACCCCTAAGAAAAATCCCAAAACAACATTACCGATCTCAAAAAAGGTTTGCTAAAACCACCCATAATAGGCATCTTCTGCAGAAATACAGCCAGTGGGAACCACTGTACCAAAAAATAATTAATAAGCCTCTAGCACTATGGTGGAAAATAAACCAAAGTTTAAAGAAAAAAGATTCATCAAGTATATAATCAACACTATACCTGAAGAGCACAATAAATCCATAAGCCTCAACTATCATGCCAAGATAGGCCATCCAATGATAACCAAGAAAAGCCAACCCCAAAAGAAATTTTTCCCTGCTATCAAAATAAAAAGTTAAAATGAAGAAAGCCAACAACCCAGGCCTCCACTCCCTGAGGGGGGAAAGGAAACGATCTGAAAAAAATATGCCTTGAAATTAAAGCTTCATAAAAACTGGGCAGAAGACTTGACCTATGGTTAATGTCACGCCTGAGAAGAAAAAGGATCTGTTTAGTGAACAAAAAAATATTAGGAAGATTAGGGGGAAATAAACAAATTTCTAGCTGAAAGACAACCTGCCACTATATCATACATACATTTCCCATTGCAAGTAGACCATCAAAGAAGAAAATGATCCCAAGAAATGAAAAGAACACCCAAAGCCGTCAAACCAAGCCCATTTGTTTGATTAGAACCAAAAAAAGATCAGATCATGCTAAACCATTAGAAATTTCGTTCACAATATGATCTTAAAAGCCAGACACCAATTCCTATACAGTTAACACTGATAAAACACTTGGCAATGAGAAATCAAAGGAACGCGAGAGAATCATTCGAGATGAGAATTTGTCAGCAAAATGCACAATGAGATACGATTCACGTTAGCCATGCTTAGCTAATGCCAATCACTCCACAATCAGAATCAAATTTAACCAGCAACAACAAGAGTGGATTAAACTTATTTTTACGATCGTTCATCTCGAAGGACATCATATTCGCCAATTGTGATTCAATCAGAAATAAGCTAGATTTGTCAACAAAATCTCAGTCGAAACCCTACTCCGCTGCAAATTTGGGGGAAAAACAATTACAAACCAATACTGGCACCAAAATAACAAATCACAGACATAAATACCCGAGAACTTCAGCTGAAAATTGGTCCTTCTTCAAATAAACTCATGTTAAAATAAACAAATGGAGTAAAAGTTAAAAGAGTAATCGCCATAGATCCACTAACCACCTCGAATCCGATCCGATCCCTGGTTTACATCAGATGTTATTTGCTGGATGACGTCAATGGAATTGGAATTAAATGAAGAAAATATTCAATGGTCGTACTATACAATATGACAGTAATATTTAATTTATAATATTAATTGTTAAACAAAATTTAATTTATTATCTGGAAAATAGAGAAGAAATCCTATCAAATTTAATATTACCTGTGTTGCATTAAAGTCCACGGCCTTAGTCTTAAACATAACACTCTAATATCAACCCTTGGATTAAATAATTTGATGGATGTGATTAAAAAACAACGCTATACATTATTGTAATGTTCTCGTACATTAAAGAGAAAAATGGTAAACAAACAATGATTTGCATCAGTTTCGAACTACATATCCGTAATTGAAGGAGGATTATTTACAGCAACATTTGACCTTCCCACTCTCTCACCATTTCAAATTCTTGCTTCTTCGTCGTTTTTTCGCCGCTTCTCCGACTGACGCCCAGACCCGAAGGCGACTACTTCCCTTCTCAATCCCCAAAACCAAACCCTAGTTCCACTCGTCTTCCACTCCTCTTCGGAAAAAATACAAATCGGCGACGAATGCGGCTGCGAAACAAAAACCTCCGTCTTCCACCCTTAATCGACCATCAAGTTGGGAGTTTCAGTCTCTCCTGCGATGAAATTGGTTAATTAAAGCGTCCCTTGTCTGCGAATTGGTAGCACAAAACTGAGAACGCTGCTATTTTTGAGAGTTTATTCTATTGTTGGTCGTCCTCTTCATTAAACTCGTATGTTTGTTCATTAGTGACGACAATTTGTATAAAGATTAGTTTTTCTAGGTTTCTGAGAATTTTGTTGGTGGTAATTGATTTTAAGCGACTGTACATCATTTAGTCACATTAGTACATCATTTAGTACCCGTATTGCTACATTATTTTGGATTTTGTTTACATTATTTGATACACTTTTTGGTGGCGAACGACTGTACATCAATTACTTATATGTGTATATTAAATCAATTAGCAACTTCAGAGACTGATTTTATTATGCAGTGATACATTATTGGGTCTTGTGTGTATATTAATTATTTTCTTTAGATCCATCATGTTATTTACCAACTTTTCTACATTATTTAGCGTCTTTCAATGTACATTATTTAGCAATATATGTACATTAAGTTGCATAAATCATTTGTTGCCTTATACATTGTTTATCTTTTTTGGTACATTATTTTCACAAATTTCATGCACATCATATGATGTTACATCTATGTACATTTGATTTCTACGAGATTGAGTCGTCGATTTTTCCAAAAATGTAGGTGTTTCATAGCTGGGCGTTGATTGCGTTTTCATATTATAAATTATTTTATTTGTCGTCGTCTTTATTGCGTCGAATGTACTTGTTTGGATTGGTTGTAGGTTCTGTGAATGCATGTACAAAATTGAATCCGTAACTGTAAATATGTCACGACCGCATTTTACTAAGGGTAGTAAACATGGTTAATGTGACTAGGGATGAGAATTTAGAAGAGGGGTTAGAAATGGGGAAGAAGATATAAGAGCAATACATAAAATAAAAGAGAGTTATAAAGGGAGTACTTAGATAAGGTACACTCGATCACATAAAGGATTGAGTTTAGAGATTTGACAACACGATTTATTCAAATATCAGAGTCTTAGAGAAAAGTAGAAACTAGCACAGGGAAATAAATGAAACACGGTTCCATGTATGAAAGACATGAACCTCCGAAAGTCTTGCATGATTTGGAAATAAGCCCCTTTGATTCAACACTCTCCCCCTTATCGCTTGCTCGACTGCATTTAGAAATACAATGCGGGTCATAGGTAATCGTGAACACGATGTCGAAAGATACAAGTATACATGTATAAAAGAAATTATTGTCGAGCCATCAACACGATGAATACTTGAGAATTTTTCATGAAAAGAGCCCAAGCTTACTAAAATCCTTTGCTTAAAAAGTTTGTGCATTCTTACGTTCCTTCGTAATCCGCCATATCTGGACATTCCTTCTTGTGCGGGAAAGTGACCACTTTCCAGGACAGAGCGACAACCCTCTCGATGACACCACACGCACGTGTACACTAGTCCGAGTAGGGACTCTCCCAGCATCGACTCGAAATTCAATTCTTACTAATGTATGATTATCAAACAATTACGTGAATATTTTTCTGAATTAATTGTTAGATTGTGATTTTTAATGTATATGTCACATAATTATTAGTATAGATTATAATGGGTTTAATGTGTTCGAAAGTTAAATCTATCCCCGAAGGGTTAGCAATCCATGGGGTTAGGGTATAAGATCGACTCACTAACAAAACCGGTTGTTCATTATTTTGATATAGTTTGCTACATTATACAATCCCGAGATGTACATTATTTACCTGAACTTGTACATTATTATGTGGATAGTTTTAGAAGTAAATTGATGTAAAACATTAGATTAGTCCTTGATGATGTACTTTTGTTTGATGTTGCTTATAGTATAATCTCCTCGTACTTTGGTTTGATATTGCTTGTAGTCTAATCTCCTCAATGTCAATATTTTTGAATAGGTACAAAGCGCCAAAAAAAAATCTTGGTGATGAGAACTTTGAAGAGGACATGCAACCTTCCCAAACTCATGATATATTATATGTGCATAATTGTACATGACATAGAAACAAAAATTATAGGAAAGTGTTGGTACTATGCCCTACCCAAATGGATTGCTAAAGCCTAGGGAAAAGAGTTATCTCCTGCACGATGAAGTTTTTCATTAGTCTGTCGATTCTACAACCGAATGGATTGCTAACCCGAAAGGGATGGATGCAACGTCTTGCAAGACATTAAACTAAGTCGTTCGTCATTACGAAGTATATTCGTACATCATGTAGTCATTCTTGCCTAACGAATTATGTACATAAAATACATAACTAATGTAGTCATTCACTAGTGATTAATGTATGAAAACTTATTAATAATGTAATCATTCGGTAGTAAATATATTTGCAAAACAACGAAAAAATATCAAGATTTCTTCTTCCCTTTAGGTATCTTTTTCTTAACATGATTGCGAATCATGATGGCACATTACCACATGTCCTACACTTTCGAAAGATCGCTCGCCTCCTTTATAACCTTTTTCTCGGAGATCATATGACTAGCATTTGTACACAAAAAACAAATATAGCTGTCACAAACGAATCCAAAACAATATACATTATACGATTACTTTTGTACATTATTTATTGTTAGGGAAAGCTTATAAGACTATATTCGTACATTATTTCAGTATAAAATCCAAAAAACACATTAAAGTGAAATTTTATGCATGTGTTGGTAGTATTGTATCGATAGATTGCTAAACCATAGGGGAATGATTCTAACTCCCGCCATTGGTGATGATTTCGTTTGTGAGTGGGTACTACAATGGCGGATCCGGAGTTAAATATCGTGGGGCGAAATAAATAATAAAAATAATATTAAAATAAATATTTATTTTTAAAATACTCCTAAGTCTGTTTAAGTACGCGTTTTTTTTTAGTTTGTAATTAAAATGGGGTATTTCCTTTTTGAAAACTTTTTCTCTCCAAATTTAAAACAAAACTTTTTCCTTGACATAAAAAATATAATTTAAATAATTATTATAATAAATTTGCTAGAATCGTTATCAACAAATTTTTCTTAGGTTTATTTGGAATAATAAAAATAAAGCAATAAAATTTGAATGTTCATTTTAAAATTAGAAATAATCAAGGATATGACACTTTATTAAATAGGATATGTATCAATTTTTCTTCTTGCCAGCTAAGCTAATTTAAATATGTAAATATAGTAGTAAATGCACAAAGTAGTGTTTGATTCTTGATTATTGGGTCTCGATCTCTCTCTCTCCCCCCCCGCCATCCCATTTCTTTCTTCTTGAAAGCAAAAACTGAACAACTTATTTTATCCATCTCTTCATTTCACGTCGCCGCTGCCTATTTCTAACTCAGCCTTCCCCTCTACGTGGAACAGGGTCGGGGGCCGGGGGTCGGGTCAAAAGGGGATGAAAAACCCCCCGGACTCGGAGGGTTGGGGGGTCTGCGGCGACGTCCCGATTTATTTTTTTTTCCCTTTCTAAAAAAAAGGGGTTTATTCCTCAACGTTAAATTTTTGGGATATTCTTTAGTTTCGTATCTTAAAGGTTTTTATATTTTTTCTACCTTCCTCATTACTCTAAACCTTTGAGAAATGAATTTAACTTTAACCTTAAAACAAATAAAAAATCTACTATCGGTAATAGGGACATTACATCATATAATCAACTTTTTGACAGATGCAATTTCGACCTTCCCTTATACTTTTAAATCAATTTTTCGTTGAAGAACTCATGCAAATACATGAGATTCATAATCGATATTTTAATACATATATGTTTAACCCGACGATCGAATATAATCATATATGGAATTAATCTAACCAATTATTAGAAATAACACAATTACCATTCCCCTCGATGCTAATACATGATTGAAATTTGGACTGACAAATCAGTAGAAAACGACCACGAAGGAGCCACAGACGCTACAATGGGGGGAAAAGATAGAAAATCGAGTATAGTCCAAAAAAAAAGTCAAATCAATTTTAAATCATTTCTCAAAAAATTTGGGTTACAAAAACATAAAAAATCGTCTACATTTTTCAAACCCGACGTCTACGATGGGGGAGAGAAGAGTGTTTCAATCTAGTACTATAATTCAGTAAAATAATCATAATCAATTTAATTAATCATGATGATATTAGAAGGAGAGAATTAAGAAATGAAATAACCGACTGATTTGTGTCTTCCAAAGTGACATTTTTCAATAATTTTAATATTATAATTACATATATTTGGTAGATATTTCGCTACTACATGGAATGCAAATCGATGGATTAAAATTTAGTTTTCAGGTTTAGGCAATATTTAGCAAATTAGTTTTGGTGTTTAGCAATATTTAGCATAAGGATGTGAATACATCCCTTATCTTTTATATTGTTCAATTTAAGATTTTGTGTGTGTATTTTTATAAATATTATGTGTATATGTGATTGCCAATAAATTTGTTATTTTCCATATTTCCGTTAATGCTCTTTTTTGGAAAAATTAAATATGTTTCTTGAATTTATATATCTAGCTGGAATTGAATTCTACATATTTCTACGTCAAAAATTTATTAATAGAAATATCAAATTAGATTGTGACCTTTATAGTAGTGTGAGTCATAACCACGGAATATTTTCTCAATGAAATGAAACTACCACGCACGGATGAGTTGCCTGGATACGACTGTTCGGAGTATTACAAAATATTTATTGACTCTATTAGGCCTGCTTTAGACTATTATAAATGTTTATATGGGCCTATCAATTTGGGCTTTTCAGAATTTCAGGACAATGGCAAAAATAGTTAATGTTTAATGATTTAATTAGGGAAAGTCAACTAACGTGAGGAGCCGCTGGACGTATGGGAGGGGCTGGGCAAGGAGGAGAGCCACATCAAATACCTCCCCTCCATGACCGACCTCTCCCGCCACCGCCGCTTCATCTACATCGACCTCGGCGCCCGCGACTACGACTCCAGCATCGGCAGCTGGTTCGAGAGGCGCTACCCGAAGCAGAACAAGACGTTCGAGATCTACGCGGTCGAGGCCGACGCGTCGTTCCACGCGCAGTACGCGGCGCGTCGAGGCGTGACGCTGCTGCCGTACGCGGCGTGGGTGAGGAACGAGACGGTGGTGTTCGGGAGCAAGCCGATCGTGGTGGGGAGCAAGGTGTGGCGGATGAGGCCGTTCGGGAGGATCGAGGGGGAGCAGGCGGCCGGGGACGGGATGTCGGCGGTGGTGCGGGTGGCGGCGTTTGACTTCGCGGAGTGGCTGAGGAGGACGGTGAGGGAGGAGGACTTCGTGGTGGTGAAGATGGACGTGGAGGGGACGGAGATCGAGCTGGTGAGGGATTTGGTGAGGCGGGGCGCCATGTGCTTGATCGACGAGCTGTTCATGGAGTGCCACTTCGATCGCTACGTCAAGTGCTGCTCGGGAGACAGGATCAATAGGTTTAATTTCTCCTATCCTCAGTGCTATAATTTGTTCAAGGAGCTCAGGGATATGGGCTCCGTTGTGCATCAGTGGTGGTGAGCTCCACTCCGCCCCAGCCCGGCTTTATCTTACTTTCCGGACTCCGCTAATTTTCAAACAATCGACTCCACCGCTGTGATGAATATTTATCAATTTTCATTAATTTTGTTAGAGGATATAGAGTTATTGCAATAACGAACTTGTTTTCACATTTACCTCGCGCATGATTCTCTCTTTTATGTACAGTCTACTAATTTTTTTTAACTTTTTTTTTTCAAATGTACAAGGACTTATTCGTAGCCGTTCAAATTATAGGAATTATTAATTGAAAATGCAACTATATGGGGCTGCATGTTTATATGTTATATAAAAAAAATACGAAAAAGTCTATTTGTTAGCTATATCACGCCGCGTGTCCGTTCCTGAAAGGGTCCATCCAGTCAATGTTGAAGTTGCCTCGAAGCCCAATGACATATTGTCAGTTGGCAATATGGTAACGTAACGTGGCTAGTTAGATTCATAATTAAATCGCTAATTTTAATTATAAGTTTAATAAATTTAATTTAATTTTTAAAAAATATCTTATAAATTTTAATATTAAATTAATTAAATTAATTTTTCTAGTTAAATTCATAATTAAGTCACTAATTAGGTTAATTATGTACCCAAAAGGTAACACATGACATATAAGACCAAAATTTTTTAGAACAAATGTAAGAGATTAAATTTGGACTTTAGTCTTATAAAAATTAAAATGTGTCAATACTGCGGTGAACATTCTAATAGATTTGTAAACAATTAAAACTATCGGTTAACTGTCTAATAGGTTGTATTAAATTAATCATTAGTAGACCCAAATTACTGTAGTGTATATATATTTATTTGATTTAACATTTTTTGTACAAAAATGTTAGTAAAATATATTAGAATATGAAAAAATATTGAAATTTATTGTATAATAATTTAGTAAATGAAATATATATTTAAATTTATATCATACATAAAATATTAAATTAATTAATTACACAAGTACATAAATAGAGCCTCTTAATCTTACAATTTTACTTAGAGTGATGAACTATTTTATCAATTTTTGAGTTCATGAAATAATTGTTCGCAGTTAAATGGATAGCTTTTCCATCTTACGTGGGTTTCTGCAGTTAATAGTTACTTTCACACTACCATTTTTCACGAGTTAAAAATATTAACTAATGAAGTCCAAAAAATAGATTAAAAATCACGTATTTGGTTAAAAAATTATGCTGATAGTTAGAAAGCTATTTTTCATACTTTGTCTATTGGTCCAAGATCAACCTATTAAACATATTTGACTCGGTACAAGTTTTAAGAAATGTAATAGAATGTGGGTTGAAAAAGTTAATGGCACGCGGGTTCTACTCCTATATACTAGTTTTATACTAATAAAATGTGACTGAGAATGAGTTAGTGGAACGTGAGATCAACTACCAGAAATAGTAAAAGTAAAAAGTGACAAAATTTTTAGGGACAAACAAAAATAGAAATAAATGATAATTTTTCAGGAACGGGAAGATAGTAATTAAAATCGGTTCAGTTCAACTACTTGACTAATCATGTCCAAACCAATTGCTTTTTTTTCGGTTCACATGGGCTCAAAAGTCCCTCCCAGTTTAATGTGCAAATCAAATCCGACCAAACAAGGGTTCGCTATCAATCCAGACGATCTGATCCTTTTTTCAATAGATGGGCTTAGATAATGATAAATTAGGATGGTAGGAAAAAGGATTACATTATGAAAATGAAAAATAAATCAGAAAATTATGATTCTTTTCAATAATCATAAAAAAATGCAAAATTTGAGGACAAAAAAGATTAATACTCCGTGTTAAACTTTCTAAAAGTATTTTGAGAATGTTATAAAGTAGATTGTGTGATGATTAAATAATCATCTCATTTTAAGATGATGACTCAACTATGGAGAAAAAATTCCCTATTTAAGGAATACCAAAGTGGCAATCCTACTTGGTATGTCCTATCAATAAATTTTTAACAAATGAAAATACTATGTATCTCCAATTCCAACTAGATACATAAATTATATTTATGGAAATAATTTAAATATAACTACACAGTATTAAATAATATGGAAAGTTTATGAACATTCCATAACAGATGCACTATATATAAACATTTAATACAGTACTATATAATTGGGGATCACAGCCATTTTTATTATACTAGTAGTTTTAGTTTTTAAAATTTGTTAATTTAATACTTTATCATTCAACAATCATCTGTCGTATTTAAGTTTTTAAAGTTTTTTATATATTGAAAATAATTAATATAATAAAATCAATTTTTAGATCATCATCTTATTATTATTATTGTTATTAAGTCTTTTTATAATTTAATACAATGAATAATATTCATAATGTTACTATGCAATGATAAAATAAAACAAGAGCTACACTATATATTATTACACTATATACTTAGTTTAATCTATACATATATAATCATTCATATTGTTATTTTAATTTATAGTTTCCGCTAACAAAACTGAAGTTATACTTACACTTTTATTTGTCTAGATTATTTTGTATAAGTATATATTTATATATATTTGAGAAAAATTTTAATTTCCTAAAATCTTAAAAGAATTAATCATTTTTTTTATATTTACGTGTGAGATGATTAAAAATAATTGCAAAAATGAATAAAAATTAAAATATACAAGTCTTAAATATTTTTCTACTACAATACAAGGAATGTACATAAAGTTTTCATATAATTTAATTGTGTGTGGTTATATACATTGTTTCCATAGTTTGTATATCTAGTTGGAATTAGGGATATATATATTTCCATTTGTCACAATTTTATTGATATGACATACCAAGTAGGATTGTCAACTTGGTATTGCTTGACCATGTAATTTTTTCTCGTACTATTATATAGCTAAGTATTTTTATTTTACTTGTATATATAACATATTAATCACTATTTTATGGCTTAAGTATTTTATTTATATGTTAAAAAAATATAAAAGTAGCTAATAATAACAAGATGATAAAAAATAATTTTACTTGATTAAGAAGACTAAATTTTAGTTCATTCGATTATACATAATTATGTAATGATATAAAAGAACATTTAGATAAATAAATAATTATGTAATGATGTATAAAAGAACATTTAGATAAATTAATATTTAAAATAAATGTGTAGTCAGTATTCATTAGAATACATATAAACGAATATAAATGTATGTGTGCATAAAAAAATGGGATTCCTTTGAAATTTATTGATTGCAATGAATAATATTTTTAATTCATTTGAAGATGATGGAAGACGTAAATCATGGAAAGATTGCGTAAATTTATTTTGCATGGATATGGTTATGTAAGTTATATATGGGATTTTCATAATTTCCATATTAAAAATTTTGACAAAATTAGCATGTGTGAGATGTGTAATTTCCAGTTGGAAGTGGAGCTATATAAATTTCCATTTGTCAATATATTATAGGTATGACAAACAGTGGCGGACGCAGGATTTTAAAGGTGGGGGGTCCAAACGTATTCTTAGTACTAGGGTATTTTTTGTGTCGATAATTTAGAGAATCAATTACAAAAGATAGAGATATGGGTAAGGTGTGTAACACCCCAACTTTTTACCCTAAGGCTTAGAACACCGATCTATATATATATATATATATATATATATATATATATATATATATATAAGTTTCGCGTCTAAATTTTCTTTTACTTCTCGTTATGATTAATCGTTGTGAAGTATATTATGAGTAGTGAACAAAAATAGTAATATTTCAACATAAAGTTTGCTCTAATAAAAGTCCGTTTGTGAAGACCGAGTTTCAAATAAAAAGTCCGTACACGAGTTCAACGTTTAAGTAAAGATTTATTTAAAAATAAAATACTCTCCATGCCCTCCGGATCTTGCGCAATAGCCACGTCTTGAACCCCGATACCTACACGAATGGATAAGAAGCACGTTAAATCAAGACGAGACAATCGACGAAATCAAATCACATCAAACACGCAAACCAAACGGCGGCTCACGTTTTCCAATTGACGGCTCACGCCTTTTTAAGTGACGTGACATAATATTCTTGCCATTTTTGGCATGACAAATGATTGAAGTGACAACTTACCTCATTTGGCAAAAAGTCCCTACCCTTTGGACAATATATTTCCTTCTTGAATCAAGCTTATGACCAAATATTCCCATGCACCCATTTTCTCTATAAATACCACACCATCTCTACCCTTAATTCTCTTGTTCATCCACAAAATCCCTAAACAAAATTTATCTCATGGTGAGGATGAAGTAAGTGCTTGAAGAAGGAAGTCAAGTTTCTACACACTACCATTCTTCTTCTTCTCCTTTTTCTCAAGGTAAAGTCTCCTAACAATTGTTTTTCTTACTACATTGTCATTTTCATGTTACAATTAGTAAAGCATGAACATTTGAAGCCTCCCATGTCAAATACCAATTCTATACCACTTCCTTCACTTTTTTTAACATTTAGAACTTTTCATCGAACTTAAAACCACAACTAGAGCTTGATCATTGAGGAATAAAGTGCTTAATACTCAAACCATATTATTGTGCCTCTTCCCTAATGGTTTTCATACCAATTATGCATATGACTTCCTAGAATAGAATTGCCTTAACTATAGAAAAACTTAGACAATGAAAACAATTTAGCAATGCCTAAACTCTTAGAGAACTTCATCGCACAATAATACCGATCTTGGAAAGTTACCTTGTGAGTGAAGAAGCTGCCGGACCCCGGGGATACTGCCCGGCAGTGGCCCACCGACGGCGGCGGCAATCCGGCGGCAGTCCGGCAACATTTCGGCGGTTGTCCGACTTTTCACAACGAAATTAATCCCTTTTTCACGATCTATCCGAATCTTCACATTTCAAGACTTAATTGTTAGTCCTAAGCCTTCAATTTAAGAAAATAAAGAAGAAGAGAAAGAAGGGGAAATGGGGGAAATTCCTACCTCTCTCGGTCAACGGCGATGAGACCGCCGTGTACCCGGCGGCAGCGGCCCACCAGCGACGGCAGCAGCGGCCCGGCGGCGACGGCAGAGGTGGTGGTTCGCGCCGGCAGAGAGAGAGAGGCCGAAAGAGAGAGAGAGGCCGAGAGAGACCTAGATAGAGAAAGAGGGGAGAGGGGAGACGTGACCGGCGGCCGGCGTCGTTCGCCGGCGACGCCAAAACCGCCGGCAGAGAAGTGGCGAGAGAGTGAGATGTTGGGGAAAGGGGAGAAATGTTTTTTTTGAAATGGAAGAAAGAAGGGAGGCTAATTTCTTTTAGTGCTTTTAGGGCAACACACTTTTGGGCCTCCCCTTTGGGCCGAATAATTTTAGTGAAGTATGGTCTTTTAAACTTACTAAGTGTGGGCCGTTTTTTTTTAAGAAAGGTGGAAGTTGGGCTTTTAAGTCTAAGTGATGAAATGAATCCTTATCTCTTAATTTTGGTTTAATAGTTCTTAAATTGTTTGAAGCTTTTAAATAATTAATCTTATGATAAATTAATGTCTTGCTCTCCTTAATTAATTAATTAAATTTTTTTGAAGATAAGAATGTATGGATTTACTGAACCCTCTCCCAAATAATTATTTAATTACGTTAAGGTTTCTTATAAAATAGAGATCCACTTTTCTTAAGTGGAATGAAGTGATCTTGATCGCACCACGAACATAGGACGCATACTCCATGTAGGATCATTTTATGTCATGCACCTTATGTATGTTCATAAAACTAATTTAAATCATTATACTCTTTCAAGAAGGGCGTGTTCGCGGCGTTTGATTACCCAAGGTCGAGCTTTTGTAAAAGTTTTACTTGGAAGCTTTGAGGAAATGGTGGCTGAGTGGAGTTGGAGGTCGTCTCATCTCTTTTGTAAAATTTTCGTGGCATGTGTCTTCATACACATGACCATGTGGTTACAACTCCTTCCGCTGTGCTTTTGTCGTAGTATTTTGTAGTAGATGGGTCATAGGAAAAACGATCAGTAACGAGTGATCTGTGATAAACATTCTTTCAAATTCTCATGATCTTTGTTGTCTTGTGAACATCTATCATCTTATGAAGAAATATTTGTGTCTAATCATTAATTCTTTCATCCCCTTTCTACCCCCTCTTCTTAATTCCCTCCCCTGGTCATGATTTACCGAGCAATGCTATCCTTAGCAAAGCGCGGTCGTGACAAGGTGATTGTTGATAGATGCAACGCCAACGTAAAAAAATAACTTTGTCAAAAAATAAAACATAAATTATTGTAAGAAAAGACTTGTATTCTAATTATAGCTAAATAAAAATGTAAAACAAAAAAGTGATACTACAAATAAGAACACATAAAATAAATAATAGAGAATCAATATAAAATGTATGAAATTTTTTTAGTAATTGCTCTTATAGCGAGAATAAGATTCTAAAAGGCATATATTAAAGTATAATTTTTATAAGATCTATTGTAAATAAGAAACATAAGAAAAAGTAAATAAGAAAAATAAGGGAAAATAAAAATAATAGGAAGAATCAGTAAAAAAGGCTAAAACCTTAAATCAGGGGGGTTGGTTCTGATGGGAATTGATCTCTGGGCAATCACTTGCCAGGGCTGGTAAAAAGCCAACTGGGCTATTGAACTATTTAAGATAGTTGTTAATATAGATAATACATAGTCATTAGTAAAATGGTTGGGGGTTCCATGGGTCCCCCATGACCCTCTTTAGGTCCGCCATTGATGACACACCACATCACCATCCACCTTGGTATGCCTAGATTAGAGAATTTTTTCTCCATTAATATGATGTTTATTGTGGTAAATAATTTAGTTATTATAACGTTAACATTTTGGGCTTTGTAGAATCATGATCAGCTTGAACTACATCAAAGATTCTCACTCAAAGGACATAATTGGAGTATTCAAACAAAAATGACTAAATGTCACATATCATTAAATTCATCTCTACATGAATAATTTTTCTCAACTTATAATTGTTTAAACGATAAATTTGATAAGTACATAATTCGTTTAATGAAGTTTCATTAATTCCATTTCGTTCCTCTTCACGTTTAAATCATTACCGGTAATTCACTAATAGTACATAAATAAATAAGGCTACTGTAAGATGGAGTACGATTAAAATATAGTGGAGCCAAAAGAAAGTGAGAACACATTTACGAGCTGCAATTTCCATAGATGGCTGTGAACCTATTTGCAGCCTATTTAATGACTATTACTAAATCATAGTACGATGATGACATGATTCCCATTTCTTTATTAATATTATAATCTAAAACTTTTTCTAATTTGCGTAAATTTTTAGTACTGCAGTATTTAATAGCTGTAAAAGTAAGAGTAGTACCACTACTAACTTTTTTCCTTGTTCACCATTCTTTATCGGTTGCTAGAAACAAAACGAATCCATTTTTAATTTGTGTGGGCATTTCCTTTTTTTGTGGGTAAGACTTGAGAGGGAGAGAAAAAGAGACAAGGAGAATAACAGATTTATGGATGAATACGGAAATAAATGGTTTCTGTGGTCTCAAAATAAAGAGATTTCTTTGTCAATTGGCACAAGACTTTTGGGTAGTAGAAGAAAATATAAGATCCTTGCTGTTTTTGTGATGCTAATTTCAGTGTAACTTCTCATTCCCTTTTCTGTATACCATTTTCAGCTAATTCGTATCTGCTTATTATGTTCTTGGTGAAATAATATTATCACATTCACACACTAACATTCGATTTTCAGCTTTCTCTTATCTATGATTTTTTCTTGGACCATGTCGATAATTATCAAGATCCTTTCCTAGGTAGAGAGAGAGAGAGAGAGAGAGAAAGAGAGTTTATAGATAGGGAGGCAATAGCTTCTTCTCTTGCTTTAATGGGAGTATTTACATAAGTACTTTTAATTTCTAGGGTTTGTAGAGTGGGATGTGTGTGTTTACACTTTCCACTTATCACTCTCTCGAATTCCTTTATAAAAATTGGTAGAGTTTTGTGTCTATTTCAAGAGTGTTTGCTGAATAATTAATTAAATAAATAATTAGAAATAATGGTGAGGGGGAAGGTGCAAATGAAACGAATTGAGAATGCATCAAGCAGGCAGGTGACCTTCTCAAAGCGTCGAAATGGGCTGTTGAAGAAGGCGTATGAGCTCTCTGTTCTCTGCGACGCCGATGTTGCTTTGATCATCTTCTCTTCTAAAGGAAGGCTCTATGAATTCTCCAGCTCCAAGTATGTTTATTCTACTCACTTTTTTTTTCATTTCTTTCAATTTTTTTACTTTACTATGCTATTGTCCTTGATGATGTTTGAAGAAGAAAAAAAGTGTTGTACGAATTGCTTAATTCTTGTTGCAATAAATTTTTATCCCAGGGTTTTGTTATGTCAGAGGGGGGCCTGTTTGGCTGTGCTATGCATCGATCCATCACTTGATTTATTCAAGAATTCTGATTTTACTTTAGGTCTTTGACGATAAATAGTTATTGAGAATATAATTTTTGGTAGAATATGAACCATAGTAGTATAAAAAATGATTATTAAGATATGCTTGATAAGAATCATGAAATTAGACAAAAAATTACGTCAATGAAATAGGGAATAACAATACCAAAAGAGACCTTTAAAACAAATGGATGAGAACCCTAATACCTTTGTTGCCCTCGATGCATGTTTGTGTATCTCACATTGTACATTTATATATATTCTGATCCACAAAAATTAGAATTACATTAGCCAGTAGGATATGAAAACTTGGATTTCTTTTGAACCAAATCACTTCTATATATTTATGTGTCTCTGACAAAATGTATGCTAACATATCTTATGTAAAAATCATTTTAGAACATTTTTCACTTAATTCATATTTAGTGTTGATTGTTTTTAAGTAATTTGTAAAATAAACGATGTCAATAACAATTTTTGACGCAGTATAATATAAAAAATATGTATAAAACAAAATGATCATGCTAATGTAGATTAAATGAGAGCGGTGCTCACAGATGATGCTTAGATAAGATTTGTAGAATAAAGTTTCTTTGTATAGATGACCATATTTTGCATTCATATATATATGCATTACTTACTACTTCTCCACAATCTGCTTGTGTTTGATATGCTAGCTCCTTTAAATTAAAGTTTCCTAGTCTTCTACAAGAAGTATTGTGAAGAGTTGGTTATAAAAAATAATGTGTATAAGTCAACCTAAAAAGTTATATACTTGTAATTTTGAGAAGAAAAGAAAGAATTTCATGCATGCTTAGCATTTAATTATTTGTTCTGGTTCCCTATATATGAAATACGACAATATATGTCTCTCCTTACTCATATACTGGCTTTTTTAATTAAGGAAATTATTATGGATTTCGAGAAGTCTTCATCTTAAATTAAGAAGTGAACAACAGTACAATTATTTTTATAATTTTTGAAGCCACCCACAATTAATATTTGTTTGTTGATGGTCATTGATTGCTGCTTTTTAATAGATGTTATACGCATGTATTCATTGTTAGATAATTAGTAATAACATAATAAATGCAATAGGCTTTCAAATAACTTTCAGCATCTTAGATTTATTTGAAGAGTGAGATTAAAGTTTAGCCGAGATTTTATGGTTTGTGTGTGTGTAATGGACGTATTTGTAGTTGGTGGAATGAATATTGTAAGCAAATTACAATTTGATGGAAGTAATATATTTAGCTAGGAATTTCAAGACAAATAAATTTGTTGCACGGTGATTAAAAAACACAACTAAGCAGCTTCTGGTATATCTTTCATTTATTTAATTTAACTTTTAAAATTGTGTGTGTTTGTAATGCTCTGAATCGGTATATAGCTACTCATATTCATGCATTATTCAGCATGCAGAAATCAATTGAGAAATATTTGGAAGTTACAAAAGATCGTATTTCAGGCGTGGAACTGGAACAGAACATGCAGGTTTGGCCTCACTTCCCCCAAAACAATATTGAAATTACTTACTTTTAAGGTCTGGCTTTAGATATCACAACTTGTATTTATGCTGCATTCTAACTTAGCTACTAATTTTGGAAGCAATATTACGTACGTCCATGTTAGATCAGAATTGCTAATTCCTCCCTGAAAATTATACAACTATAATTTTTTAGTATTTTATTAAAGAGTGTGTAGCTAGTGTGTGTTTTTTATATAGTGTTGTGAGTCTGTTGTGTAGTGTTTAAAATAAGTTTTGTTTCTAATTATAGAAAATTCAAAATTTTACTTTGATTATGAAATTTAAAAATTATACTATAATTGAGAGGCTATTGAATTGCAATATAGTACTCCCTCCATCCCAACTAAGTTAAGTCGTATTCTTCTTTGGGATGTCCCAACCAAGTTGAGTCATTTCCTTATTTACAGAAAACAAAATATCCAATCACTCTTACTTTATTCCATCATCTACTTTACTCGCTCTATATCTCTCCTACTTTCAACACATTTTCTTAATCTTCGTGTCCGGAAGTTTTGTCTCAACTTAGTTGGGACGGATGGAGTAGTAGTATTATAAGTGTAGTGCTTCCTCCTATTCCCATTAAGTGTCCATTTGTTTTACGGCATTGGTTTTAAGAAATGTAAAATAAAGTGGATTGAATAAATTAGTGAAGTATTTGTCTCATCTTTGTATAATGTTTAATAATAAAATGTGAATGGAACGAGTTAGTAGAATGTGATACCTATTTACTCGTAAAACTAAAACTGAAATTGAACACTAAATGGGGGACTGATGGAAATGGCAGAAATGGACCCTATAATTTATTAAAATCTAAAATAAGTAGAAATAAGAAAATAAACGAAGGAATAAAATTAAAATAGGAATATCATTTGAATTGTAAAAAGGGCATTAGTATTTAGTATATCGAAAAGTTTCTAATTAAGAATGTAAAGCTAAGAGTCTAGTACCCGCGCGACAATAACTAATGTAATACTATAATCTTAAAAGTCAATAATTTAACCATCCTCAGCTATGCAGGTGAATTATTGAACATTAACTAAATCCTATGTATAGCAGTGACTGGTCATATAAATTTGAATTATGATTTTCCACATACTGGTTTAAGGTGTAACTTAATAAATAAACTAATAATAATGTTTGTAGCTTCTAAGGATCTTAGTGAAAGTAATAATGTAAATGTGATAGGATTACGCTTATATAATATACAATGATACAACTACAAGCCAAAAAATATTGTGAGTTAGGTAGATCAAATGCACTGACCAATACATATTAGGATCTTGTGGAAATATAAAAGTACCATTTACGTTAATAAATGCACAACATTAATAATTGTTACAGTACATTCCATGAATCATATTGATAGTTGTCAATTACTACAGCCACAAAGTTTCTCATGAATTGGTCCATTTTGCCTATAGTATAGGAACAAAACTTCTTAGTTGTGAATTAAGACTCAGGGGTGAGTGTTTGGCTAAGCTTATTTTAAGTTTTACCAGTTTATTTGATGGTTCAGTTATAAGCTAGGATTCCATATCTGAAGAGCTTCTAAGTTGTCAAAATTGTATTGTGAATTAGAAAGATAATTATATTTTGTTGGAAAGAGAAAATTGAACTCGAAAATAACAATCCATTATGGAGTACCTTTCAATCTTTCATACATACAAAATAGTAGTCGTTTATAAGATTATGACAATATAAGTTGAGATAGATACACTTATTTATTTGAGACCTTATAACCTGTAGGAGCTTATTTTTACCTTATACTCAAGTTTCTTTTGGGATTTATTTGGCCAAATATTTTTCAATAGTTTTTATAAGTAGCTTATGAGTTCAGCCAGAAGTGGGACAAAATTTCACTTCAAGCCCAAAATATGATGTATTTGCTCTCTTGTTTTATCTTTACATTCGCCAATTGAATATCTTGATATATTGACTCGATTTATGTGAGCTTTCATTTATTAAAAAAATAACCATTGTTTTCTGGCTTGATCTTACCGCAGCGCTTAAAGCACGAAGCAGTATTCATGTCGAAGAAGATAGAGCTACTCGAGAATTCCAAACGGTAGCTTCTCTTCTTTAGAAAGATAAAAATAATTTCGGCTAATCCATTGTGTCTTAGAAATTGTGTGGTTACGACACCAGGAATCTTTTAGGACATAATCTTGGGTCGTGCTCCATGGATGAACTCGAACAAATCGAGAACCGGCTCGAAAGAAGCATTAATAGCATAAGGGCCAGAAAGGTAGCGACATCTCTATATGTGTATGTAATGTTCAATATTTTTGTGATATGTTCATATTTTTTTAACTATATATATGTTCCATGCAGGTTCAATTATACAATGAGGAAACAGAAAAGTTGATATCAAAGGTGTGATAACTCTTGCCTGTTTTTTTTTCTACTCTTGCTTTTCATTGATGATTCATTTATGCTTTATCATTCCTATATTGATTTCAGGAGAAGTTTTTATTAGACGAGAACCAAAAGCTCAGGCAAAAGGTAATTAAAATGTGTTTAATCATCTACATTCTTTCACTTTTGTTTTTTGAAGTTGCATTAAGTATACTATATTCTCCCTCCGTCCGCCATTATTTGTCAGTAGTTACATTTTCAGTCCGTCTGCAATTATTTGTCATACTTGCATTCCACTAACTCATTTCCTCATATTTTATTTAAAAAAAATAAAAATAGAACTCAGATTCTACTTATTTTTTTAATTCACTTTCTATTACATATTTTAAAACTAGTGTTAGATCAAATTGAGATGTTTAATGGCGGAAGGAGGGAGTATGTACTTAGACGTCTTCAATTCAAAATCAGTACTCCATCTATAGATTATCATAATATTTGAGTCATTCAATTATCCAAGATATATATAGGATAAAAGCAAGACTAAATGATTGTGTGCAGATTGGATTGAAGAAAAATCAGACATCAGAAATGCATAGAGAAATTGGGAGTTGCAGTAGAAGCAAAGAGAGGTCGGAGGCGGTGACGACTGAATTATTTATTGGCCTACCAACTCCCTGCAGGAATATTGTCTCTTGATACTATTAATCACTACCCACTTACTAGTATTTATTAAATCTAGATAATTACCTCTTCTTAACAAATAAATCTAATTAATAATTAGTCATTTATTAGCTCCCTCATATACTAGGGCTAACTCACTAAACTTGGGCTGGCCTTTTACATTACTGGAGTTCTTACCTTTCTAAAATAAAGAAAAAAAAAAGACCAAGAAAATCGGTATATTTTATTTTGTTTTGCATTGTTTGAAACTTCAACAGCTTAATTTAATTAGTACGGTAATTACATTGTTGTACCTGTTTCTTCAGTTTTCCTTATGATGTGATGTTATGCGACTGCAATACATTATTTACTATGAAAAAACTTTTATTTATCTATATTGATACATTCACCAAAATGTATGAAATACTTTCTTCATCTTTAAAAAAATAGACAAACTTGTAAATGCCTCGAATTTTAAACTTAGTCCAATTTTGAAGGACGATTCAAAATAATAAAATTAGTTTATTTTTTTTTAAGGACTGTGGGGGTATTGGTTAAGCACTTAAGCCTGAAATATAGAAAATGGGAAAACACACACGGCCCTATCCAAAAAGCTAAAATGGGCCTATTGTGCAAGGACTAGGGCAGCACGGCCCTATCCAAAAAGCTAAGCTTTCATTAATTGTGTGGAATAACATGTATTTGGAGTGGGCTTAAGCTAAATGTGGTTATCCAAAAAATCAAATTCTGTGGTCAGATTTAATTCTCATCATTACTTACCCTACAATATACAAAGTAAAAAAAATGTCACTTGCGTAAATACACACGGGACATGCAATCCATTCCCCATAGGCATAAATATTAAATTCAAAGTCCCAAATTCCAAAAGTATTTCAAAATAAATTTGGGGTTCCTAGTCCAAAGTATTAAAAAAATTAAAATGCAACAGTGGTCCCTGAGTAGTGACTTATGTTAGGTGCAATCAGACAAACGCCCCAAACCAGGAAGCAAGGGACATGAGTATAACATACTTATTAGCATAGCTGTCCACACTAGATATTAATTGATAGACATCCCTCGTAATATGTAGCTTTGACCTAACATATATGCTTAAAATTTTCTAGTTTATGATAATCGAGTACTTCATTTTTGAATCTCTTAGTCCACCATTTAAAGAACTATTTTGACTCGGTATGAGATTTAAGAAATTGATTGATTTTGTGAAGAAAAGTAAGTGAATAAAATTTGGGATCCATTTAAAAGAGAAGTACTACTAGTTTTATATTGGATTGTGAATGTATAAAGTTGGTAGAATGTGAGGTCTGCATACTAGTGAAATAAAGTAAACAATTCTATAAATCGTGGACAACTCAAAATGGCAAAATGGTTCTTTAAATAGTGGACAAAGAGAGTATATTTCTTAACACATTTATAGTATATTGATCCTGCATGGGGACACAAAACAATATTATTCGTAGAGCTAATGTCGTCATACCTTTATAACGATAACATACAACCAATCCCAAATCTTGATTGTCAAAATTCAGTTAATTTATCCTGGGTTATATTACAATACATATGTTCGCATTATAGGTGATAAATCGTGGAGATGATTAACACGATATACATCATTTTCTCCTCCGTCGTATTGCCAATTGTAGGAATTACTTTATTTATTTATAACTAAACTTTTACTCCCTCCGTCCACGAATAGGAGTCCCGGTTGGCCATTTTCATTCGTCCGCCATTAGGAGTCCCGGTTAGACATTTTATCTTGGGAGTATAAAAAATGACCCCATTGTTCCCTTAATTTAGAAGCTGCAATTAATTTTAATCCACTTTGATTGCAATTTCTCACTCTCTCTCTTAATGTTAGATTTCATTATTCCAAAGAATAAAGCAAATAATAATATAATTGGGTCCCACATTCCACTATCACACACTTTAATTATTACACTCAAACTTTTCTTAAAACCCGCACCCAACTCAACCGGGACTCCTATTCGCGGACGGATGGAGTATAATTTTGGTTTCAATTTTAGCTATGTACTGTATTAATTAAAAATGAGTTACGTGGTTAGATGAAAATGAAAATAGAGGATTATTCACCAAAAATCAAACAATATAAAGATAAAATATACTAGTACATATGAGTAAAATTGAATCTTCCATATAAGAATTAATGAATAGGGCTACGTACCACTGTCGGGAATCCGCCCAGCATAGGCATCACGTTATTTTAGTTTTCATTTCAACAATTAATTCAGGCACCATCCCATTCCGCATACCATTTATTCTCCAATTAAATTGATCTTCGATTCTTCGCCTGTCCACATCCTACCTCTCTGAACTTTTATGTGATTTGAAATGCAAGCCTACATAGTAGGAGTAACAAAAAATAGTTCTAGCATGACTTATAATTGCGGATATTTCTTGTGATTATTATGCATTCTGTTTTATAAAAAATGAGATACGCGTCAAAATTTGTTGGATTTAGGAATTTTTTTATTTTTAGTCCATATTTTGATATGATTCTCGTCGATGTGTTTATGATTTGACGACAAATTAATTAATGAATATTGCGGAAGACTTGAAAGTAATTAGATGATCTTATTTTTTGAAGTAAACCTCGGTCTCATAAACCATATGCAAGAACCATATATCAAACCCCAACGACAAGTCGAGCAACTCTAATTCTCATGTTTAGAGCGGATTGATGTTAACTCAAATTGAGCGAATTCAAGAACGTACGTGGACTGCTAGAATGACACGACAAATGAGTGAGAATATTTGTTTGATAAGTCAGACAAATGAAGAGACAATTGGAAGAGAGAATAAAACTCACAAAATATTACTATGAATCAAAGATATTTATCAATTTCATTCAACATGCCCTTTGTATAAGCAACGAAAATATTACTCTACTAGAAGATAAGGAAAAGTAAGGTTAAAAAGAGTCTAATTTATAAAAGGAAAGCAAATCTAAGTCCTTATTATTGGTCAACACTTTCCATCTACTTATTCTAATCAATTTGAAAATCAAATATCTACAAAAACAACTTAATGAAACCCTAGATTATTTAGATTTTGTCCTCCAATAAAGGATTTTCGTTCTCATTAAGTGTCATCGACATTTATTAAGCCAACCCAACAATATCTATAATAAGTCGTGGAAAATTAAAAAAAAAAAGACATTTACATTTCCTCAATAATACTCCCTCCGTCCCAAGATAAGTGACCTACTTCTTTTGGGCACGAAATTTAAGGAATGGTATTTAAATAAGTTAAAGTGGAGAGAGTAAAGTATGAAAGAGAGAAAAGTAGAGGAGAGAAAAGAGAATAAAGTAGGTGGAGAATAAAGTAAGAGAGATGACTTTTTGCTAAAAATGGAAATAGGTCACTTATAGTGGGACACCCCAAAAAGGAATACAAGTCACTTATCTTGGGACGGAGGGAGTAAGAGTAAAGGCCAAAATTGATCACTGAACATATGCCTATTTTATGATTTTGGTCCTATACTTTATCTTTTGAATTTTTGCATCCTGAACATTTCAACTCGGATCACAATTGGTCTTACACTAACAATTTCGTCAATTTTTCAACGGTTTAAACTTGATTTTGACCGATTTTGATGGTTTCAACGGTTTTAACCCAATTTTGACCGATTTGGGTTAAAACCGTTTAACAATCGGTCAAAATCGGGTTAAAATCATTTAAAAATTGACGAAATTGTTAGTGTAGAACCAATTGTGATCCGAGTTGAAATGTTCAGGATACAAAAATTCAAAAGATAAAGTATACGACCAAAATCATAAAATAGGTATGTTCAGGACTAATTTTGGCCTTTACTCCAATAATAATACAAAAAAGGTTAAGTAAAATAAAAATAATAGTTGGAATATAATCAATTCATCATATTAATATATATACCAATAATATGTTCATGTTCATCCCTTAATATTTTTTTTCTTTTTCTTTTTTAGATATATATGCCGTCCCGTCTTTCATTGCCTGAATCATGTGCAAGAGATCTTTTTATGTCAGTTCTATTCTATTGTGCTAATATTTTCGATTTCCATCTTGCACCAATCACCATCGACTTATACTATATTTTCGCCTGAATATTGATGAATTTTGCTTTTCCTCGTTAGTGGTATAAATCTAGTGCGCGGAATCCTTACAAAAGATTTTATAATAAGTCTTATCTTTGGAATATTTTTAATATTATCTAGCAATGTTAACAAAAACATACTAATTACATCCATTGCGAAGATTTCCTGAACACGTGTATATAATGTATTTTTATTTTTATTTTAAAATGATGATTATATAATGTATTTTTATTTTTATTTTAAAATGATGCTTTACGACGTACCTAATACAATAAATTTATAGTAGGTACAAGTGACTAAATTAAAGTCCCGGGATTCTCTATCATTAATTTATTCATAAATGATCTGCACACTATAAAATAATCTGCAGAAAAATGAGGTGGGGATAAAATAACAATGCTGAAAAATACTAACACAAATTCAAATTTGATCACTCTTGAAGGTGTCAATCACTGTAATAAATAAATTGTCGAGTGCAGAGGGTAACTCAGTAGGACAATATTTATGGCCTGTTCATTATCAGTGATATGCCAACGAATTAGTTAGGTTTAAGTGACTAAATTGAGAGACTAAAAGAATCTCATTTGAAAAAATTATTGGTCGACGTGTCAATAATAATAAAATCGAAGTGAAAGTCGTAATTTCATTTTATTTGGATATTGGTGATAGCATGAACTAGTTTGAATACTAGTAGATCTTTTGAAAATGATTTACTCCTTCCCGTTCCCATTAGAAGTTCCATTTTTTATGGACGTGGATTTTAACAAATTATTTGACTTCAAGTAGTAGAGAAAAGTTAGTGAATGTGTACTCTAATTTTATAAAACGTAATGAAAAATCATTTACAAAAATTAATTGTAGCAGTGAAATGAGAGTTCTAGTTGTTTATCAGACTCAAATGATAAGTTGGACTTTTAATATGGACTGGAAGAAGTATTTATTAGTCCATTATATACAAAATTGGAGTATCTTAAAAACATAAAAGAGTAAACCTGGCACATAATATTCCCAATAATCACCTTAAATTTGTACGTTTGATTGGTCATCTTTATTTTGTACGATCTGAGAAAGGGTGAGAAGGTTCTCTCAGCTCTGGCCGCCTGCTCGCGATAATATAAACAAAATCACATTCACACACAAACAAACACAAATTGCAGCTTCCTTTTCTCCCAATTTCTTCTCACCTAAGAGCAGCTTTTTGAAGCTTTCACTCACCGCTCCCGTCCTTTTCACCCTAAGCACCTCCGCATTGTACGCTATATGGGCAGAGAGTGGGTGTCTTGGATCGGCGGCAAGAGAGAGAAAATGGCATCAGGTGGCTGCATGTATGCTGTTTTGCATCTATTTCATGCCCACCACCGGAATCACTCCAACACCTATCCTTTCATTCAAGAACAACAACCCACTACAACTACAGGTTTCATTTCTCTCTCTTACACACACTCACATATGAGTATAGGTTAATCATTTAATTATTCATGCAGGATTAGAGGCGCCGAGAAACAGCTTGGAGGAGTTGAAGCAAGAAGAAGATTTGAAATTCCCAGTAAGTAGTAGTAGTAGTAGTTTAAATTGGTGGAAAATTTAATAAAACGAGTAATTATGTTAATTTTCAGGTGGGCATTAAAATAAAAAGCAAGGAATATTATATTGCGTCAGAATGTGACACACCAAGCGTAGTAGCAAGGCTAATGGGCCTTGATTTACTCCCACAACAACAATGCACCTCTCCTTCAATCACCACCAAATCGCCTCTTCTCCTCCAAATCGACGTCGCCCGCTCCTTGCCGGACACGCCGCGGACATCCTCCTCGTCCCGGAAGTCCGACGTCAAGCGCCACCGACTCTCCCTCGAAATGAACAAAGAGAATGCATTTTCTCCCTCCGACGGCGGCAGAAGACTTGATCAAGACGACAAGAGGATTAGATCGGTGGGGCTGCTCGACATCACCAACACCTACCACACAAAATCGAAGATTGTTTCGGAAGATGGAGAAGGAGAGGTCAAGCAATCAATTACTACAAATTCAGAAAAAGTTGTGAATAAATTCCCAATAACAAAAGAACGGCAGCAGCACAAGGAGAGTAAAAAAGCTAGTGGAAAATGCAAGAAACTGCCGAGAGAGGATGGTTTTGTTGGTTCAAAGGAGAAAAAGAAATCAAATTTGGCAGTACAAAAGAATTGCAACAGAACTCTTGTCAAAATCAGGAATGGAGCTGCAAAATTACCTCAGAAACAGGTATTCAATTCCAACTTTCTTTGATTTGTATTTATCGTTGATACAAGAAATGCCTAATAATAGTGCAACATTTGTAATGCATACTCCCTCCGTCCCACTTAAAATGCAACATTTGAGAATCGGCATGGGATTTTATGTAGTGTTATTTTGTGAGTTAATGAAGAGAGAGTAAAGTAAGAGAGATGAAAAAGTAGAGATAGAGTTGTTTCCATTTAAGGAAACGTTTCATTTTTAATGGGACAACCAAAAAAGAAAAACGTTGCATTTTTAATGGGACAGATGGAGTACTAGTGTATATTTTGTATTTATTTTTGAATCATTTGTTCAAATGTTTTAGTTTTGGAGAAGTTAGATTTTGAAATCATTGAATTCACAGGAAAATATATCCCTTTCCCTCAATTAAATTTTTCTACCTGTGAGTTTGGCAACATCATAAATATTTTTTTTGTGCGTGGGTGAAAAAATAAATGCAGTCGCAGGTATCAAATGCTACTATTATTTCATGGAAAAGCAGTACACAGTTATCTAGTAAGCCGTGCATCCAGACACCCACAAACGTCTCACCGGCAGCTTGGTCAGAGCACGAGAACTATATCCAAAAACTTGTCAAGCTCAAGGCCGGCGCCGGTTTAAGCCGCCGGTGGGAGAGAAAGCTGATTTTTGAGCTGGTTGATGAAGTCGTAGCGGAGAATTTGACTCGCCAATTGAGGTTTGTCAGGAAAAGTTTTTATCATGTACGCGATGACGGCGGTTTTCGGTTGGTGGAGGAATTATACAAGAAAATAGGAGGTTTTCGGGCGGCTAAGTGTGTGGTCCTTGAAGATATTGATTCGTTAATAGACAAAGATTGGTATAAGGAGAATTGGGATGGGTTTGAGGATACGGTGGGCCAAATTGAATGTGAAATAGTGGAGTGGTTGGTGGATGAAGCGGTGGCCGTGATGGGTGGCGATGCGGCGGAGGAACTGCTATTTGTCGCGTGACGGCGTGAGGCTTCACTAACTGGGCTACCTGCTCCTTTTTAATTAAACCAGATTCTCTTGTAATTGTATCGCTGTAAATGAATTTCTTAAAGAAAATAATTAGGTGCATTAATTCGTGAGATAAAGTTTATTTTTTGTTTTAAAAAATGTGTCATTTTATTTAGGATAAATTAAAAAGAAGAGTGCCATTTTAGTTTGGACACAAAAAATATTACTATAAAATAAGTATATAAACTTGTTCTACATTAATTCTGCTAAGTTTGAATAATATTCTTTACAGTTTTTAAAATTTGTTTAGGTCAAAATAGGACATTTATATAAAACGTATGGAGTCTCAGTTTTTCTTTAGAATTCAAACACTATATGTTGTCTCACTCGACCGCTTAGTTCAAGCTTATTTGGTTTCTTATTTAGGAGTATAAGCACAAAGTGTTGGAAAATAGAAGCAGATTATAATTAAAAAATAGAAGCAGATTATAATTAAAAATTGCTAACAAGTATGAGCACAAAGTGTTGGAAAGAAATCACAAAATTAAGGTGATTGATTCTAAATTGATTGTATACCATAACTAGAATAATAGGATCTCCTATGATTTAGTTTTCCATATGTAAAATATCTATGGCTATAAAGGATGTAACCCTAGCAAATAAGAATACACTTTTCCGATCCCTAATTATTTCTTCATGGCTTTACTGAAGTTACTAAAACTTATATTCGAACTGCGAATGGGAAACTAATTAAAGTAGCAGGGGCTGGAACTATAGAAATCTCTCCAAGTCTTCGTTTATCAAATTGTTTATTTGTGCCAAGCTTATCTCAAAGATTGATGTCAGTAAGCCATGTCACAAGAGAACTTAATTGGACACTTCTGATGCACCCGAATTGTTGTATTTTACAGGATATTCGGACGAGGAAGATCGTTGGGCGTGGCACTGAGAGCCAAGGACTTTACTACGTGGACGGGGTAGCTCAACATGGCAGTGCAATGCTGGCTCGCGGATCCACGAAAGAGGAGGTTTGGCTGTGGCACAGAAGACTAGGACACCCTTCCCATGGTTATTTTCAGCTTTTGTTTCCAAATTTTACAATTCCTAAAGACTTTTCTTGTGAGACATGTGTTTTGGCCAAAAGTCACAGACAATCTTTCAAGCCTTTGAATACTCGTATGAAATTTATGTTTGAGCTTGTGCATGCTGATGTTTGGGGCCCTGCACATGTTATTGGGGGAAAGGGTTTTAGATATTTTGTTACATTTATTGATGATTGCACTAGGATGACTTGGATTTATTTCTTGAAACACAAATTTGAAGTGGTCGAAAAATTTACCCTTTTCTTTCACATGGTCCAAACCCAGTTCCAAACCACCATAAAAATCCTACGTTCTGATAATGGGAGGGAATTCGTTAATAGTGACATGTCTGAATTTTTTAAAACAAAGGGCCTTGTTCATCAAACTTCTTGTGCCTATACACCAGAACAAAATGGGGTAGCTGAAAGAAAAAACAGAACAATTCTAGAAGTCACTCGTGCCCTCATGCTTGAATCCAAAGTCCCAACCTTTCTTTGGCCCGAAGCCGTGGCAACCTCAATTTACCTCATAAACCGACTCCCCACCAAAATCCTCAACAAAAAAACCCCTCTTGATATCCTCTCTCAACAAGCCAAAATACCTGAAGCCCTTAGTATGCCACCTAAAGTCTTTGGTTGCACTGTCTATGCCCACATTCCCAAACATGAAAGAACCAAATTCTCACCTTGTGCTACCAAATGTGTTTTTGTGGGATACGGGGTAAACCAAAAGGGTTACCGATGCTTTGACCCGAATACGAACAAAATCATCACCACTATAAACTGCAATTTCCTGGAAACCGAGTTCTTTTATCCACACCACCTTAGCAGTCAAGGGGAGCAAAATCCTGGAACTAATTATTGGGACTGTCTAAGTTGGTTTGTGCCACCTCCAAGCCCTTTAATTGAGGAACCAACAGAGACCATTGCGGTCACTGTCGCCGAGCACGCCTCTCCACCAGAGTCTACTCAACCACCTCCCGATCAACCTCAACCGATATCCCAGGTATGCCCCGTACCAATTTCTGAGGAACATGCTGTAGTCGATACTAACACTGCAGAAGAAGACAACACTGTCGATAGTGACACTGGGAAGTATGTTCTCCCATATCGGAGTACTCGGGGTATTCCTCCAAAGCGATATTCTCCCGAGAAAATTGGAGCAAAGAGCAGATATGGAGTTGCAAATTTTGTACAAGGGAATTTGAGTAAAATGGCACGTTGATAAGGCTAATTTCATGCATCGGTTATATGGTGAAAAGCGTTATAATTTGTTGGGTCTAACACGTTTCCTAAGTCAGGTGTGTGAAAAAATCGCTAGATCGAGGAAATGCTGAAGGAAATGGTCTAGCAAAGGAATGAAGTGAAGTGAGCAGAATTCAAAGGAAAGAAGGCGTGACAGAGGGAGTCAGTAGCTGAGGGCAACAAAGTCTATCTATACCTCGCTGGATCCCACTCCAACGCCTATAAATAGAAGAGCATGCAACGCACAAGGATATCACTTTTTTTTTTACTCTCTTTTAGCTCACACACATAACACACACTTGGGAAATGGGAGATCTGGGGTAGTTCGGGGTTACGAAGGGTTCATTTCTTTAGAAGGTCTCAGTTGCAACACCGTCCACGTGTGGACGAAGATACAATCTCTTTTTAATTTCGGTTGTTTTGCACTTTTGCGTCGAACTTCACTTTCGGGAGTCGACTTGGCTGTTGATGTTACTCGTTATCTTTTCGCTTCTGTTGGTTGCGTTTAGTTGTGATATTTCGAGTTGATTTACATAGATCTTGCTGCTGAGAGTTTATTTTAACAAGTTTTATGTCGATCTCTGTTTTATTTTGATGTTGTGGTACTCGATTTGGGAATTTGGTGATAGATCTGTGGTTTATTGACTGATTGGAGATTATTGTTTAAATCTGAAGTGATGAAGTGTTTCTGTTGGGAGGAGTTTGCGTCGGACGCTTGGATCCGGAGTGGATTTAGCGTCTGAGGTTGGATCCGAAGTAAGAAAAGGAAGTTGTTAGATGGATTTGAGTTTTCTGCTTGTTTCCTGTTTTACTTCGTCTAGCATCTGTAGATCCGTTCAGTTTTTCATTGTTATGCATCAATTTGATTTAGATTTAGTTTGCTCTGCTCTGATTTTGTTCATGTTGTTTTCCATATGAGTTTTTTTTACGCAATTTGGTTGAAGAAGATGATGTCGCTGTTAGTTAGTACCCGAGTTAGTTATTCTGCCAGCTTTTCGTCCGTACCCTGCTTTTTCAGTCATGGTCCCCACAGTCAGTTTGTTTCCTAGGTCTAGGTAATCAGAGTAGTTTTCTTAGATCTGGTGATTGAGCAGTTAATTTTCTTGCAACGTTCTCTTGTTATTTCGCCTAAGTCTAGCTATTAGCATAGGAGTTTTAAGATTCCCAAGTCAAGTTTAATTTGTTTCCTCAACCCAAGAAAAATGCGTGGCAGCAGCCAACACCAAAAACAAGTCCAAATCCTTGAACATGATTATTACGCATCCTTCTCTGTGGGATCGATCCCTACTTCCCTATACTAGGTTTAATAAAGTGGTTGAGGGTTTTTGAAAGAAGTGCTATGTGTGTCCGACGACCAGGATTTCCTACGACTAACGAGTTCCTAGACCGCGTGATCTAGTGGATTTGCTGACCGAGGGAACCTGTTTATTCCTTCTGTGCGCACCGTGAACACACCCACGTACTTTCACACGTGCATTTCAAGCGGCACTCTATGAGGAAGAAGAGATTCCACAAACTGTTGAGGAAGCGATGAAGCACAAACACTGGAGAGAGGCGATGTTTACAGAGATGAAAGCATTGATGAAAAACAATACTTGGGTGAAGGGGAAGCTGCCAGAAGGGGTCAAAGCCGTAGGATGTAGATGGGCGTTCACTATCAAACGGAGACCAGATGGCTCTGTTGAGAGATATAAGGCACGACTTGTCGCGAAGGGATACACTCAAACATACGGGGTTGACTATGCAGAGACTTTTTCCCCGGTAGAAAAAATCAACACGGTAAGGGTCTTATTCTCAGTCGCTGCCAACAAAGATTGGCCACTCCATCAGTTTGACGTGACCAATGCCTTTTGCATGGAAAATTACCTAAGCCCATTTATATGGCTCCTCCACCTGGTTTTTTAGATGAGTTTCAACCCGGAGAGGTGTGCAAACTCCAGAAGACGTGTGGACTAAAGCAGTCTCCCAGGGCTTGGTTCAGCCGATTCACTGAGGTGATGAAGAAGTATGACTACAGACAGAGCAACTCAGATTACACATTGTTCCTCAAGAAAAAGAATAGGAAGATCACATGCCTGATTGTCTATGTCGACGATATGATCATCACGGGGGATGATGAAAAAGAAACTGGCGAATTGAGAAAGAACTTGTTCAAAGAATTTGAAATGAAGGACCTAGGTCTTCTCAAATATTTTTTGGGAATTGAGGTTTTGAGATCAGATAGAGGGATCTTCATTAATCAGAGGAAGTATATCCTGGATCTTTTAGCAGAAGTGGGCATGGTAGACTGCAAGCTAGCAGATACCCCAATGATACAAAATCATGGGCTACAGATAGTCGAATGGGCGAAGCTCACAGACAGAGGGATATATCAAAGACTGGTGGGCAAGCTCATTTATCTCTCTCATACTAGACTCGACATTGCGTATGCTGTGGGAATAGTAAGTCAGTTTATGCACTCACCACAGGAGGATCATTGGGAAGCTGTATTACGTATTGTACGGTATTTGAAGGGCACTGCGGAGAATGGGGTATTGTTCGAGAAGCATGGGCACTTGGAGATTAATGGTTTTACCGATGCAGACTGGGTAGGAAACCCAAATGACCGGAAATCCACGGCAGGGTACTTCACAGTGGTAGGGGGGAATCTTGTTACTTGGAGGAGCAAGAAGCAGAAGGTGGTAGCACTTTCAAGTGCTGAAGCAGAGTTCCGTGGAATCAAAAGTGGCCTCACTGAGATATTGTGGTTGAAGAGGCTTATGACGGAGCTTGATCTTTAGGTATCAAAATCGTGCAGACTAATCTGTGACAACAAAGCTGCGATTAGTATCTCTGAAAACCCGGTCCAGCACGACAGAACTAAACATGTGGAAGTCGACAGACACTTTATCAAGGAGAAGCTTGAAGCCAAGATTGTTGAATTCCCATATGTGAAGTCAGAGAATCAGCTGGCAGATATTCTAACCAAAGCCGTGAGTGCGAAGTCTTTTAGAGAAGTACTAAGCAAGTTAAGTATCGGGAATCCGTTGCTTAACTTGAGGGGGAGTGTTGGAAAGAAATCACAAAATTAAGGTGATTGATTCCAAATTGATTGTATACCATAACTAGAATATGACCTCCTATGATTTAGTTTTCCATATGTAAAATATCTTATGGCTATAAAGGATGTAACCCTAGCACACATTGTAATCAAGCAATAAGAATACACTTTTCCGATCCCTAATTATTTCTTCAAAGTATAGTTTTACAAGTGTGAATATTTAGAAGAAGATAAAAATATATTTGAAAACAGTGAAGAATGAAAATGAAACGGCCCGGCCCCACCACTTCTATAACCTCATGCAATTACTATTTCATTTCATTACAAATAAAGAAAAAGAAAATATTCGCTTCAACGAATTTTCCACTCCTTTTCCTTGGTTAATTTTGATAGAATTCGCCTACATACAATTGGATGCTTGTATGAATTAGATGAACGATTTCTAGCTATGTAGTACATACTTTAGGTAAGTTAAAAAGAAAATGAATAAGTTGAATTTAAATTAGGGATGTCAATCGGGTCAGCCCACCGGGTTTCGGGCCAACTCTATTCGGGTTACGGGTCATTCGGGTGCGGGCTAACTGTGCTGTGATTTTTTCGGATTATAAAAGTTCAATCCTAACCCTAAAAGCTCGGGTTTCGGGCTAGTCCAGCGGGCTAATCGGGTTGCTACCAATAAAATTAACATGCGTCCAATCCAATAAATAATGGTGAAAATTAGTTGTATTTATAAAATGTAAAATATTTAATTATGATAAATTTGAGATATATGCTTAAACTCAAATATAAACATGATCAAACACTAATATTTGAGATTTATGCAAAATAAAACAAAAACATCAAGAAATTTTAAAGCATGTTTTAGAAATTTAAATATATTTTTTAGTGAATTTGAAGTTTTTAATTTATATGTCTATTATTAAGTTAATAAAAATTTAATATATAATTTATATATTTAATATATAAAATTGAAAGTTATTTTTTAGTAATCTATATTATAAAATAACCAATGAAGTGTCGAATTAGAGTCAAACAAATAGAACGATAGAAATTTTATCGGGTTTTCGGGTCAGCCCATCGGGTTTTCGGGTCTGGCCCTAACGGGTTGCGGGTTAATCGGGTGCAGGCTAATCGGGTTGTAATTTTATCGGGCTAGAATTTTTCAGCCCTAGCCCTGTAAATTTGGCGGGCTATTCGGGCCGGCCCACGGGCTGTGGGCTACATTGACATCCCTAAATTACTCCCTCCGTCCCAAGATATTAGACCTTTATTCTTTTTTGGGGTGTCCCAACATATTTGAGTCATTTCTATTTATGGTAAAAATTTCCTTTACTAACAACTCCACTTACACCACTAAACAACATCTCCTAAATTCCTGTGCTCAAAAGAAAGGGCTTTAATATCTTGGGACGGAGGGAGTAATAATTTTTAAAATTAAATAAATTTAGAAAACCAAAAATTAATTTATGCTTGCATTTAGTATGCAGCATAATACTTATAACATAGATGTTCAAACAAAAATATATTTATTTTAAAAATAAGAATTAGTGTATTTAATTAGCAAAGATACCTCGTTGGAATATTAGATGAGGCTAATACTTTTTCCTTAATTTCATTGCAAATGGATTATAACTCTATAGTAAGTCTCATCCAAAAAATACCACTGTAACTGTAAGCATGAAGCATAGGATTATATTCCTAGCTAGTTTTTGTTGAGGTGGAATTGGGAGTATTATAGTAAATGAAAGAGAGAGAAATCAGGTTTTGGGGTGAGAATGTTGGAGTTGGCCTTTAGATGGAAGTTTAAGGGCCATAGCCCTCAAGTCTTCTGCAATCTTGGTGAAATTTGGCCTTTCAGATGGCTCAGATGACCAACATTTCTCCATGAGAGCTCTCCAATCAGGATCACATGTTTCCGGGACAATAGGCCGCAGCGTGTTGCTAACAATACCGCCTACCAACGCGAAGATGACATAAGTAAAATATTTAAGCATCAGTGTTATTGAGATGAAAGCATACCAATGATGGCCCCATAGTGCAGATCTGCATATGGTTCTTCCGCAGTTAGAAGTTCCCACAATACAATTCCAAATGAAAACACATCCACCTGTAAATTTAAAAAATAAATACTTAGCTAACTTAGAAATGTTCTATTGGAGTAATAGATAAACGGATAAAAAAACAGACCTTCTCGGAGACGAGGCTACTACTTCCGTTCAAAAGCTCCGGGGCCATCCATGGAAGGGTTCCTCTTACACCTCCTGATATTAGTGTTTGACATTTCACCTTTGACAGTCCCAAATCACCCACCTACAAGCAATATGAGAGAGGGGTAACACATTTTTGCGATGTGGAGATTTCTTGCCCTTTCACACTCTCATCATACAAAAGAAAATTATATTTTCAATCGCTAACCTTACATATTGGTCGATGTGGGTCACGGAGATTAACCAATAAGTTATCGCTTTTCAAATCAAAATGTACTATATTTTTTGCATGCAAGTATTCCATTCCAAATGCAACATCCATGCCAATTAGAAGACGCTTGCGCTTATCAAGAATCCTGCCAATTCAGTGTAAAGAATATTTTAAATACTATATATGTATAGGAAAAATAAATAGGATACCTATCATTCTTTTGCAAAGCATTTCTCAAAGAACCATTGACCATGTATTCAGTGACAGTTGCAACTGAGCCTTCAGGGCCATCAAGCACAACTCCATAAAAGGCAACAACATTAGGATGGTGTAAGTCAGCTAGCTTGATGGCCTCATTCCAAAAATCATCCCTCTGATTAAATTTTCCAAAATTATAGTATAGTAAGATAAAATAATCTCACTCAAGACAAAATAGTAGTTGCTATATTCCCAAAGGCAACTATAAAACAGATCACGGTTCACCAGAATAATAAAGAGACGAACCATGCGTTCTTGATCTAAAGGCTTTCCGGAGAAACATCTATCATTGATACGTTTAATTGCAACATCAGTGCCTCTCCACTTTCCATGATAAACAGTACCAAACGTGCCAGAACCTAGTTCTCGTAGTTCTTCCAGGTCACTGTTCATAATAATCTGCCAAGAATAACAAGATTTGAGAATGCTAACCTTGTTAAAAATCAAACAACGCTAGTAGAAGATAAAAAACCTGTAATCGGCCAACGCCTGATGCAGGGAACCCAAAACTTGTATTCTCTGATAATTTGGTCTTGATTTCCTAAATAACATACTCAGCAACATCAAGTATTACATAAATATAGTCTTGTGAAAATTTAAGAAATCACATACATCTGGTTGCTTTGGATCTACATTAGCAGGTTGGCCATCGCAATTCTCGTGGGATATAGATGCAGAATCATTCCTCGGATTCGCTAATGAGTCTGGATTTGAATGCATAGACAAATGAAACATCGGGGTTGCCACGCCATCAGCAACAACTTCAATTTCTCTCTTTATTTGTTCCTCACTTGAACCTTTATATGCATGAAAAACGACTATAGTTTAATGAAATAAGAGGAACAAGTTTTGTATTAACTATAAAGAAAAACAAAAATAGATTGTAGACCTTTGTTGGACGAACTATGATCTGGACTCAGATCCCAGTTAAGATTGTTGGAAAGGTGGTGAACTCCATCATCAGGTGTAGTTTCTGACACTAACTCCCTAGAATTAGTTGTTGGTGTTTCTCCACCGTTGAACAGATTGTTGTCCACAAAAGGATCTCGATGTCCTGCATTATGATCCCTCTTTGTTTGAATCTTGCTTGGTTTAGGAGGAGGGTAATGGGTATCAGGGCGCATATTCCACGGATCCTGGTGGATAAATTGTGGCGCGGATGTCTCTAGAATATCTCCAATTCCAAGGGATGCCGATACAAATGCCTCATGAGCAACACCTTTGTCACTACCTATTCTTGGCTGTGAACATAAAACGTTATCGTTCCGTTCATTAACAGGATGTTCTTTTTCTGTTGCACGAGCTCCAACCATTTCATCCGAGGATAAAGGACTGGTCCCGACTAGTGAATAAGGAGGAGTCGACATCACTTCATAGGATTCTGTGGATGAGTAAGTGTGCTTGCCAACAACCTCCCCTATAGGAATCTGGTGTGGCTTGTTATCTTGTGAGTCTTCATTTCTGATTTCCGCTATAGTTTTATAGTCGTATGGCGATGAAGTAGAATCATCTGTACATATCTTTTGAGAGTACTCCGTTGGGGATTGGCGACCTTGCAAATGCATACCGATAGGAACAAAATCATTGTTTAAGGACCTTTCATGTTTAGCCTGGACAAGTACATTCTGGTGGGAAGATAGATGAGTATTAGCTATAAAAACACTATATGGAACTTGCACTCCGCTTACGACACCGTGAGGAATTGTCACCTTAGAAGGGTCTTGATTTTCTGGCTTGTGTGGAACGGTTCGAGCATCTAATGGGATATTGCAAGACATAGAGCTGATATCAGACATAGTGCTAGAAGGACTTCCTTTTTGCTCCTGAACTACTGTATCTGAATGAGCATGAGGCAATCCTTTTTGACACATCTGGCAGTCCTCTATTCTTATGATCCGTTCTGGTTGAGGAGTCGAGCCCCCTTCTAATAAACCTATCTGCTCGGGATGTGGAATTTGTTGCCAATTATAGACTCCCCCTTGACTGACATTGTATCCTTGAACAAGCCTATGTGACATGATGTTATCAAAAGGATAATTCTCCATTTGAACTTGCTGAGGTTGACCAACAGCAGGAACTATATTGGGCCTTATACCGATGTACGAGGGGTGGTTCATTTTCATGCGGACGGCAGAAGTGAAGTGTTGAGGGGAAGCCATAATAGTCCCTACAATTTGACTTGGGAATCCCATGTGGGGATGATGAAATTGGGCATAACTGGATGTTTCTTGATGAGAATCTGCATAATACGATGAAGAAGCCGGATAACTCATAACAGGTGTTGATGCGAGAGGCACAGAAGGTCTCTCTACATCTTGCTCATTCATAACACAACCCACACTTGTTTTAGCCATTGGAATGCTTAATGAAGTAGCAGCATAAGAGTCGGCATAAGGCACCGGATTAGGATCTCCATAAACCAATGCTGGTGCTGTAGTGAAAGGAACAAGGTTTCCGGCAGCAGCCTCCCCTGTACCATGGCTTAGGTTATCACCCCCACTCAACTCAGAGTTCTCAACAGAAATAGTACTTTCAATACTCTCCTTTCTATCAATACAATCTCTACCATTAAACACATCCCCTATCCCATTCACAGCTTCTATATACCTCTGCCCACCGTCTTGCAAATGCCCTATCGGATCAAGATCTGCAGGCAAAAACAGAAATATTCTCAACTTAGCAGACCCATCAGAACACGCCTCGACCAACTTTTCATATTCATCCATCATGTTCTCAAGATCATCAGGACAAGAAACGGTGACAAGTGCATCAAGATCCTCATCCGGCAGCTGATACTTAATCACCATATTATGTGCATATGTATCTTCCATTTTCTGAACAAAATCACCAAATAGAATATCCCTTGTAACACTAATTATCCTCGTCTGCCCTCCTACATATCTCAATGCCCCGTCAGTCAAGCGTGGCAGTATTTTCCCACCGAAACTACATAAGAATTTGACCTTCCGGCCTGTCAAAGAATCATGATCACCACCCTCATCACAAGCATGATCTAAAGGACTACACCCGTTTTGTGTCCCACAATTAGGACTGGTTGAATATACACACGACGAATTAACCACAGTACCACTCACAACACCTTGTTGGACTTGAGGAGGCGGCATAATTTGTTGAATCCATCCGGCAACTCCAGCATTGTTAAATGCTTTAGGTATAAACCCAACTTCTGGAATTGTGGCAGGATAATAAACTAGAGGCACTGCTCCCGGGCTACCATCAGCCGGTGGGCTAGCATAGTATCCTTCAACTGGCCTTCCAGAAGAAGTAGCCGGAGAAATCCTAGGATCCTCAGGCAGAGTTCTCATAAGATTTAACGGACGCAAATCTTTGGGTATTGAGTTCTGATCGTAGGCCATCATGCACAACTAAAGAATAGTATATTGTTGCCCTTCAATCCCTAGAACAAAAGGATACATCAGTATTTAAATTCAATATGTGCTGCTTATATCCACCACATTCAACTCGACAAAGTAATGATCATAACCATACGGACATAAGAATTAACACAAAAGAACGTAACATATATCGTGCAACCTGACACAGATACTGATAAATGTTTATCGTGCAACATATAAGGAGTAATTAAGTTGAGTTCAGTAACGGTAACTCTCGTAAAAAAATGTGAGGTAAGAATATTGAAAGGGAAGTTAAATGTTTATATATTGCATAACAATTTATCTCGTGTAAGATTGAGGGAGAAATATATATATATAACATTTCTTAAGGCGAAACAATATGTTCTTGAGATTATAAGGTGTGTGAGTGTGTGACAGTAAGAGAGGGAAAGAGACAGTGTTGGACGTGGTACATGCATGGCATAAAATGACATCAAGCAAAGCTTACTAGAAACAATTTTGATAGAACTATTTAGAAAAATAAATAAAGTTTCTTTATGTTGTTTTCATTGGAGGTAAAAAAGAGGACACTCATCCACAGCAAAGACATATTCCATTTATTAACTCATCTAATTCACTACACACAATTTTCTTAATTTAAATGCCTAAAAAAAAGACAATGGGAAAGAGGGAGTATAATTTTTGCTAGCCTAATCAAACTCGAATTGTGAGCCAGAATATTTTGACCTAACACTTCTTTTTTCTCGATCTATTAAAGATGAAATGGGCAGTATGGAAACTATTAATATATAAGTTGAGAAACGATCAAACACCTGATATTTAATTGGAATCTCCCATGAAAAGTGAGAGAAGAAAATATTGAAAGGGCACAATTTGAAGCGCTGGGAATCTCTTAAGCCCTTCCATTTATATCTGTCATTATTTTCCGACCTAACTATCTTCTTCTCAATGTATACATAACATTAATCGTTTGTAAATTGAATATAAATAATTTCCTCTAAAAAATTTTGGGGACCAAGATGTGTTTCTTGAAGGGAAAACACAAAGAACCCAAAATTGAAGAAATGTGCAAGATTGGGTCGATTCGAGTTTTTTTCAGAAATTACAACGCTTTTATATGTTCTTAAAATAAGGAGGTGTTCGTGTCAGGGTGAAGCACGTGGAGGAGTGCATAGAATGTATGTAGGGTGAACCGGTGAAGTGTGAGTTGTAATTCAAAGTATATCCATAAATTGCGGGTTAGAATTTGACCCAGACATATCACATTAAACCACCACGCCAACCTAGAATTACGAGTAATACTTTTATTGACATATAAAACAAAACAAAACAATTGCATAAAATTTGTATTTTTAATAAAACATGAATTTATTTTTAAATATGCTGAGAACTTAAACAAATGTGACTATTTTGATAAAACAAGTCATAGTCAGACTCAGATCCAACTAATTAACTCTGAATAATATTATTCCAACCTCCCAAAAATTCGGTTTATTTATAATGAGCCCCAATATTAATAAAATTAGCAAGATGGAGAAAGAAAATAATGGTTCCATATTTTAGGTAGAGATGTATTAATTAATTGTAATTATTGGGAATATTGTAAGATTGTGGGTCATCCTTGAGAAGATGAGAGTAAAACTACACGAATTAAATAGAGGTGTGATCCGTTGCTAACTTTTTAAAGTTGCTAACTCTGTTCATCCATCAACATAGTATATTAAAAACGTGAACACGATTACATTGTAATATCAACATAAAATTAGTTGATATTTTAATACAATGTATTAATTTAAAATGTCAACACAAATTAATTTAAAACGTCAACACAAATTTGTGTTGACATTTTAATATGATCTGATGCAGAAACGTACGGAGAATGACTGAACTAGTAGATAAAGAACTCAAATTTATTGAAAACTTTAGAGTATAAAAACTCAATGTAAAATTAATAATCAAAGTCTGTCTTTTAATATCAATAATGAGGCTTTTATATTGGCAAAGGGAAACCCTAAACTTATGGAAAATAAAACTAAAAGAAAAATAACTAAAAGGAAAATAAGTAAAAAAGAAAAACCTAATTTAGTAGAAGGAAAAAACGGTTACTAAGAGCATCCACAATAGGGACGGATGTCCCGACGGACATCTCGGTGGACACTCAAAAAACACCTCCTGCCACGTCATAAGGACATCCCCAAGAACATCCCGGTGGACAAGAACAATAATAAAAATTCACAAATTCACAAATATGCAATTTACGGAATTAAAATTTCGACACGAATACGAGGGAAATGCAACCGTTTTATTTCAAAATAAAATACATAATTAAATTAAAAAAAATACATAGTTCATAAAAAAATACATCAAAAATCTTCAACACACGCAGCCCCCGGCTCACTCCTCGTCGTCCCCTTGGCTAGTCCCGGCGTCACTCCTGGGGAGGGGTGGGAGGTCCAAATCGCGCCTCATACTATCGGTGACCCCCTTCAGCATCTCCGTGTATAGGGGGTCATTCGCCCCTCGCCACTTTTCAATGGTCTCTGTCATTCGCCCTCCGTCTCGGTTCTTGACAATGCAGTGTTTGCACACGACTCTCGTTCTCCTGTGAAGTACACAAGGAAGACGCTCAAAGGTAATATATTTAATTTATAATGCATGTGTTTTTTTGTAACTTACCATATATAGTAACTAGAGATATTAGTTGAACCCGCAGTTAACGAGAGGGATTTGAACGATGTGGAACGGAGCTCCACGGAGAGCTTCGTTTCCAGCTCTGCATTTGACTACATGAGTGAAAGTCTTCTGAACATTGATAACTTAGTTCAGAAGCTCAGAAGGGTCAACTCCAGCCACGACGAGGCGTAGACAGACTACATTACCTCGTTGTGTAAGAACAACGAGAACCCGGACCACAGATATATCTCCGAGATCTTACTAGCTTCAGGCCTCCTCCTTCGGGACATTGGCTCAAACCTGACGGATTTCCAGTTTCATCAATCCGGCAATCCCTTAAACCCGAGTTGTTCCTAATCTTGGAGTAGACAAAGGCGAGCGCTTCATCTAAATACGAGTCCTTCAACTCCACAATCCGGTCGTCATTGGAAACAAACGAAAAGCTGCGGAGGAGATTAATATTTGATGCTGTCAACGAGACTCTTGCAAGAAGATTGGGTCCGGAATCGAAGCCTTGGCAGAGCCCAGTTAAGCTAGCAAGGCGGGCGCTGAATACTCAGAATCTGCTGAAAGAACTGTGCCGCGAGATTGAAGAGCTCGAGACGAGGAGTCCAGTATGCAGTTTGGGTGAAGAGGACGACGGGTGGAAAGCCATTTTCGGCCACGACCTGCTGCTCCGGTCAGAAAATTGGATGAGCTTTGATGCTGATGTTTCAAGGGTCGTTCTCGACATTGAGCGGCTCGTTTTTAAGGATTTGATCGATGAGATTGTGCGTGGAGAGGCTACCGGCTCGATCGCCAAATGAGGTAGCCAAAAACTCCCTAGAAATTGATTTGCATCCTTGAGCTTGCTGCTGTACTGCATTCTCTACTTTACATAACTTGGCATAATGGATTGTAGAGATATATTGATTTTAACTGATTATAGAGTAACTATGAAGAGACTAAGATTCAACTTCAAATTTTTTCAAGAAGACTATTGATTTTACTAGTTATGGTATCATTTGTATGATGAGGGAATTGCGTATGTGTCGAATTCATATTATGATATTCTGATTGTACTTTGATGCTGCAGGATAAGAATCATTACAAAAATATGTTGTTGGAATATAAAAGATATATATTGGAGGAGTAATTTAGTTTGGAGGAAATATTTAAGTGGAGAATGGGTGGAATATATGTGAAATGATTTAGGAAAGGTTGGTGATGTGGGAAAACAAAGGAACACTTTTATTTCTCAAACTTTCTCAAATTCTCAACTTGTTCAAGTTATGGAAAATGGTACAACTATGTCATATTTATAGGCATTCATTTCCTATTCTAGAATTCTCTACTAGATTCTTTAATATTTTATATCTAGATTTTTCTCCATAAAAATCTAGATATTTTACTACATTCTATGGAATTTGAAACTCGGTATTTTCTCGGATGTATGTGTACTTTAAATATTGCTCAACTTCTCAGATCCAGAGAATCCACTAGATCACATAGAATCCTTGAAATCCTCGGTCGTTGGACACACAATCCTTTCCTGTTTTAAAACCCTCAACCCACGACACTAAAAACTTAGTATAAGGAAGTAGGGATCGAATCCCACAGAGATGGAAGCGTAAGAAAGCATTCAAGAGACTTTGGACAAAGGTTTTTGGCTGCTGCCACGCAGCTTTGGGTTGAGACTTAACTACTAGACTTGGGAAATATAAATGATCTATTCTACCAGCTAGACCTAGGAACACATAACGAAAGCATGCATGATGAAAACATAGATGTAAACAGATCAACACTCCAGCAGTGAAACTTACCAGACCTAGCGAATTACTTTCCCTAAACTACTTAGACAGATGAAGAACAGACAGTGGGGACCATTTCCCAAAATAGCAAGGTACAAATGAAAAGCTGCAAATAACTAACCAAGAATTTAACTAATAACTAGCTTCATCTTCAACAATGATTCTTGATCACAAAATGCAGTAAACAAAGTAAGCTACAATTCGAGACAGAACATGTCAAATTAGACTATCAAATTACGATTAACTAAGAAAACTAACAGATCTACTACTGCTAGACGAGGTAAATGAGAAAACAGAAACTAAACTTCAAAACCCATGCAGAATTTAACAGATCTAAGCATCGGACGCTTCATCCGCTCCGGATCCAAGCCATCCACAACAAACCACAACAATTTCCATCTCCCATCACACCGATCTAACCAAATTCGACCGATCAACTACAATTTCAGCACAATTCAACTTCCGCCAGCAGATCAAGTGCGAAAAGCATCCAAAGTAAACAGCAAGCAACACAACATGAAACGAAACATAACGTAAATTTCCATAATAAACGAGTATGAATTCAACAGAGATTCAATAAAATAAAGCCGAGTTTCGAATAGCGAAGACTCGGTGAATTCAAAAGCAGAAATTAGGACTGAAAGCTGTAAATTGTTTCTTCGCCTCGCGTAATACACAACGATGATGCCAACTACGAACCCGAACCCCCTGAATTTGGTGCCCCTAATGTGTGTGTAGAGTGTGAGGAGTGAGCTAAGAGCTAAAAATAGATCATCGATGTCCTCAGGCGTGTTGCGTGCTCTTATTTATAACGTGGAGTCGAGCTTCTAGAATCTTCCTTGAATTCTCCTTTCTGCCCTTCTTCTAGAATTCTCCTCCGTCTAGCGATTTTCCCTTCTTTCTGCTCACTATTCCTGCCAAATTCCTTTACCAGGCAATTCCTTCCTTCTTCCTGGATCTGGCATTTTCCTCTACACACCTGGCTTAAAAACTGCGTTAGACCCAGGAAATTGTTTAATTTAACCCCATAACCAATGCATGAAATTAGCCTTATCAGAATTCTACTAAAAATATATAGACATTTCTACTAAAATATCTAGATATTCTCCTACTTAATTATTTTATATTCTAAATATCTATATTCTATAGAATTCTATCTCTAGTTAATTCTACCAAAATATCTAGATATTTTCACCTCCAATTCTAGATAATTTTACATAATATCTAGATATTTGTATAATATCTTGATATTTACAAAATAAAGTTTATATTTTAATATTCCAACATATGCAATACCAAGAACAATTTTATTATAGAAGACATACACATATCAGCAGGATTAGTTTGATGATTTAACTTGAGCATTCCACGACGATACACAAAAGATGAGAATGAAGAACAACATGAGAACGAGAATATTCCTTTTTCAATACTACTCCCATTAACAGAAAAAATACATATTTCATCACAATCATTCTGCACACCAATTTTATTCCCATTCTTCGAACCCTTCGGCCATCCCCTCTTCCCACTCCCAAATCCACCACCATCGCCATCTACAACCTCCTTGTATTGTAGAAACTCTTCAGCAGTAGGGCACATCCTTTCTCCACCAAATTGAATGCTTCCACCTCTCCAAGTAATAGAGACCTCAAAGAAACAATCAACTGAAAAAGTTGATCCATGTACTTCAACACCTTTAGGTGAATTATCAAGAGGCATCTCGTACAATAGATCCCGATCTGCACAAAACCAGTCATTATGGCAAATAAATCTCCATCTGGACTGGGAGAAATACACGAAACTCCACCTTCTACCTGGCCCACAATTTCGATTATATCATCACCATCAACGACAACGCCTTCATCTTCGGTAGCGTCGTCAAATTTCACGGAAGGTGGTGAAGATTGACTCATCAATCCAGGTAGCTCATTGAATATATCCTCGCCGTATACTGGCATATCATACACCGGCATCGACAATATATCCTCGTCATATACAGGCTTATCATACACCGGTATCGAAAATATATCTTTGTTATATACGGGCTTATCATACACCGGTATCGAAAATATATCTTCGTCACATACAGGCTCATCATACACCGTCATTGATAATATATCCTTGTCATATACGGGCTTAGACTGGCCACTGTAGACGTCGTTGAATAACAGATCGTCCACCGAACGACGCTCTGACGCCTTAGATCTCATCGGGTTGGATTTCCCCCCGACACTTCTCCAATCGCGCCAATTGTCGCTGTAGGTCTCGAACCTGTTGTTGCAGATCACCTGATGCGAACCCAACCGACACACATCATGCATCGAGCCCGCTCAAGGACGTACACCAAAAGAGGACGAGGAAGATGAGTAGGAAGATGCTAGAGTCCTTAGGCCTGTTCATAACAAGATTAAGACTCGAAGAGGAGGCCCAGAAGGAAGACCCGGGTGTCTCGAGAGCAATACACCAAATTCGGCTCGACCCCGCACCAAATCGGAACTGGGGGTCTGTTCAAACGACAATCTGCCTACTGAGACGGTGTCCAAATTCTGATCCAAGACCACCATCATCTTCATCGTCGAAATACCTTCGCGTGGGTACCTCACACGCCCCAAACGGAGTTCGGATGAGAGAGATATGGCCGTTTGACGAAAGTCGCGCAGAGCTGCCGAGGAACTAACCGTGGCCAGGCGAAAACTGCCCGGCCGGGCAAGATAAACGCCCGGCGACAGAAGAAACGCCCGGGCAAGGTCCCAAAACGCCCGGGAAAGGTCCCAAAATGCCCGGTCGGGCGTTTTGGCCGAAAATGTCGTTTTTTGAAGCTTTAGAAGACTATTTTCCCTATTACTTTTGTTTTAGTATAAATACTCTTTTTAGGGTTTTCATTCTCGGCTTTTGAATATTTGTAAGAGACTATTTCTCCATATTTGAGAGCTCACCTTCTTCATCTTTTGAAGACTTATCAAATTCCTTCGGGTTGCATTCGATTTTTTGCCGGGCTAAGGTTGATTGTAAAGGTATGCTTGCTAGTTCTTGTGTTGCTAGTTTGTGGAGCCATTAGGTGTTTGTATGTGAAAGTGCCTTTGAGATTTCTTTCTTGTTCTTCACCTAAATCATAACACTAATCCATCATCTATCCTTTTATCCATTTTTCTTGTTCCATTTCTTGGTTTATCTTGTTTATTTGTTGGGTTTATTTACAAGAATAAGTCCGGGGCAAATTCATGAGTCTTCAATCTAGAAGATTCACATTATTTGGTATCAAGAGCCATTGGTTCTTGTTCTTGTAAGCAAAAAAAAAAAAAAAGAAAAGAAAAAAAAAATTCTCCAAAGAGTAAAATTGTTAAAAAATTGTCAAAATAAAAATAAAAATAGAGATATCTCAAAATCTATCCATGGGCATTAGCTATAAACTTGCATATGTGTTGTTGGGTACGTTTATGTGAATGTTACAAAGTTGTAGGCCGAAATTACATCAATTGTTGGGTCTATTGTTGTTGGGTGAAATTGTGCACACAAAGTGTTTGTTAATTTGTCCCATTGGTTTAGCTCCCTACTTTCACTAATCTTGTGGCTTCTTGGACTAGTTTTCACTTGCCTAGTTGTCTATCTTGTTTGTGCTATTTGTGCAACTCTTGGGATTACATCATCGAGAGCAAGTGAGGGAGAGTATCTAGCCACTAAATCTCTAAGCCTTCCGAGAGACATTGGGTGTGAGTTTGGGCATGGGCATTAGCTATAAACTTGCATATGTGTTGTTGGGTACGTTTATGTGAATGTTACAAAGTTGTAGGCCGAAATTACATCAATTGTTGGGTCTATTGTTGTTGGGTGAAATTGTGCACACAAAGTGTTTGTTAATTTGTCCCATTGGTTTAGCTCCCTACTTTCACTAATCTTGTGGCTTCTTGGACTAGTTTTCACTTGCCTAGTTGTGTATCTTGTTTGTGCTATTTGTGCAACCCTTGGGATTACATCATCGAGAGCAAGTGAGGGAGAGTATCTAGCCACTAAATCTCTAAGCCTTCCGAGAGACATTGGGTGTGAGTTTGGGGAATTGGGGACATACTTTGTGGGTTGGGAAGTGAGCTCCTCACTAAAATCTCCATTCTTGGGTGTGTGCGTTGTTTGTGTTACTAACAAAAGGGACGTATCCCTAGTCCTTTTTATCTTCTTTGTAGGTACCCGAAAATGCCATCAAATACGAGGAACTCTAGGCACAATTCGCCTAGGAGGGAGGATGGGGACGACACCGCGTCCACATCCGACGACACCCTGATGACAAAACTTACGGGAGAGGTGAAGGGGATGCGTGGTGAACTTACCACTATGCAAACTAATCTCAACACCATGCAAGGAGACCTCGTGGCCATGCAAGAAGAATTTACAACCGTCCATGATTGTATGGCGGAGTTGAGAGCACGGATTAATCAAAATGAGGCCATACCGCCTAGTTTCCGGGAAAGAAGTACGGGCGGATGGAATGATGGAAGCGGAAATGATGATGCCTACTCCAACCACCACAATGGAGGTGGGTATCATAACTTCGAGGCATGGCAAGAAGATGCGGCACACTACTTCAATCATCATAATGAAGGGGGGAGGCCTAATAGGACCTATGGGGGGGAAAGGTACGATGACCCCTCGAGAAACTTCAAGCACACCATTCCGGAGTTCCATGCAAAGTTCGAGCCCGCCACATACCTAGAGTGGGAGTCTCAAGTGGACAAGGTATTCTCCCTTCATAACTACTCGGAGGAGGAAAAGGTCAAACTAGCCATCACCAAGTTTCGAGGCCATGCTAACACTTGGTGGTCCGATCTCTTGAGGAGGAGGAGAGCCACGGGTCGAGGAGTAGTACGGTCATGGGCGGAATTGAATGAACTCATGAGAGCCGCCTTTGTCCCGAGATCGTATTTCCACAAGTTGAGAGGTGAACTCCAAGATTTGAGGCAAGGAAGCAAGACCGTCATGGAGTACTATTATGATATGATAGCCCTCAAGGGGAGATTGGGGCTTGAGGAAAGTGAAGATGTCACCCAAGACCGCTTCATACACGGGCTCAATGTGCTTCTTAGGCACAAGGTCCAAATTGAGGCCCAAAGGGGAATATCTTTGGAGGAGGTCATTGGATTCGCCGAGACATTTGAGAGGCAAGGCAAAGAGAAGGTCGCTAGCAAAGGGAAGATGAGTTTCCACCCTATCTCGGGAGGGGGCTCAAGCAATTGGGGCACCACCCAAAGGAAGGGAGAAACGACCACTACACCTCAACTTTCTCAAAACCTCACGTGAAGGCGTTGCCGGCGCGACCATTGGCCAAGGGAGCACCTCAAGCCGGTGATAGGAGACCTCAATGTTTCAAGTGCAAGGGATATGGCCACTACGCTAGAGAGTGCATCAACCAAAGGGTCATGGTGATAGGGAAAGATGGTCAAGTCTATAGTGAGGATGAAGAAGAAGCGGGTGTTGAAGGGGATGACTCCTCTTACCACGCTCATGTCAATAGTGACTACTCTAGCGAAGAGGAGTTGACCGAAGGGGTGAAAAATCTTGTGGTGCTTCGGACCCTTAGCGCCCAACCTAAGCAAGAAGAGTGTTTGGAGCAACGTTCTAATATCTTTCATATGAAGTGCAAGGTTCAATCCAAAACTTGTCTTGCGATCATCGATGGAGGGAGATGTGCCAATGTGGTGAGCGATAAATTGGTAGCCAAGTTGCAACTACCGGTGATGAGGCACCCTACACCCTACCGCCTTCAATGGCTAGGTGATGGTGGAGAACTCAAGGTGGTCAATCAAGTCAAAGTGCCAATGAGAGTGGGGGAATTGGAGGAGGAGGTACTTTGTGATGTCATTCCCATGACCGCTTGCCACTTGCTCCTTGGTAGGCCTTGGGAGTATGACAACAAGGTATCTAAGGATGGGTACACTAATGATTACTCCTATGTGTACCATGGTCGGAAAATCCGGTTGAAGCCCTTGTCGCCTAGAGACATCATTGAAGCTCATAAATATTTGAGTAAAGAGAGAGAGCGAGAGAAAAGGCAAGTGAGAGAAAAAAGCCATGTGAGAGTGGGGATGGTGAGAGGAATTCCAAACCCTAAAGGAGTGGCACCCAAAAACCCCGTGAGAAAAGAGAGTGCCTTTTAGCTACTAAATCCGAGCTTGGGTGGGCACTACAAAGCCACTTGCCATTGCTTCTTGCCGTTCCCCGACGTATTTGTTTGGCTAACACTAATCTTGAACATGTTCCCTATGAGATTCATATTGTTTTGCAGGAGTTCGAGGACGTGTTCCCAAGTGAGCTCCCAAATGAGCTACCACCGATCCGGGGAATCGAGCACCAAATGGATTTCGCACCGGGATCATCATTACCAAACCGAGCCGCCTACAAGGCCAACCCTAATGAGACGAAGGAATTGCAAAGGCAAGTCGAGGAACTCCTTGCCAAAGGTTTGGTCCGTGAGTTTTATTCCCCTTGTGCCGTACCCGTTATACTTGTGCCTAAGAAAGATGGGACTTGGCGTATGTGTGTTGATTGTAGGGCCATTAATAAGATTACCATTAAGTATAGACATCCTATACCTAGACTTGATGATATGCT
>NC_062969.1:14778663-14784173 GCF_023119035.1 Salvia hispanica
GCAACTTCTCTGTCCCACATCAGTAAGGAAGCATTGCTTGTATGATCAATAATATTTATAACAAACCTATATCTGCATAAAATAAAACTCAAAAAGTATCATATTAGAAATTAGAAATTATAATAATTAAAAAAAAAGATTAAATATGATTGTAGCTCTTAAAATTGTAAAATACAACTTTGTCAAACCTTTTCGATGCATGACCATATGTCTTCGTACAGAACGAACAATTATATTTCCCTGGAGAGATTTCATCGACCTTTTTATAACAAACCTTGCATGCATCATAAAACCACGTCCAATAATGACATTCTACAGATTCGATCCTACCAAATACCCAATAAGATCCACCCTGTGAATCAAAATAAGAAACAAACTAACATAAGATTAAACATTACTTGAATCCCCTGATATCCTGTTCATAAATGAATGAAAAGATCGCAAATTTACCTTAGTTAGTGCAACTAATAAGGCACTAAACAAATACAGTCACTCAAATTGCAGAATCTGAGATTTAATACCTGCTCCTAAATTGCTTTACTTCAGAAATGTCAGGATTGATAAGAATATTTGAAGCATTAAAATGTGTAGATATCCTTACATCACCTGAAAGACAAAACAAATTAATAATGTAACTAATTAAACTTGATAATATAATAATACTATATGAATTCTGTACAAACAAAGCGCAGACATATAAATAAGTGTAAAACTCTTACCTCTAAAAAAATTTGACTTGCAGAATTGGACAATAATAATTGGTATAGTTCCTTTACACTTCTCCAATTGTTTGAGATATGTATCCACATTACTATCCCAAATAGTACAACAAAGCTTATTATGACTGCCAAGATAAATCTAGGATCTGTCACTTCACACATCTGTGTCTTAGAACTCATTGTGAGCCTATAGGCATGCTTGGTGGCCTTATTTCTGAGATTATTTGTCTTAACGAAGAAGTTTCTAATGCAATAAAGTCTTCCTTCTATGAGCTGACATCCCATTTTCTGAATCAAATGCTTCCCAAATGAAGCTTGAATTCTGGTACCCTATTGAAAAAAAAAATTGTAAACAAATTACAGTTACTTACTTTAAGAATAAAAACAAATATATAATATATAATTAACATAACATAATCATGCTTAGTCTGTACTATTAATGATTAGAAAAAGATCATCGTTTCAGTTTAATAATCGGCTATAATTAGTAAACATACCTTTTTATCATGGAAAACAGCCTCCAAACTATCATCGTTTTGGTCTGCAGGATTGTGTCGATAGGAACGGACACATAGAACTTTGATAAGGGAATTAGGGATTCTGGGATGAAGATTATCAATAGCAGTGACCAAAGGTGTCATCATGACTTGATTTAGGATCTCTGTATGATCAAAGCATATATTTTCATTATCAGCATATTAGAATTAGAATGATAAAAATAGTTAAAGAAAATGTAAGCATTATTTGTTGACTAAACAGAACAAAGAAAAACACTAAAACATGGGTTCAAAGAAGAAAGATAATAAGCATGAAAACAATAGAATAGATGAACATATCTATACTATAGTCAGAATAGATGAACATATTTGTAAACAAAGAATAAAATCAGAATATTAATATCTGAACGGTAAGAAATGGTAAGAAGAAGAAGGTAAACAATGTAACTACTTGGAAACCAAGTTGATTGTTAATATCAGTGACCAGAGATAGTGTACCGCGGAGTGAATGTTGATAGTGAAGGAGGCTGAGTGATTCACACTTTCAGGGAGAAGGGTATTTATAGATAGATAAAAGCTAGGCCTGCGCATTTATGAAACAATGCAGCGTCCCAAAAAAATGCAATCATTAGAAGGACCTTTCAATTATCTCATTATCTCATATTATCTCATATAAATAATATATCACAAAAACTCTTAGAAATCTTTTAAATGTGTATTAATTACTAATTACTAATGTATAATGTATAATGTATAAATGTATAATGCATAAATGTATAAATATAATTTAAATATAATAAAATTTAAATATAATAAAAGTAAACACAAACTTACCTAAATAATAATAAGATTTGTAAAAGAGAAACGGGGTAATAAATATTAAGATATGTCAAAAAGACAAAAGATATTTAAAAATCTATACTTACATCAAACTAATTAAATAATAAAATAATCTATGTCACCTCTAGAATACATGTAACATATAAATACAAATATATAGGGAGATATATATATAGAGAGAGAGACACACCCACTAAAAACGGCTGAATCCTTACACAAAAGGAATGAAACATTAAGTACTATTAAAACCATTACAATATTATTGAATTTGGCAGTACCTGATGAATACAAACAGGTTCTTAAAAACCATAATAAAAGTAGCCGCTCATTGAATGAGAAGGAGACAAAATGCAGAATACACAATACACAATTACAAAGTGAGAACAGGTGTTCTCACGCATTGATTGATAGCTATGGTAGTATTGGAAATCTAATCATATCAATATCCTGAAAAAAGAAGTTATAAAGGGAAGAAATACTTAGAGTTCCAATAACAGAGGTATTAAATGAATCTGATTAAATAATGATTAGTTACATATAAGATTAGTTGTTTATCTAAGATTTCATCTCCAGTTATATATGACATAACGAATTTGTGTCAGAACTCAATTATTTATAGATGTATTTAGGTTTAACATAGTCAGAACTCAATTATTTATAGCCCCTTTTGTGTAGGAAATCATTCTTAAAAATCTTTATCTAGAACATAATCAGTTATTGTTAAAATTATTTCCTAAATGCTTGGCTTGAAAAATTCCTGTATGTTTATATACTTAACTTGTACTCTTGTATCTTGAGAAACTGTATCTTGACATTGTTTTATAGATTATGATATCAAAGTATTCTGAAATATATATATATATCCCTATATATATATATATACATATATAAAACAACACAGTACTCCATTCTAGAAAAGATAAAACAAATTACAAAAAGTAGTGTATACATATATATTAATAACCGTGTACCATTAATGAACATAACAATTTAATGAATATATATATATATATATTGTTTCAATTATAAGATAATTATTCAGATGATATTAGGAGCCAGTTAAACTTATAAAGATAATTTTAATAAAGGAGCAGTAACTTAATTCTTGCAGAAAGAGATACAATCATATTCCAAATTTGTTAAAATCGAGTTATTGCGAAGAGATATTTATTATTAGCTATAAGTAAAGATATTACTGCCATAAAAAAAATACATATAATTACGCTAAAAGAAAACAAAGTATTATTGCCATCCGTCAATCGGATTCACCAATTTATATTTAGGTGATAATACCTACAGAAGTGTAATTACATCTTTGTCATTTAAAATGGCTTGTAATGTTTGCTAAAATGGTTATATATTATATTAACTTTTAAATCTTCTATATTTCTGGGAAGCATAACTAATAACTATAAGAAGTAAAATATAACTGAAATAAAAAAAAGGACAATAAAATAAAACCTCAGAAACTTCAATATAAAATTAAATCATCAGCTAAAGCCATCGAACAATACAAAAAGGGAAAACACAATGCAAAAGGGAATACAATATTAAATCATCAACTAAAGCCATCCAACATAAGCAAAACACAATTGTTTCAACATCCAACTAATCAGAACCACTATCCTCCTCCTCCTTCTTCTTCTTCAACATTTCACCAGAGGAATCATTTTCATTATCTAAATCCACCTCCAAACATCTTTTAACTGGGCTTTCAACATCACATTCAAGACTACTCTCCTTAGCTATAATTGATAAATCAGGAGTGACCTCTGCTTTATCAGAAATCTGTAAAAGTATAATGATCAGTAACAACCTATTAAATAAGATAAAACACGATAATCAAAGTAAATACCTCAGCAAGGTCTGATCCAAACAACATGTCAGACAATTTTAACCCAGAGGAAGCAGGCTGTGAATCCAAACTTTCAGGCACATACTTATCAACAATTTCGGGCAAATTGCAAACTTTAATGACTTTGAAAGGATATCTCATAGGAATCTCCAAGTTATGTATCATCTGAAGTTTAAATAAGCAATTTTGGCCCAAAAGTTTATCCTCTATCTCCTTAGGAATATAGTCACATTGATGAATCTGAGAAACAAAAATAGTATCAAATAATCTGTATAATATAATCTAGGGATTTATTAACTAAAAATATACCTCATTAGGAGTTACAATAACGTTAGAAACTTTCTTTCCTAACAGAATTGCAAGTTCCCTGTCCCACATCAGTAAGGAAGCATTGCTTGTATTATCGACAATGTTTATAACAAACCTATATCTGCAAACAATATAACTCAAACGTGTCATATCAGAAACTATAATTAATTTGTATTCATTAACTATGTTGTAGCTCTGGAAATTGTTTAATACAGCTTTCTCAAACCTTTTCAATGAACGACCATAAGTATTCGTACAGACCGAACAATTATATTTTCCTGGAGAGACTTCATCAACCTTTTTATAACAAACCTTGCATGCATTATAAAACCACGTCCCATAATGACATTCTACAGACTCAATCCTGCCAACTACCCAATATGATCCACCCTGTGAATCAAAATAAGAAACAAACTGACATAAGATTATACATTATTGTTGTTTTTATTATTACTAAAGTTAAGTGTTCAAAATAATTCTCATAAAGCCCACAAAATACCTCAAGGCAATAAGCATTCTCCAATGTCTTCAAATCAAGATTATCAAATTCAGAAGTAATAATTTGTGGAACTTGGCTTAAGGATTCTAGAATTCTGAACCTTGAATCCCCTGATATTCTGTTGATTAAGGAACGAAATAATTCAAATTTAACTTAGTTAGTGTAACTAATAAGGCACTCAACAAATACTGGCACTCAAATAGAAAAATCTGAGATTTAAAACCTGCTCCTAAATTGCTTTACTTCAGAAATGTCAGGATTGATAAGCACATTTGAAGCCTCAAAATGCGTAGATATCCTTATTTCACCTAAGATACAAAACAAATTTAATAATGTAACTAATTAAATTAAATAAATAATTTAATAATACAATATGAATTATGTATAAAAAAAGCAGAGACATAAATAAGTGTAAAACTCTTACCTCTAAAAAAGTTTGACTTGCAGAATTGTACAATAATAATTGGTACAGTTCCTATACTCTTCTCCAATTGTTGGAGATAAATATCAACATTATCATCCCAAATAGTACAATAAAGCATATTGTGACTGCCAAGATAAATAAATAGTTAATAAAGATAATAGATAGCACAAAAAAGTTACCAATAGCAGAGTATGAAAAAATTTACTTTTCATCAGCAATTTGGATCTCTATCAACCTAAATTTGGACTGGTCTATAACTTTTCCAGGTCCAACAATAACCCCTATCACATCTGCACATACCACAATTTAGAAAAGGGAAAGAAAAAGAAAAATAAATAAATTAAACAAATTACACTAAAAATAGTAC
>NC_062969.1:14784673-14799860 GCF_023119035.1 Salvia hispanica
CATAAATGAGCACATAAATCACCTCCTTCCCTTTGATTCGGAAAAACAAAGAAGCATCTGATCGAGATTGAGAGAAGCCCAATGTGACGAGAACAGAGTGAACTGTAAAGAACCAAGCTCGAGATACCTGTTTAAGGCCATATATTGCCCTGTTTAACTTGCAAACTAGGTGAGGACCACCTTGTTCAAAGCCAATGGGTTGTCTCATGTATATATCCTCCCCCAAATGACCATTCAGAAACGCATTATTAACATCAAGATGAGTAACAACCCAACCACATGAAACAGCGATGCTGAGAATGAGCCGGATAGTGGCAGGCTTCACAACGGGACTAAAAGTTTCATTGAAGTCGAAACCAGGAAGCTGAGAAAAACCTTGGGCTACAATTCTAGCCTTATGTCGAGCTATAGAACCATCAATGTGTTTCTTGAGCTTGAAAACCCATGTATACCCAATTAGATTCTTGCCAGGTGGAAGAGGTGTGAGGGTCCAGGTATGATTCTTTAGAAGAGCAAGAAATTCAAGTAACATAGCCTCTTTCCATATGGGAATCAACAAAGCTTCTATAGCAGACTTGGGAGTGAGATAAGGAGAGAGTACTATGGTCAGGAGCTTGGGTTTGAACACACCAGCCTTGGACCTTGTGATCATATGATGAGAAGGCACAGCAGCATTTGGTAAAGTAGGAGGAGTAGAGGAGCTAACAGGGGAAGAAAGATTAGTAGATTCTGTGTTAGAGATGAAGGTGAAGGTGTCACAGTAGGAGCTGTGCTAGGGGAATTTGTGGGAGATTGATGGCTAGTATGAGAGGCAGGGATGTGCATAGGAGAAGAGCCAACATCAGGAGTGAAAGTGTGTGATGTGGGATTTACACTTTGTGAGAGAGGAGGAATAAGAGAAATTGGATGAGAGATAGAGTGAGTGGCAGAATGTTGAGCATGTAAGGTTTGGTTAGAGGAGCTGGATTTGAAAGGAAAAGAAGACTCATCGAAAACAATATCCCGAGTAACAATGAGTTTCCCATGAGGTAGAAGTGCCTTATAACCCTTGTGAGAGGGACTATAACCAAGAAATGTAGCAGGGGCAGATCTATATTCAAGTTTATTCTTGTTATAAGGCCTAACAAAAGGGTAACAAAGACATCCAAAAACTTTGAGATGAGAATAGTCGGGTTTGGAATTGTGTAACCTTTCAAAAGGAGTGAGATTGCCTATAGTTTTAGAAGGGAGAAGATTAATGAGGTGAACTGCTGACACAAAGGCATCATCCCAAAATCTCTGTGGTAAAGAAGCTTCTGCCAAAAGAGAAAGACCAACTTCGACAATGTGTCTATGCTTTCTTTCTGCCAAGCCATTTTGTTGAGGTGTGTGTGAGCAAGAAATTCTGTGAAGAATTCCACATTGCTTGAGGAATGGGGTTAGAGCTTGATACTCACCACCCCAATCGGTTTGCAACATTTTGATTTTACTGGAACAAAGAGTCTCAACCATAGTTTTGAATTGCTGAAAAACATCAAACACATCACTCTTGTTTTTCAGCAAATACACCCAAGTGAATCTGGTGAACTGATCAATGAACGAGACATAGTACACAAATCCATTCCGTGAGAGGGTCCCCATAAATCACTGTGAATTAGCTGAAGAGGAGAGGAATATTCAGTTTGGGAAAGAGAGTATGGTAATCTATGTGATTTGGATAGACAACAGGCATTGCAAGGAGAATTTGATTTCATTGATTTAAAAGGAACATTACAATATTTAAGAATATTTTTTACAATATCAAAAGCAGGATGTCCAAGCCTTTTATGCCACAAAGCAAGGTTGGAATCTGCTGAACTAGAAACAGAAGATCCTAAAGATGAAGTGAGCACAGAGGGTGACTTGATTGGAAGAAAAGCTGGAGACACAGCTGCCTCTCTTGATTGGTGACTGCTTAACTAAGAAATGGTAGAGACCCTCATTAAGAGTTCCCTGCAGGACGACCTCCTTGATTACCTGATCTTTGACAAAACAGACGGAAGGGTGAAATTCAAAGAAAACATTGTTGTCATTTGCAAACTGAGAAACACTAAGAAGGTTTTTGGTTATGTTGGGAACGTGTAGAAGATTTTTGAGAAGAAGTTTTCTACTTGAACAGGAAGTATTAGAGTGCAACTCAGTTTCACCAATATGTTTTATTTCCATGCCAAAACCATCACCAATGAGCAGCTTCTTACCTCCAGAATATTCATTGCTGATGTTGAGGTTGTTTAGATCATGAGAGACATGATTTGTAGCACCTGAATCAGGGTACCAGGTCGAGGTACTAGCTGCATCAAAGCTAAGCTTAGAAGGGTAAATGACAGACTGAGGAATTCCAGCAGATTGTGGTCGTGCTTGAGATAGGTGCACTGAGGGAAAAGATGAGAAATGTTGCTGATGTTGTTGAGGAGCAGCTTGCTGGCTTTGTGGTGTGAAGTTCTGCTCATATCTATACCAGCATTTACTAGCTGAGTGGCCTGGTTTCTCACAAACTTGGCATATGATTTTTGAGCTACCAGAACTTCGTCCTCCTCTTCCTCGAAAACCTCTTCCATTTCCTCGACTAGGACCTCCTCCGAAACCTCCTTTGGACTGCTGGAAAGGGGGATTCCTTTTCTACCCTAAATTTTGTGCTAAATGCAAAGAAGATTGTGATCCCTCCGTACTTCCTGGAACACTATTTGCTGCTGACAGACGAGATTCAAAACTTAAGAGAACTGCCCCAATATCCTTCACTGTCCATGGTTCAACTCTGGTCGAAATGGAGGCCACCATGGGATCATATTCACGCCCTAGACCACTGAGGATATATAAAATTTGGCCGTGATCTGCTACTTTGCTTCCTGCATAACCCAAAATGTCGAAGCACGACTTCATCTTACTCAGATACTCTTTCATTGAAAGAGATTCTTTCTTCATAGTTTGGATCTGCAACCTGTGTTGCATTATCTTGGCCATCGATCGATTTGCAAAGTTAGTTTGGATGGCTTCCCAGATATCCTTGGTTGTCTTTAATCCAACAACCAACACCATAGCACTTTCCGAGAGAGAAGACAGTAACCAAGCAGCAAGCCTCTGATTTTGTCGCTTCCACGCCACATATTCTGGGTTTGGCACAGTTTGATTTGCCTCAGATCCTGGAATCCTCTGCGGAGGAGGTGGTTCCTCTCCAGTCAGATGTGATTCCAGCCCGTATCCCCAGATGGTGGCTTCAACCTGCTGTTCCTACATCAAGAAGTTCTCATCAGTGAGCTTCACAGAAATGGGAGGAATTTGATGTAATGAAGGAATTGCAAGATTTTGTTGAGCGGAAGATGAAGATGAATAATGGGCGTTTGATTCATTTGAATCCGCCGTTCTTAGCAAAGGAATAAACCAAAAAACAAAAGAGATGGGCAAAAGAGACAGGATCCGGAGGATCCTGCTCTGATACCATGAAAGAAAAGGAAAGATTTCATTTTGCAGAGAGAAAGTTCAAGGCTGAATAGACTAAAAATATATTTTTCATTCAATTAAATTGTCATCCAGTGATTACAGATTATATAGCACTCTGAGTGAGATCTGGAAAAACAAGCTACACATAAATACAAAAACATCTGACTAATTATGAAACGGATTCTGCAGTAAGTTTACTCTTTCCAGCTTGCACTACAACATCGCGCCAGCTACGTTTGTGGTCCCTCACACTTGCTGGAATGCTCTCCACGTTACCACGACAATCAGACGTTCCTAGCTCATTCTGCATTCGAGCCATGTTGCTCTCATCGCTCAGCAATCGCTCACATAATATATCATATGCACACGACTTGTATCCGTTGCATCCTTGTGTGCGCTACCCTTGACTTGGCTCAAGCATGATTCGCTAACATTGTATGGGAAATTAAAACTCATTTTGTTGATTCATGACAAGAGTCATTTCGCAGAGGATAGCCAAGCAGCTGACCTCCCGAAGTAAAAGGGTGATCTCGTGCCATAGTGCCCACTAGCCACTGCTCTCCCCTCCATCGACTCGGAAACTAAAAACTTAAATAGACGACAAGAGTCTTAGATGTCCATCTTATTTGATTTTAATTTTAAAATTAACGTAGTATATAAAGAAGTTTTTAAATTGATTTGCAATTATCCATTAGGTTTAATTCTATATTGTGATACTCCCTCCGTCCACGAAAATTTGTCCCAGTTTTCTATTTCCGTCCGTTCCCCAAAATTTGTCCCATTTCACTTTTACCATTTTTGGTAGTGGACCCCACATTCCACTAACTCATTCCTACTCACATTTTATTATAAAACTAATATATAAAAATAGGACCCACAATCTACTAACTTTTTCAACTCACTTTCCATTACATTTCTTAAAATCCGTGCCCGGTCAAACCGGGATGAATTTTCGTGGACGGAGGGAGTATATTTTTATCTTCCTACTCCATGATTTAATGTTTAAACATTATATTATGCAATTTGTTTCAAATTTATTATGCTTCAATGTTTTTGTCAGATTTTTTATTCTCATATAATATATTGTTCATTGTTAATATTGATTCTAATTTTATTTAATTAATTTAAAATTGAAAATTAATATTTTAAAAATATATTAATCTGTGCAAAAAGGTGTGATACTATTTCTTAAAATATTGAAGATCCTAGTGTTCACTAATTCACTCTTAATCTCAAATTTCGTACTATTACGTGTTAATTATTCTCCATCATGTATATAATACTCATCTTTCGAATCCTACATTAATCAATATAGTTGTTACTAAGTAAGGATGTCATTTCAATCAAAATCTGATGATTAGCCAGCTAAAATTAAGGATTAGAATTGGAAATTACAATCCGATTAGAAATCAGGTAGGTATTGGGATTACGGTGAACCATGCACAATGAAATACTTGCATGCATGTAAAATAAATTAGACAAACGAATCTATTTAAACGATTATGAGATTAATTGATTCATATAATATTAAACACATAATGCATGCACAAACAAGGAATTAAATCCTAAATCATGGAAAAACTATGATTTAGAATTACAAAACAAATTCTCAAAAGAATCAACGATGGCTTGCCACATCTCTACATGAAGTTTTCATACTCAACCACGAATCTTCTAATTTATTTTTAAATTTAAAGTCACAACCTTTGGATGGAAGAAACTTATGAAAAACAAAAAAGACTCGACTAGAAACAAGAAATTTTTTTGATAACAAGTAGTATACTACTCTCTCCATTCCACTTTAGGAGTCCCGATTTACTACTGTTGGGTATCCCACTTTAGGAGTCTCAGTTAGAATATTCCATAGTTGATAATAGGCTCCACATTTCACTCATCTTTTTCTACTCACATTGTATTAAAAAACTAATATATAAAAGTAGGACCCACATTCCACTATCTGTTTTTACCAACTTTTATATATATTTCTTAAAATCCGTGCCAAACTTAACCGGGACTCCTAAAGTGGGACGGATGGATTACTAAATTAGTTAGGATTTTAAAACCATTTAAAAATATATAAACATATAAAGAATGAGATAACTTTGCATGTCGTCGGTAGTTCAACTAGGGCTGACAATTTTTGACACGACACGATAACACGACACGAACCGGCACGAAATTAATGGGTTTGGGTCAGAGCTTATCGTGTTCGTGTCCTTATCGGGTCGACCCATTAAGGACACGAAAATTTCGTGTCGTGTCCGTGTCGTGTTCGTGTCGGGTTCGTGTTATCCGTTAACAATGCGTGTTCGTGTCGTGTTCGTGTTATCCGTTAACACATAATATTTTAATATTATTATTCTTATTAACACATAATATTTTAATATTATTATTCTTATTATTTTCATTTTTCAATACTTATTTTCGTGTCATTAATGAGTTCGTGTCGTGTTCGTGTCTGAGGGTAGCGGGTCGTGTTCGTGTTCGTATTTGAGGTTTTCTTAACGGGTTGTGTTCGTGTTTGTTGTTATCGTGTTCGTGTCGTTGTCGTGTCGACACGATAACGACCCGACACGCACGATTTGCCACCCCTAAGTTCAACGCTTTTAGCAAATGTCTTTAATTTATTTTGTGGAAATTTAGTGGCCGTCCTTAATTATAGTACCTTTAATTCCTTGAATTATTCAATGGTTAATGACTAAAATATTGACGCTGGGGCCAGAGTTTACCTAAACCCACAGCATATACCCATGATCCCATCCACAAAATATAAGACAATTTTAGTAGTATTAGCTATTGTATAATTAGTTTTCAGATCACATATCTAATTAATCTTTTCTTAAGCTGCTAACGTTCATAAGGTACAAAATAGAGATTATAAATTAAATAGGGCTTGAAATTAGAACTTTATTTTTATTTTTTTCAAGGACCAATTTTAATGCAAACGTGCCACAGAGTTACCGAAATAATAAAGGAAAAAATAAAACCCGGCTGTCTTGAATTCTAAAATCTGTACAATATATAAACGGGGAGTTTTGGGGGTAGTTTTGAGGGTATTTAGGAAAAATAAGGAGAATTTTGAGGGTATTTAGGGAAATGCCTTTTTAAAATCGATATTATTATTTAAATATAACTGTTTTTTTTAACTGTATTGTAATATAGCAAATATTAGATATTTACATGAATGTCATTATATATAGCTACTTGGATTGTGATACATTAGTTTCTATAATTAGCGGATAAGATTTGATTATTTAGTTTCTATAATTAGTGGATTAGTGGTATAGTTAGTACTACTGCATATTTGACAATATAATTAGATATTAAGAAAATAATTAATTTATGCAGATTGGGTCGAAATATTTTTATCTTGGGTTAGTAGAAATCGTACAAAAAGAATAGTACTCCATTATCATCGTTCCTCTTTCTCACTCACACACCCATTCATTTCTAATTCAAGCGACCACATTAACTTCATGTTTGTCAAATCAAGGTAAGAATTCAGTTGTTTCTTTGTCTCTAGCATTTGATTAACTCAAAATTAAGGTTCAATAAAAGTAATTCTCATTAGTTTACAAATTCCTTTTGTTGGAGTTCGTAACAGGTGGTCTTTTGTTATTCATGATTTTCTTTGTACATGTAATGTTACTTTTATAATGGCTAGTTTCATTTTTCTTATAAGGAGTCATATATTTTTGGGGTTTGAATGTAGCCAATTTATTTAACATAATGAGCAAGGGGGCATCCAGGCCACTGCGCTTCTGTTACGGATGTTTGCTTCCATCCCTTTGAGAGCACCCTTTCCAGTGGATCCACTTATGTTAAATGCTGATAAGAAAATAACAACATACCTTGACAATGTTAATCAATTTCTGGGAGGACGCAAAATTCTGGAAGAAGACGTTGTGGTATGGAGACGCGATTTTATACATTAGGTTTTATTTGTTAACGCTTCGTTTAGTAATATATTTCAATACACGAGTTTAATTATATATTTCAATACATGAGTTTCATCAACCGATTACTAAAGTTGTTAATGGAATATATTATTTAGACTAAAGGCCAAAAGTGGTCCTTAACATATGACGATTTTACGATTTTGGTCCAAAACATTATCTTTTGAATTATTTGGTCCTCCACAATTGAAAACGGGCCAAATTTAGTCCTTTTTGGACGGCACCGTTAAAAATTGACGGTCACTGCATTTTAAAGCTATTTTGACTGGATTAGGAGTTTAATTAGAATATTTAATTTATTTAAAACTAAATTACGCATCAAACTCCATATATTATAAGCATTTCAAATTAGCTGGAATAAAAAAAAAAAGAAAATACAGTAAGAGGTGAATGGGTCTGTTTTCACTTTTCACCTTCTTCTTGCTATTCTTGAGTTGAAACAATCCCTTCAAAAATGCATCGAACAATTCCTTTTGGGATTCCAGCATCATTTCGTTCTACTCCATCTCCATCTCCATCTCCATCCGCGCTGCCTCCATCTCTCGCCATCTCTATCCTCACAATCCTTCGCCCAACATTTTTATCGAAGCCACGATCTCCTCCACCGCGCTCCTTAACTTAAATTAATTTGTTAATCATGAAAATCCCATTAATTTCATTAATAAAAAAGCAATGAAATAATAATGATTTGATAAATGAACGTTTACGCTGTGTGCAGCTAAATCACTGAAATTTCCGGCAATTCCTAGAACCCAAAAATTCAACTGGAAAGAACCCCAATTCAACTGGAAATCGTCACAGCCTTGAACCAGAATCGACCCTAACAATCGAACCAAATCGAAGATGGAACAGAAAAAAATCCAACAAAAATGGGCCGACTTCCTCTAAACTGGAACATAGAAATTCAATGAAAATGGCTCAGATTTACAACAAATTGAACTTGGAGAGACAATGGTTGCAAAGAAGTTTCCTTCTTAGTTTGCCCAGCCAAGCAACGACCACCACCCAGCTGTTTTCATGAGATCGTGCTCGTGAGAGGTGTTTTCCTCCAGAATTTCTGAGTAATCGATCGGGATTTGAGCTCTGGAATTGAATCTCTTATATTTGACACCGTCGGCGAATCCTAATTTGGTGTTGTTCTTCGATTTGAACTTCAATTTCACAATATTATGATCCAGCAAAGATTTCGGTCGAGATCCGTCGTCGGAACCCTCTTGCTTCTGCTCGATTGGCGGTGGTGCGGTGTCGTTCTCCATCGCGTCCATGTTCTCGAATAAGAACTACGACGAGAAGTACCTCCCGCCGCCGGGATGGTGCGGGAACGCGGCGGTGCGCTGCCTCTCCGCCACCGCGCGGAGCTTTTTTTATAAATGATTAATAAGAATTTAGCTTGTAGTTAACAAAACATACTTAGTTACCTAATCCCATCAAAATAGCTTAAACATGAATTTACCGTCAATTTTTAACGGTGTCGTCCAAGAAGGACTAAATCCGGTTCGTTTTCAATTGTGGAGGACTAAATAATTCAAAAGATAATGTTTTGGACCAAAATCATAAAATCGTCATATATTAAGGACCACTTTGGGCCTTTACTCTATTATTTACACAAGTATATTATTGCTCTTGGTTTATATATTTATTAATTAGTTACGCTATGGGATTTCTTAATTTTTTTATTTAATTTATACACCGTATTAATTTAAACTAATTAATGTCTTAAATAAGTATGTGTTATTTGAAAATTTATCAATTTAAATAAATAAATTTTGATGTATAATAGTGTAAAGTATAAACAAATCAAATGAGAAATGAAAAAGAAAGAAATTTTATATTCTTTTAATTAAAATAAAAATTAAAGTACTAATGTTGATTAGAACATTGCATAACACAAAGTATAAGTTGACGGGGTTGATATATAGTAATTTATATAAAATATATATGCAAAAACTGAAAAAGTAGAGAAAGTAGGTGAATATGTGTAACACCCACATTTTTTTTTACACCCTTTTTATGTTAATTTTATTTTGAACACGTGTGAGCGTAAGACGTTGAATTTTTTTTTAAACCGCTCTTGTTTTGTTTGGAATGCCAATGGAAGTAGAATTTTGGGAGTATTCGGTTGTTGTTGTGTCAAATCGTGATAGGTAAGAAATCGATGTTTGTGATGGGTATCGTTGATGAAAAAAAATAGAAATTGTGTTTTCAAGTATTTGGAAAAAAATCAAATAATTGGGCCTATTTTTTTATTTAGCACAATTATCCCTAGTAAATGAATTTATTTGAGAAGCCCAAATTCTTCATTAATTCAAATTTCAGCCAAAATAACTACCACTCTTCAACTCTCCGGCGGTTTCCGCAATTCTCTCCACTCTCTGATTTTTCTCCTACAAATGCAAATCTTGATAAATACGCAGACATATATTCTTCCTCCCTTCAGCCCCCAAATTCTCATACCAAGCAGTGAGTTCAAGTTTTCATCCGCCATTGTTTTCCAGCAAAGCCAAATTCTTCTTTACCAAAAGGTAATATCTCCACATTGCATTATATACGAAAAATCTCTATAGTTTTGATTCCATAACATAAATTCTCGACATCACAGTGTGAACAAGAAACCAAGAGTGTGTGATATTTCAATACCTTCTCTTCTGCAAATTTTGCTACTTCCGGAAGGTATACCCACAATCTCTGCTTTCAATTCTATGACATGCTTTCACTTAATCATAGTAGTTCATGAAATCAGACTTAGACTCTTGTTGAATTTCTGAAAATTCCTTGCCTGCCCAATAATTTTTGAATCGAACAAATAAGAAAAATAAATGTAAAAGTTTAGTCTTGGGAAAAAGGGGAGAGGGACTTAGTGGTTGTGAGAAACGGCGCTGCCGACGGAGGAGCTGACCGCCTAGAGTGGCGGCGGACAGCGTCGATTGGTCTTCGACGGAGGGCGTTAGGCGTCGCCAATTTTTGGAACGAGAGTGATGGGGGTCATTCTGTGTTATCTCTGATTTGTGTGAGAAAGAGAGGGAGAGAGATGAGCATGGTGTTTGAGAGATGATTTGGTGAAATTAGAACAGAAGAAATAGAGTACAGAGAGAGAAAACATGAATTACAGTAGAGAGGGAGATGAAGTATTCGACGGTTTAGAGAAGGAGTATATAATTATTTTCATTCCATCCCTTTATAAAATGGGTTGAGTTGGGAATATACTAGATTACTAGTAATACATTTACATGTGGGATAGGGATATACGTGGTGGATTGGGAGTATTTATATACAAATCTATTAATTGTTACTATTCTTATTCATTTTGTGTTGAGAAGGTGTATATAAGTGTGGTGCCAGGGAGTATTTTGGCTACTGTTCCCTTTTTTTCTTTAGTTTAAGTGTTGGGAAATTTAATATTTTTATTGGGCCATGATTTGTTTTGGGCTAAATGGAATTTAAGTTGAGAAACTACTTTATTTTAAATTCATGAGTGTCTCTTGTATGTGTGACTGATGCCGACGGGAGGGAGTATATTTTTGTTGATGTTGTTTTGGTTAATTGATGAGCCAGAGTTCTTAATTTCGAGTTGATCGTGGAACGAGTTGGAGATATGTGGTTTTTCTAAAATAAGAAAAAAAATATAAATTATGCACACGCTTAGGATGCATGCATTGTTAAATTAATTTATTTTGCAAAGTCTGATTTTTGCATATCATGTTATTTCAAAAAGGGTGAGCTTGTGCACGTTGGTTGCGGTTGGAATATGAGGTGATTGAGGAGTAAGCTTGTGAGGTGGGCTTTCGTTTTAAATAAGGACTATGTCCTAAATATTTTGTTATGTGAAAGGAGGTGAAAAATGTTTGTCTTGCCATGTTTTGTATTTGAATGAACCTATCTGAAGTGGCTATGCCATGTATGTTAACGAATTCGGGTCCGAGTAGGGCCGCAAACCCTGCTCGGACTGGTGTACACCCAGTAGATCGTGCGCTATCTCATTGGAGTTGGCCGGTCTAGTGACTTGGTTCGTGGCCACGTTCCTTGTCATGTAGTTCAGATATGGTGATGGTGGATGTGGATGGAAAATGGTTGCGCAACCGAATTTTACGAAAAATATGTTTTTAGTGTACTTGGGTTCATTTAAATAAAACCCCAAGATCACTCGTTTATGGCTTGACAAACTGTATTTTGGCATGTGTCCACTGAGTGCATCAAGTACTCAGCCCTGCATATTGTTTTTCTTAATGTGCAGATTGAGCGGCGATGGACGTGGAGGATGTTGAGCAGAGTTGTTGGAAAATTATATCTTGTTTGGTTGTTGGATTTGTCGAGTCTTCATACTCCGCATTTTTCCATGTCTTGACGCTTCCGCTAAAATTCTAAATTTCCTTTGGACTGTTTTATCATTGGGTCTTATTATTCGAAGTTAGTTTTGTGGAGACAGTATTCGAGTTTGTTTTAAGTTTCTTAGTTAATCTTTTGTTTTGGTCGTGTATATTTCGTTGTTCCCCTTTTCTTTCCCGCTTCTTTAACCCTCCCCTAGTCGCGATCAACCGTATTTTCTATCCTTAGAAAATGCGGGCGTGACAATATGGATTTTGTTTTGAAGATTTGATGTAAATCATTCATATAAAATTATCAGTTCATAAATTTCTTCACCAATACACATTAATTATTTCAATTTTTAAAAATATTTTCATCTGTGCATCAGATGTAATACTAGTTTATTAATAATATTAAAATTATATGAAAAACAATGAAAATTGAAAACCATTTATATACGAGTGGTTTGGAAATCTGATGAACTTTAAAGGAAATAAAAAGTACAGTATTATTAATTATGAAATGTAAATTTTTGAAAGTAAGAAGATAACTTCACTTTTAATCGATATTCAATGACCGAAATTGTACTTCCTCCGTTCCGCCATAACGCCATTCACAACAATGCACTATAAATTCGCTCATCTTCATTTTCTTTTTGTCACATCATCATTTTATTATGCAGTCCCAATACCTGCAATAGTGCCTTATAATTCTGTCTTATAAATCTGCTCATATCCATTTTTTACGTCAGCACTATTTTTATTTTTATTTTTATTTTTAATTTTTGTGTTTATGAAATAAAATAAAATTAATTAAAGGCAAAACAAAAATATATTTAATTAAAAAAACTCTACAACGAAAAAAAATTTAAGAGTAAAGGTCAAAATTGGTCCTGAAGATATGCTCATTTTACGATTTTAGTCCTAAACATTATCTTTTGAATTTTTGCATCCCAAACTTTTCAACTCGAATCACAATTAATCAGTCCAAAACTAACTGTTCCGTCAAATTGTACCAGACAATGTTTTTAATCCCAATTTTGACAAAATTTAACTGTTAAGTACTCCCTCCGTTCCATCGTAATAGGGGCGTTTTTCTATTTTCTTCCGTTCCATAGTAATAGAGTCATTTCCTTTTTTAGTAAAAGTCAATACATTTTTCCACACCTACTTTACTCTCTCTTACTTTTTTCTATTTTCATCTCTCTATCTTTTTCATTTTCCACTTTATTCTCTCTTTACTGAACTCACCTAACACAATTTTTCTTAATCTCCGTGCCGAAAAGTTTTGCCTCCATTACTATGTAACGGAGGGAGTATGATTTTTTATTATTTTCAAATTGAAATCATATATTCTAAATAAAATAATTATTTAGTCTAAATAAATTGAATCTACGATTGGGTTCGCAGAATGGCGGCGAAGAAGTTCTGGATCTTCGTGACCTCGCGGAAGAAACAGATCGAGTTGTTCCGGTCGTAGTTGACGAAAGCGCTCTCCAGCTGAGTCGATCCGCTGCGATTCGTGTTGGAGGCGGTCTCCGAAGTGTTTCATCAGCGCGAGCAATAGCAATAGCTATAATATTGGGTTGGCGTGCGTGTTGCTGCTGGAGTCGCTGATTCCGGTGATGGTGGATCCTGTGTTGGGGAAGGAGAGGATGTTGGTGACGCCGAGCATCAAGGGGAAGGCGGAGGAGATAGCGGATACGTGGAAGAAGAGACTCGAGGAGAGGGGTGGAATCGAGAATGTGAAGACGCCCGATGTGCACATATGATACGCTCGGATTTTTCACTGTTTTAAGGCCCTTATTTGGTCCATTTTGAGTGTCCAAGTTGCATTACATGTCCATTATTTGCATATTTTATCTATTTTGGTATTTTGACGTGTGATGTGTATTTTTAGAGCTTTAAAGTCAATAGAAATTTGACACTCAAGTTTAACATAGTAACTCTTAAACTACAACTTAACTGCAAGAATACAGTTGTAGTTGTAATACTTAGGGTGTCGAACTACATGGAGGCGTATGGTTATCTAATTCGAAAGCAAGTATATTTTAGAATTTTTTGATTGAGAAACTAAATTGAAACAAAGACAAGTGAAGAAATAATGACAACACAAAATATAACCAAGAGAGTGAGAACATTGCTCCTAATATGCTCCAGATGTGAATTAACTTAATGGACCAATAAACGAATGGATTAAAGATTAATGTAATGAAAGTTGTAAATATCTCGTTCATTCTACTCACACTGAACATGTTCACAGATGCTTGAATTTAACCTTGCTGAACACTAAGATCAAATTCGTACTCATCGGATTATCACTCCTACGGTAGCGTGGTAAGCTCTAACCCAACTTCTAAGTTCCAACGTACATGATTCATTTACAAAATCAATTGAACATTCCTACGGAAGCACAGTAAATGTCCAACAATTATTGTAACGACATGTAAATTAACTTATCCAAGATTCATATGCTGAACACAGTACAAATCTCAAACTCTTTATCTACATTTTCACATTTTAACCAAGTTAAAGAGACATTGACTAAAAGACATGATTGAATAATAAATCAGGCTGATATTATAATTCAATGTAAAAAGCACCGTAGAAATTTATCATAAATTAATACTAATCCATCGAATCCAAAAGTAATTCACATCTTTCACAAATTAGGAGCAAAGTAAGGGTTTAGTTACACATCCACAAACAATAAAGAAGAATCATAGAACTCATGAAATTGATGTGTGGATGGTAGAAAATCTCATCCGGGGTGACGGAAGCTGAGTGATTGCCCTCCAATCTTCCTCCTCTGTTCCTCTAATAATTTTTCATGCAAATCTCTCTGAATATCCCAAAAACTGCCTCAAAACTATTTAAAAATGGAACTCAGCAGTTACTGTGTCATTGTTCCCGACCGCGTGAATTATTAGGCATGAAATTCACCCGGCCGGGTGGCTCATTTTGAGCATATTCAGGACTCGTGACGCAGACTGGGCAATCTATCAAACTGGGCAGTCTGTCAATGACCTTGTTCTCCATCCAAGCTCCATTCCATATCTCGTTTCACCATCCATTCCGCTTCCTACACTATAAAACATATTTTTGCAAGGATTAAACCATATAAATCATGTAAAGTTATGGGGATAAAAATGTACTATTTGATTCACATCAAATACCCACAAACTTATTTGCTTGCTCGTCCTCGAGCAAGATCACATAAAGCACATAACTTCAAAGCTCAACTCACAAAAGTTTTTCAAAAGTTTTCATAGAAGCGTATTGAAAGCACAGGTTTTTTCTCGGTCAACGTATGTAATTGCAAGTGTATCCAACTAATCAGGATGAGATTCCCGACCCAGCTGAGTCGTTGGCACGATAACCAGGACCTGGTATCAAACAAATATTCCTCAACCCACTTCTACTGGCTAGTATAATGGAGGTAAGGGTCGAATCCCACAAGGATGGACACGTTCG
>NC_062969.1:14799960-14903829 GCF_023119035.1 Salvia hispanica
TTTTTGTTAAAATCCCCTAGATCAAAATAAGATGTGATCATTTAGAATAAATATATTCATGCAATATCACATGTTGATGCGAAGAACGTTAAATAATTAACGTGATAGACATGATAAACCTAAAAACATGAATTATACAAGTAGAGAATTATTAAAGATCCTCCAAAGAATCGAAGTGACCCCCAAGTTTCTTAAACTTTTAGTTTGATCTCATAATGGGGCTGTTTATCATATCTAGATTTTAAAGAATGAGACAAAATCACATCAAAGAAAAGAGAAAATAAAACATTTCTCTGCTCTATATAGTTAAGTTGGGCTTTCTAACTCCGTCTATTCACATATTTATATAGTTAAGTTGGGTCATATCAAGTTGATCAAAGGAGGTTTGGAGTTAAAGTACACCTATATGATTTAATTATTTAAATTAAACCCCAAATTTTAATTCAGCATCAAATAGAATATTAATATCAACCAATATAGTAAAAATAATATTGATTTTCCATTCAAATAAGAGATTATTAACTACAATTTGTTATTGTGGCAATTAATTAACATATTTTCCAAGTGTAGTCTAGATAAGAATTATCATTGATTATTCGTGAATAAATTCCAACTGACCAATTTTCTTAACAAAAAAACCCTTTTATTTCGAACAACTCTTTAGTATATTATAAGTCAACTTAGTTGGTACGTTATTCAATATAATAACAATCTTAGCATCACTAAAAACTGATCACCTACCTAGCTATCACGATTCTTGGATTACTATGAACTCTCATTTAAAAAAAATCAAAGTAGTGCACATTCAATATTGTATGCCCAAAGTTAAATATATTAATTAAAAAATAATAATCATGGAGACCTTGTCGTTTAGTGAATATAGCAAAAAAACTTATCTCATTGTTAGATCTATTTAGTGTTATACCATACCGGTGTTATTTATTTCCTACGCAAGGAAAACAAGGTGAGAGACTAAAACCTTTTGCTATAGGTTCCCAAGACTATTTCTCTTTGCAAAGAACTATTGAGTTACCTCGTAAACGACAACCACAATCAGTCTACTTCAACTAAAGAATTAACTTGTTTGTTTTTAATACGTTTTATAATGTACTCCATTCGCCCCATTTTTTAGGAGTCCAATTGAAATATTCCATAAATGGTAATGGCTACACATTCTACTAACTTATTTCCACTTACATTTTATTATAAAATATACTCTCCTGTCCCATTAGAAATGAAACATTTTCCTTTTTAGTTTGTTCCATTAAAAATGAAATGTTTCAAAAAATGGAAACAATTCTCTATCTATTTTTTCTTTCTCTTACTTTATTCTCTCTTCATTAACTCACAAAACAACACTATATAAAACCTTGTGCCGAAAAGCAAATATTGCATATTTAATGGGACGGAGAGAGTATAAAAGTAGGATCCACATTCTACTATTTTTTTTACCAATTTTTTATATTTCTTAAAACCCGTGTCAACTCAAATGAGTTTCCCTAAAGTGAGACGTAGCAGTAACATCTTAAAAACACAACAAAAAAAGTTCAATTACGATTTATGGCAACCCCTGGAAAATTTACTAAAGAAATTACCAACAAAAAACGGTGTTACCGCGGTCTCAATGAATTACGGAATTTCTCGTGGTCCATAGCTTAAAGAAATTACTTACGTGTAAATTAGCCACATAATTTTCCATGGGAATCCGTCGAAACACCTTCAATGAAAAAAATTGAATTATTTCGTTGTAAATATATTTATAAACATATTTGTAACAAAATTTTCATTTTCATTGGTTTGAAAATAAACAAATAGAGCGACCAAGCGGTGACAAAGCTAGAGTTAACAATGAGGAAAGGGACGACGAGTGGAGAAATGGAGGTAGGTTCCAATGATATGAACAGCAATAGCTCCCATGTTCAAAGTATTCTTAGTAGAGGAAAATAGTGACATAAAGAACCACTAGTATACTAGCCAAAACAACAACTTATTTTCTATTTATTTTATGGGAAACTAATGTTTATTATACGAAACACGATCTATGGTAACATTTGTATAAGAAATCTGATAAAATTTTTTTTCCAATATACAGATATTTTTTGTTTTAAAAATAATATAATGTGTCTTCAATGCGTGAACTCATACGGTTTTAGGCTATATTATTTGTAGGGCCCAATTTCGAAGCCACTTTTGAAGATCCTTTAGGCTGAATGTATCGTTAAATTTTGATTAAACAAAAACAAAACTATTACCCACCAATATTATAATTTAGATTACGTCGCTAAATTTATTACAAAAACAATATTAAAGTCCAGTTTTGATTAAAATTGGATGTTGAAAATAAGATTACAACTATTTTGGGTTGTTCCACCATGCTTCATCCACTAAAATGTCAAAAGTTTCTTTGTGGAATAAATTTGGTTGAGGTCTTGTGAGTAAAATCATGAGTTAACTTTTCTTAGATCTCTCACCCGTGCCGTCCCCTAATAAAAAACTCCGATGAATTATCATCGGCATTTTTCAGTCATTAAGTGACGTTTTTATTCGAACATATATAATCAAAGGAATACGATTATCTAGGACAATCACGACTTAGATGCATAACGAGAATACAAATTTAGTTTACTATAAGAGGTATATAGTTCACTGTAAAGGCGTTCCAGTTCACAACATGAATTTGAAAACACGGTTAACCAAAATGCCAGTATAGTGAACTAAATATCTCACGGAGTGAATACTTCGCTATAAATTATAGTGAACTAAATCGCTCTTATATAAACTAAAATCGTTCTCATGGTGATCTAAATTCGGTTCGTGTTCGTGTACGTGTTCTATAGTTATGCATTTATGATTAGTTTACGTTGATCATCTTCCTTCCTTTTATTTATAATGATTGAGAATTAACACGATGTTTCTTGCATTTTTGAGTCATAACATAACAAATAAATTATATAAAACTATATAAACGAACTCACCAACTCTTGATTCGGGTGATTAAGAGCAATTCTCTTGTACTCTGTCCTCCAATTGGGCCCAGCAAAACATGACTTAACTCTGTCCCGCACAATGTCCACTCCATTTCTAGCATGGTTGATTGATTGAGGCATAGAGATCAAAGGGGAACGGGCATTGCCTTCTTCATACACACTTTTTGCAATAATTGTGCATTTCTATAACTCCCTTGTGATCCATTTCGACGACCTCATTCATTACACCCTTGAACCATTCGAATGTACCTTGTTCTTTAGTCATCCAATAGAAGTAAGCTTTTTCGTCTTAAAATCGTGTTTATCGCTTCCCGACCCATTTTTCTTCTGGCACCGGCAACACATGCCTCCTCAATCATTCTCTGTCCTCCATGGTTGTTATATTGTTCATAATGTCTTTCACCACACCGATCATTGGGTGCCCCAATCCCTAACCCCATTAGTAGGACAACTTCATAGTCTTTGTAGTTTTGTGTTGGTGCTCCATAAGGATTTCGATTTTGTATTTTAGGAATACTGTACATTTAATATCAATAAGACAAAATCTTTTTATACAATTTTGAATATGACAATTATCTCATACTCCCTCCTTCGAGAGTCACATTTTGTCATTTCTTCGTCCCATAATAAAAGCTCTATTTCACTTTACCATAAATGGTAATTAGGTCTCACATTTCACTAACTTATTTCACTCACATTTTATTATAAAACTAATACTCCCTATGTCCCTTAAATTTTGTCAAACTTTGATTGGCTAGGGTTTTAAGAAATGTAACGAAAGTAAGTTTAAAAAATAAGTTGAAAAAGTTAATGGAGAGTGAGTTATACTTTTATATATTAGTTTTATGGCGTCTCTGTCAAAAATGTTAAAAAGTGAAATGTGACAAATTTTGTGGGACAAACGAAAATGAGAAAATGTAACAAAATTTAAGGGACGTAAGGAGTATAAAAAATGAGTCCATATTCCACTAACTATTTCTACTCATTATTTTTTATATTTCTTCAAATTTATCCACACCAAATATGATTTTTATTGAGGTATCGAGGAGTATTACTTTAACATGCAACTAATCTTGAATGTACTCATTAGTTAAGCTTATCCATAACTCGTTTACCTAAGAACCTAAAAGGTGCTTCAAATTAACTAAATATTTAAAGGGAAATTAGTCTCTAAAATCATGAACTTTGCCTAAAATTTGGTATTTTCCATGAACGTTGAAATTGGTATATAATATCATGAACTTTGCATTTTGTTTGGTCTTTCCCACTGCATGTTTATTACTATATTTGACTAACTTACGAGACTTTTATCATACTTGACACAATTAAATCAACGTGGTTTTCAACGCGACTTTTTATGCTACATGTTATGAACTTAAAAAGTGGTTTCAAATATTATAAAACATATCACTGCTTGTTAAATAAGATTTTGATGAAAATATCTTATTTGAGTGAGTTCAAATACCAAACATAATGCAAAGTTCGGTGATATTATATACCAATTTCAAAGTTCATGGAAATCCCAAATTTTAGGCAAAGTTCACGTTTTGAGACCAATTTCCATATTTAAATGATTAATTAGGTTCCCAAATATACATCTAGGGCCTACGTTAATAGAACATTATTAGTTGTTTGTATAAATCTATAAAATTAGTACTTCCTCTATTCCTAATAATTTGTGAACATTTGACGTGACATGGATTTTAAGAAATGTAATAAAGTGAGTTAAAAAATTAATGCATGTGAGTCCTACTTTATATATTAGTTTTATAAAAAATGAGTGAGAATATTAGTTAGTAGAATATGGATTCACTATAAAAAATGATAAAAGTGAAAGATCGATAAATTTTTAGGGATATACCAAATGGAAAAAATTGATAAATTTTCGATGATGGTTGGTGTAGTTTATTAGAATGAATCATGGAAACGACTTACTTGGGATTACTTTCAACTTCCAAGAAGTCGCCTCTAAGATGTTCGTCATTTCCTGTATTTGGTGGCTGACATACCTTACAAAGAATAGAACATATTACTAGAATTAGCCATACATTTTAAATCTGAACAAAAGATAAGTATTATAGAATATATGTTTAATATTTAACAAAACATCAATTATATCTATATGAACTGAAATTATATATTTTAAAATAACTATATATCTTACCTGAGCATAATCAACCCCGAATAAAAGAAATTAAAAACAAAAAAAATATGGATAGAAAATTACAGTGAAATTAGAAACATATATTAACTCACCTTTGAGAATACATGTTTAATTGTTTGGTCCAATCACCGAGGCCCCGAATGTGAACACTTAAATAATCCTCTAGGAGAGGAAGTTATTAAAAGTAGGGATCACCCACAATTTTCCTACACCAACCTCTTTTCTCACAAACATAAATATGATAATAACCATATTTCATGTTTATGAGGAAGTGGATGTAAGAAAGTTGTGGTGATCCAATCCGTGGGAAAAGGTGCCTGCAATTAATTGAGTAAATCTAGTTATAAAGTTTTTCAATTGTTAAAACTCATTATTATATGATGATTCATTCAAAATTAAGTTGGGAAATTATTTTTTTTTGAAGAATGACTATAATTTATTATCATATGATTGTCCATTTATGATAAATGAAATTCAACTCATGAATCAAACATGAGATATAACATTTCAAACCCGAAGGACTATTATGTAACAACCCGAACTTTCTTATTATTATTACTATTATTAACCTAAAGACAAAAAATATATATATATTATAAAAATATATTAAATAAGTGATAGTTGTAGAATTCGAAACCCGCCCTTTACGTTTATAATAATTGATCTTGGAATTATAAATAATAGTTATTTCGTTCTCAACAACATTTCAAATAAACTAAAAGTGTAACACCAAATAAAAATTTCAATGTCCGGCCCATCCATCGAGTTCGATGAAGTCTTATTATAAAAATTTATCGAATCTTAATCTATTACAATTAGAGAGAGAAGTCAAAGTCCGGGCAGCTCGTTCGATGTTTCGTGCTCACACTCCAAGGAGGTACAAATCATCATGGGGAATTGGGAATTGACATTTGACAATGATCTCCAAAAGGGTTCCCCTACATAAGAAAATAATTAGAGAAAATATTTTACAATAAACTATTTTTAAAAATCTAAAGAAATGTAAAATTCAACTAAGATCACAACGCAGATTTTTTTATACTAATGCAAGAGATAAACCCCCATATGCCCCCTAAATTTAAAGCACTTTTTTGCCCTGGATCAAAAAAAAAGGGAAGAGAAATATCTACTACATAATTTTAAAGCAAAAACTTACCCAAGTTGTTTTCCCAAGTTAAACCCTCCCCATGTTCAACCTTCATCCACTTGGAGCTTGCAAGAGAAGAGTCAGATACTCTAAAAACCCCCACGTCCTTACATTTTCAAGCAGCCATCTCTTCAAACACATTCTTTTTACCCCACATCACTCACATGGGATAGATTATAAGGAAGAAGAGGAAGAAGAGTTGGTAATTGTATGTGAAATACAATCTAACAACACGTTTTTCCCCCATCATCAAGGAAACATCCAAACCATTTCTACTTTCTTTCATATACATACATGCATCCACACTTTGTACATAGGGTCTGCCATGAGTAAATATATACCACCAAGGACCACTCTTCACCACAAGAACTCACCAGTAACAAGACATACTCAAATCTCACCAACACTCATGAAATGGAAAAACTGATATGAAATGAGGAAGTTACTGGAACTTATCTTGAGGAGACGAATCTGCCGGATCTCCGGCAGCAAGCTTCGACACCCGTCGCCAATGATGACACCCTCCACACTCCCAAATCCATCACTGATTTTGCCCCTTTAAGAACCTACAAGTTTGAACTCAACCATAAACAGCAAGTTATTTCACCATCAAATTTTTCCAAGTAGCTTACAAATAGACAAACTAAGTCCTACAACCATAATAACCACATAATTGAAAAGCTTATCTTATGGGAAGATGCCGCCGGATTCCGGCAACAGTAACGAAAGTATGAATGTATAAAATCAAGGCAAATTTGATGATCTACCCAAAATTTAAAAATACTAAGCTGAATTAGTAAGATTTAATAATGAACAACATAAAAGAGAAAAAGAATAATAAATCAATCCTTGCCTTTCGGGAGTTCGGCGAGGAGACAGAGACTGTGGCGACTTCGGAGAGCTGCTCCGGCAGCGCGAAGAACGGTGGAGGCCGAAGCCGCCGCCTGTGCATGCACATTGACGGCGGCGGTAATCTGGAAAATTGAGGAGGGCGGCGACGGTGATCGGTGTGGGCGCCGGAATGGTGAGGGAGAGGTGCGACGGCGCGCGCGCGCGCACTCAGTAGCGGCGGCGGTGGCGTGAGCAGCGCCGAGAGAGGAAGAGGGAGTGGGAAGAACGAGAAAGAGAAGAGAAGAGATAACGAAGGAGAGAGAACACTGCCGGAGGCGCGCACGGAACCGGAGAGGCGGCTGGTCGACGGAAATTCCGATTTGGGGAAGGGATTTCCCTAGTTTTTGCAATTGGGGAAGAAGAGGATGAATAGTAATTGAGAGAGAGACACGACAAGAGGGGAGAGCTAATGTGTTGAATTAATCTTAGAATTGGGCCACTGTTTTCCTAATTAGTTGTTTGGGCCAATAAAGTAAGAATTAATCCCAGCCCACTCCTTCAAATAATATACTCCTCTAGTCCTTTAAGATGACGCTTCCTTTTTATTATTCTAAGATGACATATTCTTTTTAAATTTCTCTCTCCATTAATATCTCAAACTTTTTCTCTCAATTAAAATATTATCTTTCTTCTACTCTACTTTAATACTTACACTCACCTTCTCTCTAATTAAACACTTTAACCAATAAATTCTAAAATTCGGCATTGAATGAATGTCATCTTGGAGACGGATCGAAAGTAGGAAATAGTGAATTAAATTCAAGTAAGCCTAAACTCCAAAATTTAATTATGGGGAAATCATGGGCTAAACTTTGAAATTAATTTCATTTTGAAAGAAATGTTAACATATAATGTTTTAGCTTAAAACCTTTATTGAGGCCCGATACATTTTATATGATAATTATATGGTTCCTTCTTCTACCAATGCGATTGAGCTTAAAATAATTTAATATTATATTTCTGTAATCTAAGTATGAACCAAGATTAATTATGGAATTCTAAGAAGGAGCTTCAAATAGTATATGTTTTAGAATTTCTTAAAGTCAATCAAATAAAAATAATTAGGAGGCATGCATCCCTATTAAAGTTCATGAATTTCTTGAAGTCTGATTATATGTTACATTATATTTCGATGTTTTCGAAAAGGTTATCTTTGCAAGTTAGAGTCGGAGCGAGTTTGAGTTAAGGAAATGCAACGAGGTGAGCTTTCTTATACTAAAAATACAAATTATATTTTATAAAAACTCGAACACATGTTAGTGATTTTTAAAGATATTGTCTTGCCATAAATGTTTTTTGTATGATGCCTATCTGTTGATAATGCCAAGTGAATTATGAATGATGATATATGAAGTCGATCGGGTCCATGAGGGTGGTGTCCCGCTCGGACTAGGTACGGGATACCTCGATCATGAACGGACGGCGAGAAGGGTACCATGGAGGGGCCACCTTCCCGGCACAAGGATACCTCCGGACTGGACGGAAGGTGACCGTATGAGAACACGATCTCAGGCACAAGGATACCTCGACTGTTAGGGGGGAAGGTGACCGTATGAGAATACCATCTCGCGCACAAGATGATCGGATATGGCAAGATACTGAAAAGAAAATGGGCTCGATCGGAAAATGATTTTTAGTAAGCTCGGGACTTTTCAATAAAACCCCGAGTGTTACTATGATGATGGCTTGGCAATATTTTCAAATGTATATGTGTATTTTTCGGAATGTGTTCACTTGAGTACCTTTGTACTCACCCTGCATATATTTCTAAATATGCAGGTTAAGCGTGACGTTAGGCGATGTTGAGCGGGGATGACGAATGTGTTTAGTGTGATAAATGCTTGGATGCATCGTGTCTTCATACAGGTGTCATTCTCTCTTGACTCTTCCACTGCAATGTAAATAACGAGCTTATGTTCCTTTGTATCATGCACTACGATATATTTTGCCGTTATTCAAATTTAATTTCATTCATACTAGTTTGCTTTAGATCCCCCTTTCTTCTCCGCTTCTTTAATCCTCCCCTAGTCGCGATAAACTATGTTTGATATCCTTAGCAAAGTGCGGTCGTGACATCTTAACCCACTCAATACCATATTAATTAACTATATATAACTAAATGCATTTGCAAACAATTTGTTACACACACAATTACCTGTTACTTCTGATAAAGTTGATGTGTTTTATCTTTAACATAATTACTTACTCCAGATAATCAATATGGAAATACGCAGTTGCATTTGTACGTAGTAGCAATAATAATAGTAATGCACTCATATATTGTTGTATATGAATACAGTAAAATATAGGAGATAAATTTAATTTGGGAATTTAGATTGATTTTTAATAAGATATTACCATTCAAAAGGAGAAACAGCGGCACAGTGGACAAAAATGTATTATCCACTTTTATATTTGAAACCTCGAGGCTTAGACATGTGCAGAGCTAGAACTTTTCCAGGGTACAATGCCACCTTCATCCAATAAAGTAATTAAATCAAATAAATACTACTGAAACATAACGAGTAACCTTTATATATACATGATGATTTAATTAATGGATGTTTTTTTTACCTTAGGATCTTGACAGGCTTGATCTGGATCTGGGCTCTTAATCTTTCTCCAGCATATATTATGATAGGAATCCCACATACATCAAATTGCCGGTCCGTATCATAAATAATGTATCACTTTACATGCCATTTAGTATTCCCCCTTAATAGATGTAAATTTTTTTTTTAGTTTGCCCCCAAAAGATGTCACTTTCTTTTTTGAAAAGTTTCCTCAAATCAATTAAAAAATATTATTTTCTCTCACCACTTAACACACAAATTAAATAACATTTCCTAAAATATCGTGTCATCTTTAAAGGGGACATCTACTATAGACGGGGGAATATCTTTTTTTAAAAAAATTCTTTATATATAAAAAAATTATAATAAAAAAAAAGTAAAAAACTTAGAAAACTCTCCCCCCCTTTCCCAAGATAACGTTTTTATTTTTATTTTTTTATAAAAAAATTTCTTTTTTTTAACCTTCCCAATTAATACCTCAAAACTTTTTTTTTCCCCCTATTAAAAAATTTATTTTTTTTATCTCTCTACTTTAACACTTACACCCACTTTTTTTTTTATTAAAATTTTAACCTAACCCCAAAATCTTTGTCGGGGAAGCAATGTGTATCTTCGGAGGAAAAATGAAAAGTTAGAGGTATTTTGGTCCCAAAAAAAATAGAATGTGAAAGTCATTCCAACTTATTAATGTTCGAGCTTAGCACATGATATTACAAATGTCTAGGGGCTAAAAAAGTGGGGTACTCAATTTTTTAAAGGGTTTTTTGGCAAAAAACCCCAACTTTGGGTTCGGTTTTTTTCCCCAAACCAAAATTTTTTTTTAAAACCATAAACTTTCGGGCCGTCTGGGAAATTTTCCCCCCCTCACGGTGAAACCACTTGTACACGTGTCATATTTTAAACCTACTTGGGATATCAAAGGGGTTTATAATCCTTTTTCAAAATTTAAAGGGGATAGGAAATAACTCTAAATTAAACTAAATAAAAATATTAAAATAAATAATAATAAAAAAAACTTAACAAAAAAAACCCCCCCAAAAACCTAGGGCTTTCTCACGTATTCCATCACATTTCCTTCCTCCATCTTCTTTCTCAAGAAAACTCTTGGGGCACAACATATTTTGGGATTTACAAGCTCACAACGGCCTATTCTGAAATTAAGGTGGAAGTCAGTCGGGTATAGTCTCGAAGCGGCCAACAATGTCGCATAGGTGCGTCTTTTTTCCTACTTTTGGTCGACAATCGCTTTCTTTGTCCCCACTTCCATTAGTTAAGAATTGAAAATTTTCTTTTTTTCGTGGGTCTCTGGCCCCCACCGTCTTCGTTGTTTTTGTGTTTCTCATTCCTACACGCTGATTTTACGAGCAGTTCTATGAATTAACTTTTGATGTCTAATAATATAATATTTGTCTATGAAATTGTGCTGGACTTTTGTGCATTTGCAAACATGATACAAAAATACACTGTTGAGGGTTATCTTTTCATTTTTGTCCTTTTTTGAAAGTTAGGGTTCACTTTGTAGTGTCATGTGTTTGTGAACTCGCAACTTCAAAGCCACATTTAATATAGTGTTGTTTTTCCGTTTATAGGATGATTTTAACATACTATCTACCAGGTGGAAAAAATGGTGAAAGATGGAGTACATGAGCTACATATAGGATACAACCATTAAATCTCACTTTGATGCCGATAGATTTGGTTATTTTGATTTGGTTGATGAAATTACAATATGGGATATAGGGTTACATTTAAGGGGTGCCAAAGACAATGAAAATGGTAGACATAAAGGATTTACAAAGATGTTGTTCATATGTTTGCCATATCTTGAAATGAGAATGCAGGTACTACATGTGTACATTGTTGGTGGAGTTGCAAAGGTGCTGATGAAGTGGAGGCAGTGTCAGGTGAGACGGGTCCGAGGGGGAGAATATGATAGATGTAGTGAGGCGGACGATGAGGCTGAATACGAGCATGGACAGATTCCTTGGCTGAAGAGAGAGTGCGATTTGGGCAGGAGGGGGTGGTGAGGATGAGAGATGACATGGTGAGGAGGGGATGAATATGAAGATGGGAGCTACCTTCCATCTACCTAGTAGGAAGTGAAATGTATGACGATCTGGGCCTTAGATGGATTCATATCGTATGATGATGAATCTATTAAGGCTAAAGACAAGTTTAAGAAAGAAACTGAGGGTTATAACTGATGATCTATTCAAGGTATTATCCCTAATGTTGGAGTGACTAAGGACTATAGATGGATGTGGTGAGTCGCATTTGGTGTAGATTCTCCAAGTAGTGATTTTGCTTTCATCTGACCAAGGAGGAGTGACGTCTGGCAAAGGATTAGAGAAAGACATAAGAGGTATGCATATCCTAAATGTGATCATAAGACATTAAAAGTTACGACTGGATGAGATTTGTGGATGGATTCCAAGTTAAAGGGATGCTTTGATAACAATGCTATTGAAAATGGTTGGGAAATACACTTCAAACGGGTCATGAAGACCAAGTGGAAGCCGGGCCTAAGAAACCATGTAAGGGAAGTGGTGCCATGAGTTATAGCAACACCACTAGAGCATTTATGTTAAGAAGAGTGGAGTTTGAACACACTCCGCCTCTGTAGCTATGACAGAGCAAATAGTTTCAAGAACCGATTGCTAGGAGGTATTTAAATGTGTTAGCTAAGCCTCGACACAACCGTTAAGGAATCCGAGAGTGGACTTAGTGCAGGTTTGCACATGATGCATCGAGGTGGAAGCTTAGCAATGATAAACAGGAAGACTAACAGTTGGGCTGGCTGCCCAAAGAGAGGACATTGAAGGAAGCAGAAAGTTGGTGCTAGAGTCGATGAGGGTAGATAAAGAAGGTAGGTTTGAGATTGACGGGTATTCTGGCCTGTGTGTTCAAGAGTATTTACATCGTTTATGGTTTGAGGAAAGGATTTGGCGATAGGTCATAGGAGAGTTATAAAGACTTAGACGAGTTATCGACGATGGAGGTGCAATTTTGGATGCTAGATTGGAAGTGATGGGAACAATAAGATTTTTCCAATTGCATGGGCGCTTGTCCAGTGTAGAATCCAGGTTAATTGGAAATGGTTCTTTGAGATTTGGCCAAGATTTGAACTCGAGCCAAGGTGTTGAATCACACCATTAGTGACCAACAAAAGGTATTAAATAAATTAAATAAGTTTTATAAACCTAAGAGCTTTTAATAAAGTTACCTTATTTTATTACAAGGATCGAGGAATGTCGTTAGCGGAATTTATTCCTTCTCAGTTGAGCAATGTAAATTGTGCAAGACATGTGTATTCCACTCTGGAAAAAGGCTCACAAGGACCAACTATGAAGAGTCTATTCTCGGGCAAGTCGAGGAGCACATAATGAGGAATACCAAAAGATGCAATGAATTTGAAAGGATTTGGATACATGGTTTCTTTAATGACCAAAATATCACCAAGTTTTGTGTAAGGCTTATTACTCCTTGCTTCAAAGTATTCTATCTGAATAAGGTGGGTGAAAGCCAACTACATTGTTGATGCATAAACATGTTATAACTATGTTAGACATTAGATCGCTGCTGATGGAAGATATAGGAAATTGCATGAGGTATGACAGATGACATGTATTGTGTCCAGATAAGAAAAAAAGTGAGGATCGATGTATAAGAGTCGCACATGTATCGCCACACTCCGCTTGGGGGTCAGCTTTGAGGTGACTAAGAACATCGATTTGTGGTCACACCACCTTTGTAGATCTCTGTGTAAAAGTGTGTAGTTTGGGATATTGTTACAGGAATCCCTATTCATGCTTGTTCAGCTTATTACTTTCTTGAATGAAAAGCTGAATCATATGAAAGGAAAGTACTATGCACGAGAAGTACAAAGCTATCATTTACGGTGCATTCCACCGTCGAATGGCAGTAATATGTGGCCCGAGGCAGAAGGATACAAAGTCATGCCACCTCCGGCTAAGAAGATGTCTGGTACCCAAGAACCGAGGAAAAGAGACCCACCTGAAGGATCCATCTAAGCCATACAAACTTCGCAAAATATGTGTCAAAATATGTGTCATTTGTCGAGATGCTCTTCTCAGTAAGGCACAATACTTTCGATCGTGCAAATGCAAATGAATGGTGTTTTCTTCTATCAAAGGAGAAGCACAATGCACGAAATTTATGTTATACATTATGGATTTGTACAATGCACTCTCCAAGCTGGATTTAATTTTGTGTTGTTCTATTAGGGAGCTGTGGCGCTCTCGGGGAAAATGGCACTAAACCTTCAAGTAGCCTATAAGCACGCGTGAACGAAAGCATCGCGACAACGCAGCACGCCCAAGAACAAGCACCCCCAGATTCAATGAAGCACACCGCTTAGCAACCCAAGAGAGAGTCAAAGTCATAGTCTATGGACGTTTATGATGGTTTTTTGATGATGTGTGTCATAAACTTTGATCAAATTTAAGTATTAATGTTTATGATGGTTTTTTGATGATGTGTGTTGGCAAACTTTGATCGCCTTAAGTATTTTGAACTTGGAAGAATGTTTGTCCCATGACTTTTTTTTGGGGGAACAATTGTGTTCTTTTTGGGAAATACACTTTGATGTTTATCTCCAATATTTGCCCCTGGTGAACTTTGATATCTATCTTTTTTGTTTTACTTTGTGTTTACAAAATTTATGTCTCTAGATGTGTATTGGTTTAAATCGGCAACTAGAGGTGTATAATGGATTGGTGATATAGAAGTAATTATCGGGTACTTTTGGTTCTTTATGTTTTATCGGTTTTATATTTTTAGTGTTGCTTTTTTATGCATTTAGCTTTAAAATACAAAACTTTTTGTATAGACCATTTAAAAACCCAAATTAAAGTCTTAAATACAATTTAACTCTTCCTTTTCAGGCTTTTGAGATGATTTTGATTCTTGTCCCACTAAGTATTCATTTTGAAATAGATGATTATATTTCTCATCGACTAATCTATTCTATTATTAAAATAGATTAGTGTCTTTTATTTTGTGATTTAAGGGACTATTTTAATGAAATGTTGGTGATCTGTGTGAGAGCTAACAATTTTTGACATTCAATTTTACCTTCCTCTTGTAAGACTGGGGAACAAAAATTTTGTGTTTGCCTAATTATTCAACTCATTTTTAAATTCACCATATTCACTAATTGATCTACCGGTCCGGTGCATATTCCATTAGACAATCATAAACAAAAAAAAATAAAAATAGAAAGGAGGAAACATACAACCCCTAATATATGCACTTTGGAAAAATCTTTTTATTTGGACAGTTTTTGGGGCATTCCCAAAACTTGAAAACTCCAAAACTTTAGAATGCATGAAACCTTTTTTATGGATACCTTTAAATATACCATAAACAAGATCATCATATTTCAAACATGACATTCACATCCCAAAATAAGGTACCAATATGATACTAATTCAACATCATCCCAAAACAAGATCAATCTAATTAAACATAATATTTAACACCCCAAAAAAAGGTTCAATGGGCTACAAATTCAGCATCATACATTCCCCAAAGATCCTCCCCCAAACATTACCAAACACAAAAAAAAAAGACCCTCAAATGACAAATTTTACACCCCGGGGGGAAAAATCACTATTCCCAAACTTTAGCAACTTTTTCTCTAATTTTCCAATCCTTAATTGAAGGATTCCCCTTTTCTTTCTTAAATTCCCCTTTCTTAATCTTTGCATTCAATTTCTCTTCAAGAAAAAGGGGCCTTAAGTATTGACATCTCCTTTTTTTCTTAAACCGTCTCTTAGTGCCGGGTTTTTTGGGGAAGTTAAATTTTGGGAAATAATGGAGAAGGTTAATCCAGAAAGAATTTACAGTCATCGTTCAAAAATTAAGCCAAACTCCATAAACTTCATGGTGTGAAAACACGGTGATAAAATGGAGTAAGTAACAAATCCCTTTCCCAAGATGGACAATTAAATCTTTTTCCCGGGTTTAAAGTATCCCCCGGGCGCCCCAAAATCTGGGGACGAACTCCCCTGATTGCATATAACGTATTCTCTATGATTCCAAGTTGTTAAAACTTGATGGTTTTTGAAGAAAAACGACATCTCCAAAAAACCCAAACAACACCTAAGTTTCCGAACACTCAAAATTTTAAAAAAACTTATCGCAAACACCAAAACACCCAAATTATCATCTAAACTCATCAAAACCAAAACACCCAAATTTTAATAAACTTATACAAAACCAAAACACCCACACCCTATATTATCATCAAAACAAAACCCCAAGCACCAAAAAAAAAAAATTTTAAGCTAAACTCTAAAACACCCAAATTTAAAATAAAATACCAAAAACGTAAAAAAGAAAACAACAAAAAAAATGGGAAGGCAAATATAACCAAAGAGTAGGAAATGGTCAAGATAGAATAAATTGTAAAAGACCCCGGGTTGAAATCTCCAAAAAAATGAAAAAATCGGGTGTGGGGCTTAAATTGGTTTTAGCATGTTTGTGTTTTAATAATTAGGTTTAGACAAACTGTCGTTCGGGGTCTTTTTAAAATCCACGTTGGACAAATTTTTGGAATTTTTAGGGGAAATTCCTTTAATCGGGTTGGAAATTCGGAGGCCCAAAAGTTTATGGTTTTAAAAACAAATTTAAAGTTTGGGGGGAAAACCAAACCCGGGAAAAGTTTTGGTTTTAAGGAAAAAAACCCTTTTCTAAAATAAAATAGGAGAATGAGAATTTCTTTTTTTTGTTGTACCATTTATGGGTATAGCGTTCCCCGGCAATGAGGAGAGCATAACTGATGAATAGGTGGTGTGAATCCCCAAAAAGGGATTGAACCCAAGCTTGTCTAAAGGCTTTGGTGATTCTTTGTTAGTTCTAAGCCTTGGTGATGCAAATGGAATCCCCATGCCCTCAAAACCCCATCAAAAAACCCCATCCACCTTAATCCTTTCACAAAAAAACCCAAAAACCATTTGGCTGTCATTTCCAAAATATGGTCTTTTTCTTGTACTCCTCGGTCCCTTTTGGGCAAGTTGGGTCGCACCCCAGATGGGTTATCGTGTATTATGACTCTATTCCAATCCGTGCCAAAGATCTATAACGTATAACCACTTTTATTTGTTCAAATTTTTGATGATGTGGGGAAAATATTATATTTGAATAGAATTATGAGGAATAAATTAGTTAAGTGTTTTTTGTCAAGTATTTGGTGTGCTACATTCTCCACTAATAATATTCAAATTATTTTTATTTCTTCTTATTTTACCAATTGCGCATTAAAACTTATTTTATCTCTAAAATTCCTATTTTCGGAAGGAAACGATACAATAGATAATATTTTTAATTTAATAGATTAGTGACTCAAAATAATAGTTTCAAAATCCTGGCATATTCTTAAACACATGAATTATACTTCCTCCAGATCCGCGAATAGAGATCCAGTTTTTCCATATTAGTTCGTCGCAAATAAAGTCTCGTTCACTTTTACCATAAATGGTACATTTCATTTAAAACTAATATATACATGTGTGACCCCTATTCCACTAACTTTTTTCCACCCGTTTTTCTTAACATTTCTTAAAACTGCTAGCAAGACATGTGACTCTAATGGCTGACAAAGGGGGTATTTTTCTAATCGTACTACCTTTATTTCGTTTAAAGACACATGTCTGACCCGACATTAAGAACTTGTTTGACTTTATAAAGAAACAAGTGACAAAGTAATTTTGTATTAAAAAAAAATTAATATATATATATATATATATATATATATATATAGAGTAGTGATATGGGGAAAGTGCCCATTAAGTATATAACTAGAGAACAAATCACAGCCACAAGATCAAGAAAATCAAGGGCTAGTTTTAACACATGTGATTTTCGAATTTGAAGGAGAAATCAGTTCACTCTATCACAGATTTACTTCACTATACAAGGCGGGGGTATAATGGACATTTCACTAATAAAATTAGGGTTAACAATTGAATTAATTTCTCATTTGCAGAATTCATCTCCCGCCATCCCTGCTCATCCCGTCGCCTCCATCCCTGCTCATCCCGTCGCCTCCATCGCGTCGCCGTCCATCCATCGTCGCTGTCGCCGTCGCTTCCATCCATCGTCGCTGCAATCGCCGTCGCCTCCATCCATAGTCGAACAATGAATCCAAATGAGAAAGATTTTTCAAAATGTAAGTTGTTCTACTAGTTTCTGATTTAGATTTCTCATTCTGATTTAGATTTAATTTTAGAATAAAAGTTAGTTTTGAGAATTCTGCAAATTCAAACGACGAGAGTTTTTAATAAGTGAGATATGCAGTAGTTTATTATGGAATCCAAATTGAACAGAACAGATGTTAGCTTACAGTTAATTACTACAGTTAACTACTTCTATTTTTTGTGTAGGTTTTGATCGAAAGAAAAAAAGAAAAACAACAACCGTAGACTCCGATCGTGAGTAACAACTACCTGCTCTGTTTTTCATTTAGTGAAGTATTACATTATTAGAGTGAAGTGTTTGTGATCTATGCTTATTGTGCTCTGTATTGAGCATGCTTGTATTGCTTTGTTTTTCCATTTCAGTGAAGTAAAACATGGTTAGAGTGAAGTATTCCATTGTTAGAGTGAAGTGTCTGTCATCTATGCTTGTAGTGCTTTGTTTTTCCATTTCAGTGAAGTAAAACATGGTTAGAGTGAAGTATTCCAGTGTTAGAGTGAAGTGTCTATCATCTATGCTTGTAGTGCTTTGTTTTTCCATTTCGGTGAAGTAAAACATGGTTAGAGTGAAGTATTACCGTGTTAGAGTGAAGTGTCTGTCATCTATGCTTGTAGTGCTTTGTTTTTCCATTTCAGTGAAGTAAAACATGGTTAGAGTGAAGTATTCCAGTGTTAGAGTGAAGTGTTTGTCATCGATGCTTGTAGTGCTCTGTTTTTCCATTTCAGTGAAGTAAAACATAGTTAGAGTGAAGTATTCCAGTGTTAGAGTGAAGTGTCTGTCATCTATGCTTGTAGTGATTTGTTTTTTCATTTCAGTGAAGTAAAACATGGTTAGAGTGAAGTATTACAGTATTAGAGTGAAGTGTCTATCATCTATGCTTTTAGTGCTTTGTTTTTCCATTTCGGTGAAGTAAAACATAATTACAGTGAAGTATTACAATGTTAGAGTGAAGTGTCTATCATCTATGCTTGTAGTGCTTTGTTTTTCCATTTCAGTGAAGTAAAACATGGTTAGAGCGAAGTATTACAGTGTTAGAGTGAAGTGTCTACCATCTATGCTTGTAGTGCTTTGTTTTTCCCTTTCAGTGAAGTAAAACATGGTTAGAGTGAAGTATTACAGTGTTAGAGTGAAGTGTCTATCATCTATGCTTGTAGTGCTTTGTAATTCCATTTCAGTGAAGTAAAACATGGTTAGAGTGAAGTATTCCAGTATTAGAGTGAAGTGTCTGTCATCTATGTTTGTAGTGCTTTGTTTTTCCATTTCAGTGAAGTAAAACATGGTTAGAGTGAAGTATTCTACTGTTAGAGTGAAGTGTTTGTCATCCCAGCTTATCATCCATGTTTGAACCTTTTTGCAGGCTTGCTATGTTGATAGGGTTGTCTACAGGACGAGGATGGTGGTTCGAAGATTTCCCACTGTCCGGAACTGGACAGCCACCCTTCTTAGGGAAAGAGGTCAGTTGGAATTCAAAAATGGTGGTGTTATAGGTCGAGGAAGCATAGAAAGCATTGTTGACCCGGTCTCCATTGAAGCTTTATATGTCAATAATGATTCAATCATTGTCACTGCCCCTGTCCCTTCTACCACTGGGAATACTCTTCCACCAACTGATGAAGCTCCTGGGAATACTCTGCCAACTAATGAAGCTCTTGGGAATACTCTGCCAACAACCAAAGCTCCTTCAACTGATGAAGCTCCTTCAAATGATGAAGTAAAAAGTTCAATAAGGGAGGCTGCAACTTCTATTAAAAAAATGATGAACTCTATAAAGAATGCTCCGGCAACTGGCAAAGACATCAATTGCTTCAAGGTTGTAGCTGTAACTGCCCTTAGGATGGTGGGTGTCGAGGTTGCTCAAGGCGACCAAGCTGTGTCAAATCCAATTGATAATATGACACATGCTATGGAAGTCGATCAAGAGGATAATCCAGAGTGGATTGATCTAATGGAAAAAGATGATGGAAATCTATGATGAGAAGAGCAAACTAGTGGCTGAAGGCACATCAATTTTGCCTGAAATTAACTTGGAAAAGAAAGACGTAAGTTGAAGTGTTGGAATGATGTAAACAATTTGAACCATGTTATGAGTGATCTGTTTTTTCATCTCAGTGATGTAAAATGTGCTTAGAGTGAAGTATTTCATGGTTAGAGTGAAGTGTTTGTGATGCATATTATTAGTGATCTGTTTTTTCAACTCAGTGAAGTAAAATGTGCTTAAAGTGAAGTATTCCATGGTTAAAGTGAAGTGTTTGTGATCCATGCTTATAGTACACTGTTTTTTCATTTATGTGAAGTAAAACATGCTTAGAGTGAAGTATTTTATGTATCGAGTGAAGTTTTTGTGATGCATGTTATTAGTGATCTGTTTTATCAATTTAGTGAAGTAAAATGTGCTTAGAGTGAAGTATATCATGGTTAGAGTGAAGTGTTTGTGATGCATATTATTAGTGATCTGTTTTTTCATCTCAGTGAAGTAATATGTGCTTAAAGTAAAGTATTTCATGGTTGGAGTGAAGTGTTTATGCATGTTATTAGGTTTACATTGAACTAGAGTACTCTTTACAGTGAACTACCTCAGATATTCAAGATAATGTATTGCAGAAAATGTATTTTTGTCATTATTTGTCAAAAATGGGTTATCACATGCAATGCAAATCAATAAAGGATGTGAACATAAAGAGGCTAAAAATGTCTTGGAAAACAAAATCAAATGTAGAAGCTTATGGAAATTTTTTGATGAGACATATGGAATGTTATTATGGTAGGGAACAAGATTGGAAATGTGGATTATCTACAAGAAGCAAGGGAATACTCCAAAGTCTAAGAGCAAAGTATTGCAGCGCATTAATGTTGTCGGAAACAAACCATGAGTCATTGAAGAACTTGGCAACAACACCAAAGCATTATGAAGAATGTGGGAAAAACATGGACATAGATGTGGAAAAAAATGATTGTAAACTTCAAGTGTTCATGGACTATTGTAGAAAACTTCATTTAAATTCAATAGCCAGTTCTTATTTTACTTTTAATATCTTGTTCACTATTTACTTCACTGTTGTACATATTTACTTTACTATATGCATAATATACTTCATTATATACCACAATATACATCATTGCACGCTCAATATACTTCAATGATATGGAAAACAATTCACTATAATCAATATTTACTTCACTATAAAGCATATTTACTTTCCTATAGAGCATATTCAAATGTTTATCAAAATTTTTTTAAGGATCGTGTTTGCAACTATAAGACAGTTTTAGTGGCTGGCGGTGATGGATGAGAGGGATATGAAGTTGCAGGAGGCGGAAGAGGAGCAGGAGGAGGCGAAGGCACGGGCATGGAGGTCTGCCGGTGCTGCGAGCGGTGGCGAAGTGGAGAAGGGTGTCGCCAAGTTTGATTTTGCGTGAGCAATTCTGGGTGAGATTGAATGATTCCACCATAAAATTTGGTTTCCAATAATGCCCTTATTCTTTTTGTTAATTAAATATGAAAGGTTTGTTTCCTTTATTTTTAGCCTTTGGATTGACATATTGTATGGTTGAGATTTATTCTCTAGTTATACACTTAAAATTAGTTAGACCTTGATCACTCCTCTATATATATATATATATATATATATATATATAGAGTTGTGATCAATGTCGAACCAATTTTAAAGACCGAACTAGAGACCAAATCTAGGGCCATTAGATCTAGTTTTTTTTATGAGATGTGTTGCTGTGAAAATTTTTTCTGCTTCATTACTAGCCCATTTTACTTCATGTATAGGTTTATTACTTCATTCCGTACCTAATACCTTGAAATTACAACATGTTTTTACTTGCTTCCAGTAGGTTTTGAAATGATTCAACATATGTTTCATTCAAATTCATTGACGTGGGTTTTTGCTTGATTAACATTTAAAAATGCAATTTATTCAAGTGAGTTTATATATATATAGAGTCTCATTATCCACAAATCCATTCTTAAAGACCGAACCACCTAACCCTACCAAATTAGGGCTTTTAGATCTAGATTTTTATGGATAAGATACAGAAATTTATAAATTATTTTCGCCTTCATCACGAGCCTATTTTAATTCATCCGAAGGTAAATAAGTCATACTAACATGTTACGAAGATTTAACTTTGTTCCAGAATATATTACTTCATTCTAGTAGGTTTTTACATCATTCCAGTAGGTTTTTACTTCATTCCAGTACGTAAATGTGGTTTCGCCGTCGCGTGCCGTTCTTTCTCTCTACAATATTTATCACCACCGCCATGGCGCTAATATTGGTTTAATAAACACATGGAATAATGTAATAAATTATTGGAATGAAGTATGTGTAGAAGCATTTGAAGTCCTACTGGAATGAAGTAAAAATGTTATCTAATGAAGTAATAACGTTCCTGAATGAAGTAATAAACTCACTTGAATAAATTGCATTTTTAAATGTCAATCAAGCAAAAACCCACGTCAATGAATTTGAATGAAACATATGATGAATCATTTCAAAACCTACTGGAAGCAAGTAAAAACATGTTGTAGTTTCAAGGTATTAGGTACATAATGAAGTAATAAACCTATACAATGAAGTAAAATGACCCAGATTTGGTCTCTAATTCGGTCTTTAAAATTGGTTCGACATTGATCACAACTCTCTCTCTCTATATATATATATAACCTGATTCTCATGAAGTAGTGGTTGATTCGGATGACCACTTCCATACTCTTACTTGACCCGATCCATCACCAGTGAAAAATAAACCACCTGGGCCAATTTGTAAGCTGCGGACCTCCTCCTTGGAGAAAATCTTCCCCCTCTCTGAGAATCTAGAAAAATAAGGTGCAACCACATTCATATACGCTCATTCAAAGAGGGTGTAATAGCACAATTGTAAGAGAGGTGACACAATAAAACTCACGAAGGCAAATCATAGACTCTAACAGAATTGTCATTGCAGGAGCAGAACAACACTGGTTTACTTTCTGAATCATGCATCCCGCACAGAGTGATTAAACCCTGCAAGAAAACTTCTACATGTAAAAAAGCAAATTTTCTCTCCTATTGGCACCACAAGCAGTAATTATTTGGGCATGTTGCTCTAATTGTCGTGCAAGCAACTCAATTCATTTTCATTTTTATCCATGAAGAAAAAATCACTGTAGGATTTGAACCACGGCATTGGATTATCAAACCCACGTCTTATAATTGCAGTTACTGACATCGCTATAATCATTTCCTACTGCAAACATTTCATACCTGTTCCTCCGTATGGGTGTATGTTACTTCCAAATTACCAGACTCGGTTGTAGCCCAGAACTACAAAATCACAAAATGAAAAAGTGCAGCTTAGTAATAGTTTACAGAGGCTAAGCAACACAAATTGAGGAAGAACTAGGAATCACAAACCTTTACAGTGTTGTCCAGTGAAGCTGATATAAGGAACTGATTCCAACACAAAACAGATGTCACGACATGGTTATGTCCTGTTAAAGTCTGGATACACTGCAAAGTTTCCAGGCTCCATACCTGAATGTAAAACATAAAAGAGAAGAAATAATAAGCAATAGACAGATATAATATACAGTGTGGACAAATGTTAGCAGGAAGTTGCATATAATAAGGAGCATCCTTAGTTTAATCGACCAACTTACTCTTATAGTGTGGTCCATGGAGCCGGAGTACATTCTGTTACCACCGACAACTAGTGTCACGACAGCAAGAGTATGACCCTTGAGTGATGCAGCTGGCTCAAAGTAGTTGGTAGCTGCATTGAATTTCCATGCCAATATTGTCCCGTCCTGTTTTAGGTAACAATGAAAGAAAAAAAGGTAACGTCAATATCAGTCTCCATGAAGTTAAAGCATTCATGCATAATGCCATTTTAGTGACTCAAACAGAAGTATAAATCCAAGAATCATAAACTAGAAGTCATATTACACAAGACATAATAAATACATAAATTCCCTGGAGATGCACACAAAATTATGCTTTTTCACGTCAATTAATTGGTTCAGAAACAAGTCTCATTCAGTATTATAATCAGTATTATACCTTGTTACCAGCAAAGAGTAGATCATTTCCAACAACGATGGAATACACTTGTCCAACAGGTCCGCTTAAACTGAGCTCCATTGAGGTTTGGACATTCCATGCCTATTACAAAACAAGAAAATGAGGGAGAAACAAATAACACATGGAAAAAAATGTAAGATGCACAATCTAGACCCACCCCACACATAACCCGAGTTTTTTTCTGCAATGGAAAAAGGAAGACCTTAGAGGACAAAATAGAAAAATGCAAACATGATCCAGTTCCAGTATGTGTATAACATATGTGGATTGTGAATCCCCCTACCCAACTTGGAAACAATTTATGATGTGGTTTTCCTTCATTTGCAGAGAAGATACTGCTAGATCCTTTGGCCATGTAATCACTCTTAAGCGGGTACTTAACAACAACAACTACAACAATAATGGTACCCAAGTTGTGTTGCATGTCTTAAGCAAAAACAATTGGAAAAATAAAACATTAAAATCAGGAACTGGATGAGATGGATGAGCATGAAGCAGATACTGGCCACTGGGCCTGGATCATGTGGCTTGCTGAGGATTGTCTGGAACCGGCAGTCTGGGGAATGGCAGAGGTAGAACTGCAACACTGAAAGGTGAGGTCGAAGCTGTTTATATTGAGGACTGCACTGAATCAAGGGAAAGGAAAAGGTGACAGTGCCATGTAGGAATAGATAATCCCACCAGTGTTAGCAGTGAGGGAAGGTGACGATCCTCAGTGGCAGAGATAAGCTCATACTACTAGACACAGCAATAGGGTATAGCAGTAACGGTGCTGAGCCTGAGACTATGCAAATAAGGCAATGCTGGTTCTAAGGAGAGGGTAGAATGCAGAGATGTAACCCTGAGAAAAGTAATGGTGAGGTGAATGACAAAGTGATATGGAGAAAAGGCATAGTTTCATCAAGCGAGGTGCTAGAAGAAATGTGGCAGAAAGGGGCTGTTGGTTGCACTGTATGCAAGAATTGAAATAGATTGATAATGTCCCTCAAGTATTTATAAAAATGCAAAACTGAACTTGGAAAGAAAATAGAAGATAATCCTCTCACGAGGCCTCAGTTCATCAACACCCAACAAGTTTGATATCTCTGTTCCCACCTCTCAGCAATAAATATAGGAGTTTTACAGGATAAGAATCCTACCAAACTTAGAAAATCAATTCCGAAAAATCCAACTTATTCAAATCATATCAAAATTCAAGCCCCATTTTACTAAAATTAAAAATAATAAAAGAGAAAGAATAACTAGATAGGTAGTCAACACAATGCATCAAAAGGATATACAACAAACTTATTTCAAAGTATATACTAATGGCTGGAGATCACATACTTCTAGCACACTTTTAAATTCATCTATTTTCCAAGGATTTCACAAATTTTAAAATATGTGAGTTTTATGCATCTCAAATTAATGACAAAGAGATTGATCAATGAACACATCACACATATATAGTTAACAGAAAGGGCAACAGTTTGATTCTGCCGTACCTTGACAAGATTTGTCAAACCCACAAACACCCATGGACCTTCGCTTAGCATACAGCCTACTGAACATCCCAAATTCACTACACTTGACAGCTGTTATAAAAGGCGGACAGCATACATTAGATCATTAAACACAACATGCAGAAAATACACATGGGAACTACCTGACCAGATTGGCAGTCCCATACTCTGACAGTCTCATCTTCACTCCCGGAGTAAAGCTTATCCGACCCCGAAGGCAACGTAATCCCTGTGACAGCCTAACAGACAAAAATTTTGATTAAGAGCGATAAAAAATGTCCCCTGAGCGCTCTAGCTCGCACTAGCAACACCAAGATCAAGAGATATGTAAACTGATACAACATTCAGAGATGCAAATATGGCCAGGTGAAACAATAACACCACAACAGATCATTAACCAAAAATCAAGAACTGCATTACTCTTGATTAGCAAATTAACTCACCTGTTTGTGCCCCTCGAGCGTCGTCAACAGAGTAAAGGAATCGGTGGACCAATGATGCAAAAATTTACAGGTATCCCCGTATCTACAGCTCCCTTGCACCCAATAGTTGCAGATCTTTTTCTCGACTTTCCTAACGAAATTCCTATTGCCGCCTGCCAATTGCTGCGGCTGCGGCCTCCCCCATGAATTACTATGATTGCTATTACTAAAATTATAGTTCCCGCTCCTCCGTAATCCGCCGCCGCCGCGGTAATTATCCTCCGCCCCGAAACCCTGGTGCCCCCTCTTGCCATTCGCCGCCGTGGGGTGCAAAAAAGGGCAGGGATTTCTACTGCAATTACCCTTTTCCCAGTGAAAACACACCTTCTGCTGCCTAGTGTTGTTATTCCTGTGATCGGTTGAAGAAGACGGCCCTAGGCTTTTAAAAATCCTTCTTCCCCCATCCACATCCATTAAAAGGCGGAATTGGATTTATGCGCGATCATGTAAATTTGAATTTAGGTACGATTAAATACCGGTGCTGTAGTGAGAGAACCGGAAGTTAGGATTGGGGGTTTGAAAGGAAATTTTATGAACCCTGACTTTGGAATTGCGGGGGAACGGAGGCAGTAATTAGAGTTTCAAGAATGGGGTATTTTGGCGAGGGAAGGAGGAGGAAGATCGACGTCCAAATTTTACGATTACAGTATGAATTTTTACTCGTGAATGATCTGATGAAATATATGGTGCATTACAGTAGTATCGCATCGTCACTGTTATTGATGGATTAACAATTTTAAATCCATGCAATAAGCAAATGACCACTTAAGACTCTGCTTTATATATGCGCACTCTATGTAATTATTACTAGTAATTCATTTTGAATCTAATTAGAGAAGAATAAAGCGGCCTATTCATTTAATAAGGCATCCCAAACTCTAATGTCTCGTTTCGCAACACGAATGTCCCCTTGTTAGTAGTGTAATATGTTATAATGATAATCATAACCATAAAAGTGGTAAATAAATTAATGTATATAGACAATGTGAGGTGGACACAATTTTCTGTGAATGAAAATGCTCATGTTTTACTGACGAACGAAAATAGTAAATGCACAGATTTTTTTGGGCTGGAGTATATAAAATCTTTTAATACTAGTATTTCCTTTGTCCACGATACAAGGTCATGTTTGACCAGACATAAGTTTTAAGAAATATAGTGGAAAATGAATGAAAAATTAGTACTAGTAGAATGTTAGTCTATTTTTATATATATATTATTTTATAATAAAATATGAGTAAAATAAAATTAGTAGAATGTGAGGCCTATTACTAAAAGCAGTAAAAAGTTAAATGAGATATTTATTAGTAGACGGACGAAAATATTATAATGAGACTATTATTGATGAATGGGGTGAGTAATATATTTTCAATACCTTTTTTCCATGAACTACTCGTATATTTGCATGATAATTTTTTAAAGTAAAGGCCAAAATTGGTCCTGAACATATGGTCATTTTACGTTTTTGGTCCTAAACATTATCTTTTGGATTTTTTGGTCCTGCACATATGGAAATTTGATCATTTTGATCCTCCCGTCAACATTTCCGTTAAAAACTAACGGTCAACAGGTTTAATCTGATTTTGACCAAATTAAACTTTTAATTCTGATTTTTTACTCCCTAATTAATTTCCTAATTATTTTTACACTTCAATTTCATCTTCTTCCTTTCTCTTACACTTCAATCACCTTCCGCCGCCGTGTGAGAATTGCCACTACCCTTCACTCCAAGAGCTGCTTTTAGCTCCCTAAGCTCCTCCGCCGCCTCCACCACTCTCCCACTCTTCACATCCTCCCTAACCACCCCCAATTTCCTATCCAATTCCAAAATTACCACAAAAAACTCCATAATCTCCCTTTTCCCCACGCTTCCCACCTTTTTTCCACAATCTCCTTCACAATCCTCCCCACATCCGCCTCCACCAACTGATCGCACACGAGGATCAGCAGCGCAGCGACTTCTCCGGCGAGATTCTCCGATTTCAAAACGACGTCGGAGCAGCGCGGGAAGAGGGCGGAGAAGTCGGAATGGTGGGAAAGGAGGTAGGATTGGACGGTGGATTTGATCCGGAGGGAGTGGGAATCGAGGCGGGAGATGAGGAGGCAGAGGTCCGGCGCAGACAGCAACGCCAATTTTCTTAAAAAATCAAAGGCGTAGACGAGGAAGACGTTAGTCGAACACTTTGCTGAAAGTCGAAGCCTCCATAATTAGGAATTGAGAGGAAGAGGAAAGAAGAAGATGAAAGATAAGAGGTAGGAAGAAGATGAAATTGAAGTGTAAAAATAATTAGGAAGAAAAAAATTAGAATTAAAAGTTTAATTTGGTCAAAATCGGGATTAAACTCATTGACTGTTAGTTTTTAACGGAAATGTTGACAGAAGACCAAAATGATCAAATTTCCATATGTGCAGGACCAAAAAATTCAAAAGATAATGTTTAGGACCAAAAACATAAAATGACAGTATGTTCAGGACCAATTTTGGCATTTACTCTAATTTTTTTATTAACAAGTACTCTCTCCGTCCATCATTTAAAGAGTCATTTTTACTTGGCGCGAGTTTTAAAAAATTATTTGACTTTGTAAAGAAAAGTAAGGGGAGAAAGTGAGTGAAATGTGAGACTCATTTAAAGCTATTTTTTTATTGGATTGTGAGTGTAAAAGCTGGTGGGATTTGGGATCTGCATACTAAAAGTGGAATAAAGTAAATGATTCTATAAATCATGGATAAACCAAAAATGGCAAAAATGTTCTTTAAATCGTGGACGGAGAGAATAATGAACGGGTAAAAAACTTTTATTTTGGTGTTTTTTTCGTCCAATTATTTTATTTGATTTAATAAAATGAAATGATAGTAAATGATTTATGTGTAAGAAAGAGAATGAGTAGTTCACTATCTCAATTAATGGCCTCACATTAGTCTATCCAAAATGAAACCCCCAATAGTTCTCAAACATTTTCAACATAACTCATTGCAGAGAAACTAAACAACCATCAAACAATGGGGTGCCAAACATTCCAACTCAATCCTCAATCTCTCTACAAAAGAATCTCCGCGCTCTCTCTCCAACCAAACCTTAAACTCCTCAAAACCACGACTCTCATATGCAACAACCTAAACGAACCAGCTGTAACTGCCACAATCAATCAAACACAAAATAACCCCACACCCAATGTTAACTTCAAAACTCTAGGATCCTGCAAGCTCGGCATCTCCCGATACCCCGACTTCAGCTACAATGCCATCGGCGGTGCAGGCTCCGGCACTGCCACAAAGCTCCCCGACGACCAAGTCTCCGTCGAGTTCGACGTGGAAAAGCTCTACATCCCACCCCTGTCTACCGCCACAACCACCTTCCTAGGGCTCCCGCTCCCGCCATTCCTCAAAATAGACATACTCCCGCGGGTCTTCCGTGGAGAAATCGACCAAGAATCCGGCAAGGTAAGCCTGCTTCATCTCTGAATATGAAATACAAATGCTCATGATGCATTTTGTTTATATAGATAAATTGATTTAAATTTAAAGGCCGCGCTATAGAGGACTTGAACACGAGACCTTTGGCCTCGGGCATTAACCTATTTACTGCTTGGCCAACTCACACACACTGAATGCTGTTGATCCTCATACTGCATGATGGTGTGTAGGTTGATCTCAAGTTCATAGCGGAATTCTGCTTCTCGGTTGGGAGCCTGTACAGAGCGCGGCCGCTGCTGGTGGAGACGGTGTTGACATCAGAGGAATCGAAGGGAAAGATGAGGGAGGGGAGAGGGGAGAGAATGGATGGAGATGGGAAATGCAGACTTGTTGGGGTGGCGACGGTTGATCCCATCAATGATCTTTTCATGGACACATTTCTTAGCCTCCCCACTGAATGTCTCGCAGATTTGAATGCTGTCATCTCATTTTCAACCACACAATAATAGAATAGTCCTCTCCCTTTATTTGTAAAGATAAGATATATATCTACCTCTCAAACCATACTTATCATGAAATATATATGGCGTATGTGATGATGTTCAGTGATTCAACGAAATATATGAATTGTCCAAATTACCAATTTGTGAAATCTGCAAACAACATCTGGAGATTTTGAACTTGCATGTAAAGAAATGCTCTGTTTCATCAATAAATGTCAAATTTTCAAGCATACATTCATGTTTTCATAAGAAAATCTTATCTCGATCTTGCTAAGTTGGCCTTAATAGTTCTAGAATTGAAGGATGTATAAATTATCTATGATCTGTCTGATTAGCTAGCACGAAATTCGGAAAGGAATGCAGGAAATTGACCGTAAAAAATGTGTATATTTGGACTTACCTTATAACCCGTCTACATCATCCAACTTGCCTGAAACACACGAAATCTTCACACACATTTGTATGTCTAAAGAGAAACAGAGAAATGAATGTTGAGTTACCATTCTGACCGGGAACCACGACAGAGATGACGGTAGCGACATAGTTAGAAATAGATTCACAATTAGATAGTTTGGTCAATTCATATATTTTGTGTGGAAAATAATAAAGAAAAAAAGACAAAAATCCTTTATTATGAAAAATTCGCGCCTCGATCCCATATTCAGAAAGGTCCGTGAATTTAATCTCATATTCTAAAATTTCACAATCCAAATCTAACTATACACACTCATGTATACATTAAGGATAGCTCCAAAGAGTGTCGTTTCCTGAGTAATCCTCCGGCGACCGGTCCTCCTCCGCTGGCGGGCTGACGAGCATGCCCTGCGCCATGTCATCCAGCAGCTTGGGCATACCGAACAACGCCTCCTCGTCCAAAAACTCATCCGCCGCCACACTCGAGGACGCCTCGCCAGCCCTGGCATTCCGCGGCGCGATGGCGGAGGCGGCCGCAGAGGCCGCAGCCCGTATGTCTTCGTCGCCGTCGGAGGCATGCTTCGGATACGTGGAAGCGAGGGCGGGGAAGTTGATCTTGGCCTCGGGGCCTTTGAGGGCGATCGCCGCCACGTCGTATGCCGCCGCCGCCATCTCTGGGGTGGCGTACGTGCCTAGCCAAATGCGCGCGGTCTGACGCGGCTTCCGGATCTCCGACACCCATTTCCCGCTCCGGCACCGGATTCCGCGGTAGATGGAATGACGCCCCGACTTTGGCGGCGGAATGGAGCTGTCTTCTGCAGCCATGCAGTCGTTATAGACAGAAAATGCTCGTAAAATCGTGGACCCCTATTTTGTGGCACAATTTGAACTCAACTTGATTAACGTTCGCACTCTACAACACATTTGATCAAGTCTGTGTATTTATAAGAACTTTCTTCTTTGGTTTTTTTCATTTTTTTACTAAAACCTTTAAGTCTTTGGTGCCATGTGTAGTTCGTTCCTTTTCTAATTCTATTTTCCTGATATTGGAATAATTCGCTGCCGTATTTACGATTTATTTACATCCATTGTTCTTGTCTCAAAATAAAGTAATATTACATGCACAGTTGCACACGGATTCGGACAGTTGGATTTGAGATCTAATAGTAGCTGTAGCTGCATAAATATTTGCATAACGTCTTGGAGAACATGTAGAGTACTCCCTATAGAAAAAAAGTGAGCTAAATAAAGGAAGAATAAAGTAAAAAAATGAAAAAAAAAGTATAAAGATAAATAAGAATAAAGTAAGAGAGAGTAAGTGAGAAGAAATGTGTGGACTTTAATAAAAAGAGAAATAACTCCCATATTATGGAACGTACTAAAATGACAAAATGACTCCACTACTATATATGGAACGGAGGGAGTATATATTAAAGCACGGATTTACATAATTGCTTAAACCCACCTCCAAAAAATATTACTTCATCCGTCCCTGAAAATTTGTCACCTATTTCCTTTTTCGTCCGTCCTTAAAAATTTATCACCTTTCACTTTTACCATTTTTGGTAGTGGACCTCATATTCCACTAACTCATTTCCACTCACATTTTATTATAAAACTAATATATAAAATTAAGACCTACATGCCACCAACTTTTTCAATCCACTCTCTATTACTCCCTCCGTCCCATAAAGATTGTCCCATTTTTTCATTTTGGTCCGTTTCACAAAGTTTGTCTCATTTCACTTTTTACCATTTTTGGTAGTGGACCTCATATTCCACAACTCATTCCTACTCACATTTTATTATAAAACTAATATATAAAAATAGGACTCACAGTCTACTAACTTTTTCAACTCATTTTTTGTTATATTTCTTAAAATTCGTGCCCGGTCAAAGTGGGACAATGTTTATCGGATGGAGGGAGTACATTTCTTAAAACTTGTGCGGGTTGAAATGGTGACAATATATGGGGGATGGAGGGAGTACTCCATACCCAAAAAAGAGAGCCAATTTTGCTTCATGGTATTTTACCGGATTCAGCAATAAAGGCCAGACTAATTGTCTAAAAGGTATTGATTTTACAGCAGATATTCTCCCAAAAGTGGCACTAGATATACTTTACATATTTTGTCGTTTAGCAGTCTGAGCACAAAGATCCCGACATATGCTATATTACATCATATTTATGTTATTCATATTAATTTAGTTTGTGGAGTATTACATCAAGACACAGTAATATTTTAAATTTATATGAACCCCTTTCCTCCCAAAAATATATAGTTATATACTATAGTATAAACGAAAAGACATAATTTTTTGATATATTTAATAAAATAAAAAATTGACCTTTTTATTTGAGATGAATGACAATCAAACTTGCAAACGTATTAGTACATCATTTTTGTTTGGTCACAACATATAATTTTTTTTTTCACGTGAATGTAATTTGTACAATGTTTAATGATATTTATTCAATATGAATTATTCTTACAAAAGCCCTATTGAAAAAACGAGAACCACCGATTCCCTCAAAATGATTCATATGTAGTCATTTCCATATATATGGTACCCCACTAGGCCACTACCCCCTTAGTACAATTTTCATAAGGAATATATGACCAATTATTAACTATATATAAATTGAAATTTTGATGATCACAATTAAATGATAGCGATATAACCATATCAATATTGAATATCATCACAAGCGTTATAATGTCAAGACATGAAAATTAGATGATTAATTATACATATAATTAATTAAAGCTAATAATTGTTGCCACAATAACTAAATACAAGAGCATATACATAACTCAAACCTGCTGCTTATTTTAGTGTACACGAAGACATGTTATAATATTATTACTCCGATTTAGAAAGAAGGATAACTCCAAAGCCTTTCTTCCACCGAGTAATTCTCCGGCGAGCCCCCACCGTAATTTTTCGGCCGCGGGGGGCTAATCAGCATGCCCTCCGCCATGTCCACCAGCAGTTTGGGCATGTTGAACAGCGCTTCCTCATCAATAAATTCAGAGCACGACGAAGACTCCTCTTGCTCAGGCAGCTGTATGTCCGACGGAGCTACAGCGGCCGCAGCATTGGACACCGCCGTGCGAATGTCGGCCGCAGAGAGAGAAGCCGGTGGAGAGCACGACGCAGCGAAGGCGGGGAAGTTTATGGCAGCATCGGGGCCTTTGAGCGCCAAAGCTGCCACATCGTAGGCGACCGCGGCCATCTCCGCGGTGGCGTACGTCCCCAGCCATATACGCGTGGTTTTCCCCGGCTCCCGAATCTCCGACACCCACTTTCTGCTCCGGCACCGGACGCCGCGGTAGACGGAATGCCGCCCGGATGGCTTTGTCGTCTTTTTATTGTTCACGTTTTCATCAGTACCCATGCATTCCATTTTTAGAGACAACAAAAATTGATTAATGGTGTGACAAAATCATTTAGGCTTCCTAATTTGGATATGTATCACATAAAGAAGGCAGCTGCACGATGTTCAACTGAGGGATATATATTTATATATGTAAATTTTGGAGGATTGAAGATTTTGTAATCTTTTTGTTATAATTGATTGTATACATAGGTGATGTGAATGATGATGAAATGGATGGTATAGATTGAGGCAAGTGATAACTATATTATAATGAATACTTAGTACTATTAATTTAATATATTGTAGTGATAATATATACGGGCCACACATCATAATTATTGACACCCAAATCTAGTTGAAGAAGCTTCACTATTTTTGTTTTGTCAGGACGTGGAGTGACTATTGACCTTCCTGCTTTGTTTGTTATTGAAACCTTTTTAATTAGAACCCCTCAAATCTCTCTCCCTCCGTGAAAACATAGTACGCCCGTGATAGGGTTTAGCCTATAGGAGGAATTATTTAAGAGAGAAAAAGAGAACTAGTTGAAGTTCTAGGGGGTGTTTCACACCAAAGAAAGAATGAAATTAATACTTTAATTCTTCTACACATATTTATAATAATAAATATGTGGGATATAAAAAAATCTCTATAAACTAGAAAAGCAAATCAAATCCTAACCACTAGGGAAAATAAATCAAAACATAATAACTGAATAATAAAATATAAAATAAACTAAATAATCATATGGAGAGATTATCAGCTCCCTTCCCGAATAAAGTAAAATACCAGGTCCCTGTCAACTCCCTCACCGTTGAAAACCACCTTGCCATCAAGGTGGAAGTCCGAAAAATAATATTCCATCTCGTTGTCTTTGTTTGGATCTTCGTCTGCAAACAAAATTGTATCGTTTGAGACCGCAACGAGTGATGGAGAAACCGTCTATGGACATGAGAGATCTCTTCCCACACTTCAGTGACATATCCAATGATGATAATAGTGATTTTTGGGCTATGGGATTTTGGAGGAAATTTATTTCCACCAAAATCATTGGCTCATCCAACTTTTGAGGCGATTCGTCATCATTTTTCACTATCTCTTCGATGATGAGATCAGACTTGACATTTGTTGTTGACTCATCGTCGTTTTTTACAACAGTCTCGACAATAGAATCAGATTTGACCTCCTTTTTAGCCATGACCTCTTTTTTTTGCTAAATATGCAACTGCCTCCATTATTTTGTTGAGAAGTTTATTCGTCTCGGCGAAGTAAATGACATCCTCATCAAAGTTATGATAAACAACATCCAGAAATTCTTGCCATGAGCAATCCGGATTCGAGCGTCGATACTCGTGGAGCCATACGGACCGGATGCTGGATGGTCAAAAAATCTCCTCACAAAGAACAGCCGAGTGGCATCAAAGAACAAGTGATAGTCAAAGTATGCTTGAATATCCAAAATCCATCTAACGAGTTTAACACCAAAAAACCGAGCAGCTGAAGGAGGGGAGTTTGATAACAAGACAGACATGGTGGTTGAAAGTAAATCAATTAGAGATGAGAACCTAATGAAAGCACCAATTTGATATGAATTCGGAGCCCCGCCCCTGCCGGAGTACAGCCTCGACGCTCTGGCACGACAACGTGAATCGTTGCTTAAGAAAATGACATGTCAGCATAATATATCCGGTAAAAGAAATGATAAAGAAAATAAAGTACACTATAATTGAAATATAGATATTGAAAAATTCAAACTGCAATATTAAGTCGATTCCAGGAAGGCCTATGTTTACAATACGAGATACGCTTCGGTAGTGCTTTCCATTCAAGAGAATCGTCTTCAAAGAAAAAACTAGTTAACGTCTTGTGTCTCGCTGCACTGCTGACAGAACGACATCCGACGAATTTGATTAGGTTAGGGCATAGCTTCGGTAGTGAGGATTCAGAAAGCTTTCATATGCTATGTGAACGTAGAGAATGGTGTATAGAATGCATAACAATGCCTCTCTATATAAAGACCATACCACCGTATGAGGAGCCTACTAAAATCAACGCAACCTAAATGTTGTGATTCAAGAAGGAGGTGTTACCTAACGTTTGAATGGTCATCCCCATTCATTTAACGTCACCATTGTAATAGTTGGGAGTTATAAATGTGCATTGATCGAGAGACGCGCCTGGACAATTGTACACATCGTTGGTCATCTCGGGAGATGTACCAATAAAAGCGTTCACGTCATTGATTGTTCTAGAAAAGGCACATGGACGGGTGTTCACGTCATTGGTCCTCCCAAGAGACGCAACTTGATCAAGTTGTTAGTCATTCCGAGAGAGGCACTCAGACAATGTTTTGGTCGTTCGGGAGACACATGAGAGACGCACCCTATGTGCATGCATGAGTACAATTGGGCCATGTCTACCTTATCCTTTATTTTTTGGTTCAAAATGATTAAGTCGGACCTAAACCAAATCCAAAGAACAACCAAAAGAATACCTAAAGATCAGTTGTCATTTGCCAAGATCTAAGTCTACGACACACGTCTCTTGTCACACGATGCACAATACATGTGCACTTCACATTCTTCACTTGTGCACAAAATTATTACACGTATTGACGACGCTTCTTGAATAAAGATAGATGAAAGACTATTTTTTCGATGTGAGATTAATTCACTACTCCATATTCCAGTGACAAACAATAATTCGCTTTTTCTCACCTAGAATCGGTGGAAAAAATGAATATACCACGATCATATAATCGAAACATATATTAATTTTATATTATTATTTAATTTTACACAATTAAAACTTTTGTCATTCATACGTCCTTGTAAATACGTAGACCGGACTAAATTCCAAAACTCTTTAGTTCAATTTGTCTGCATTAAGCTCTTCGATAGTTTTTAATATGTGCATACTATATAGAATTGAAAATCTCTCTAAATGAACTTAATTTATTTCCAATTCTAGGTACTGTTTCAGAAATAATGTTTAGTTCAAGATTATCCCACAAAGCCCATATCTTACCTTTTAAATAAGTTGAAGTGGAATTCTAAAGGTAGTGAGGTAAGTTGAAAGTGGCCGACATGATTAGAATTTAAAATTAAGCCTTAGATTAATTTCATTGTCGAAGTCAAAATTCAACCCATTTAGTTAGTTTTTATAAAAATAAATAATGCTAACTCCTTTTTTTTTAAAATAGCCACTTTTCAGTACAAATTTTAATGTACAATTAATGGAATCAGAAAAAAGTATTAGAAGAATAATAAGTTCCACCTTATTAGAGAGAATGAAATTTTTTAAAATAGAATTCATAATTTTAGTTTCCCATTTATTCGAAACAACTTAGAAAATACATTTAATTATCTCTAAAAACACAATTCATATTTATTTGTTTCTGTTGAAATACTATAGGGATCGAATTGTGTGTTTATTTTCTTGTGTTTGTATCATACAATGACCATACATTTATAGGCTAGAGAATATTCTCGTATGGAATACTAATTTTTTCCTAAATTACAGGGATTGCGTTCTATCTACGGAAGGAGATCAATTAGGGATCAATCCCATTATTGATAGAATATCTTCCATGATTCTCGGAATATCTTCCAACAGTTTCTACCCAATACTTTCACCAATAATAAGCAAGATTATTTTTGTAGATTTTTATTTCAATTTTAACTAAGATAATGTACTGTATTTTGGAATATTTTAAAAAATGTGTGTCTAATTAATTTGGTGGGACAAATATATGAGAACGTTATGAATCAATAAAATATGAAATGAATTTTAATTATGACACTATATATAAAGCCTAACGCAAATTCTATTTAGGTATCAGTTCATGATACCACGAACGGAAGAACATCATTAAAGAAAGAATATAGCCAGGTGAAAATTGGGGTAATTCCATTTTTCCGTTTCTTTTTTAGGTGTTCGAGTAAAATATTGATAGATCCAATTATTTAATGAGACGCATCTTAAATATATGTATTTTTTAAATCATTTCTTATTTTCATATTTCAAAGCATTCATTGGTTTTGTTTTCATATTTCAAAGCATTCATCGTTAGGTGCACAAAAAAGGTGTCACCACCACCGGCAATTTTTATTACTTTAACGCAAACAAAATAAGCTAAAGTTTGATAATGATTGCGTCCCTATTTATATTTTACAGTTACTGCTGATCCAATATCAATTGCTTTAAAGGAAATTATGAAAAATAATTAATCAGATGATCCAATATCAATCGTCTTTAAAGAAAATTAGGAAATTATAGATACTAATATAATTAAATAAAGATAAATTATAAGGTCATCCAGTAACCCTTCTCTTTAATTTCATCTGATCCTTTAATTAGGAAATCATATACTCCAATTATAAGGTCTATCTCACTATTTTAATTTTTTTTCCTCTTTTCTCCCAACCAATTTAGTTTAAATTAGGCATTAAGATAAATTAAAAGTGGCATTTGAAAAAAAATAATTACATAATTAAAATCTTAAAATTATTACTCCCTCTGTCCCAAGGAAGATGACTCCTTCCTTGGGCGGCACGGTTTTTTATCCAACTTTATTTTGTGTGTTAAGTGAAGAGAGTAAAGTAAGGTAGAGGGAATAAAGTAGAGATATATTTCTATTTTTAGTAATGAGTCATCTTGATTGGGATAAACCAAAAAGAAAAGTGGATCATCTTTAGTGGGACAGAGTGAGTAATTTATTGTGACTGATAAAATACATAATCTTTAAATCGAATTGGTAGAACAAGCCATCAATACAATTTTAGTGGAAGAGCAGCTACTACCGCTGAAGAGTTATGCCAGAAAAATGTTGTGAGAGATCCGGCTACTGGATGCCAAATCTCGGCCAAATGTTTCAAATCTTACTGGTGGTGGGCCTGAATTCGTGAGTCGATGCCCAACGTTGTAAGAACTCACGAAATGATGCCGGAGCACCCTAGCGTGTGGCACTATTTGTGATCAAGGTTCCGACGACATCTTTTTCAAGACAATTTGTCACGTTTGGTCATTAGTCTTCATGCATGATAATACATGCATAAATGATGTTGTCGAGGACGTCCATATACCTGAAACGACCAGAGACTTTGACAACTGCGAAGCATGCTTGCAGAATCCCAAACGCTCTTTCCACATTTTTCCAAGTAGACTCTTGCAACTGTGTAAAAAGAACACGTTTGGGGTCTAGCGGCATGTTGAGTGTCTTGACCAAGGGCGGCCATCTCGGATAGATACCATTGGTGAGTTAGTGACCCATATTGTACGCATGTTGATTGTTGGATGTGAAGGATATTGTCGGTGCTCTACCATCTAAAACATCATTGAAGACGACTGAGTGGTTGAGTACATTGATATCATTGTTCGATCTAGGGACCCCGAAAAACGTATGCCAAATTCATAGGAGGTAGTCGGCAACCCGTCTATAGCACAATCATTGGGTGACCGCCTTTATAGCTGCTTGTGTACACCCTCTCCATGTCGTGCGAAAATTCTTCCATTTCCGATGATTGTAGTAAATGCTTCCAAGCATCCCTGAGAAGTCGTGACGTGCTTCGTGAAAACGAAGTAATTGTTCACAATCGTTGGTGGTGGATTTCCGAAGATATTCCACACCAAAGGTTTTCCGAACGCCTCTACAAAATATTTTCAAGCATTCATTGCCAGTCGGTCCGGCAACGTGTAAGCACTCGTCGAAAATATAAGACGTTTCCCACTAGCAAGTTGCTGGATTACGGATGTACACTTTTGCGGTGTTGGAAGACTATACCTACCGATAGTGTCTGATCACTCTTGGAAGTACTCATCACGGTCCGCAAACATATTTGCAAAGCGCAAAAATAACTCTCAACGTCGAAAGTGTTCCTTTCCCCGCCGTGGTTGTTCAAAAAAAATAATCTCGAACGAGCCTTTGTACGACTTCCTCCTGATCACGATAGATGTAGCGCCAAATTTTTCGTGCATGAGGAGGAATAACGATAAGGTTGTCGCAATACTCGTTACTATGTTGCTCCGCTATGGCAATCAGTCGAGCACTCGAGCGATTACCTCACCATCAACCATACCTGAGTTAAGAATAAAAATTAGTGAGAAAATTTAGTGAAATTGTTTTGGTGTGAAAAAATTATGTGATGAATAAAGTACTCCCTCAGTTCTACGGTATTAGAATAATTTCTTTTCAGTACATCGATTAAGAAAGAGAAGTATAGAGAAATAGAGAATATAAAGTAAGAGTCGGAAAATGTATTACATTTCGCTAGAAGAGGAAATGACTCAACTACCATGGAACGTCCCAAAATGAAAAATGACTCAACTATCATGAAACGCCGAAAGTATTTATAGATAATTATGAAATTAATTGGAGGATTAAAAAATAAAAAAGGAAAAAAAACTGCAATATAAATGTTATATTTTGGGAAATAAGATAATTTATAAACATAGATTAATTTCAGATTTAAAAACAAAATAATTATCTATGCGAGTAAGCATCAATGCCCAGTAAAAACATGTCACGTGGGGGTGTCTCGCAAGCTCACCCTCCTCGCCACACGACATCCACCAGAAGGAGACGCTTGCAATGTGTCTCCCTGCATCTCGCCTCATTGGGGTGAGACGAGTCTTTTTTTTCTCGTCTGATGTAAATGCTCTAATCATCGTATAATAAATTCTCCCAGTCCCATTTTAGGTGACATAATTTACTTTTTGTGATGTCTCACATTTTATAAAATAAAAACAGCACTCTCTTTAAAAAAAATTCTTTTTTATTTTATTCTCTCCATTTAATTTATAAAGTAATACTATTACATAAAATATTATATCAAATTGAAGATGTTCCACTTAGAACGAATCCGATAACTAAAACAATTTCAATTCATTTACATAAAACAATTTCAATGCGAATGTACTTAAAAATTCACCTTTAATGTAAATGATTGAAAATAAAGCAACTCACTTGATTGATCGATTTGCGAGTTTAATCGTAATCAGTTTTACTCCAATCAAGATCCGGTTGAAAAGCCCAAGGTCTTGATATTAGTGGTGATAAACACTTGAGGTGACTAGTGATTAAGGATAACCACGTTGATTTGACACAAAATAAGGTTGTTATACTTTCACATTTGATCGACATAGCTATTTGAAATAGGATTATAGGATTAATGAATCAGTGCATTTCCCTACACTTTAGTTTTGGTGTTTATAATCTTGAACATCCTCGATATCATATGATTTTATTGTCTTTTTTTACTTTAAACAGAAAGTACCCATTCTAGACTTCGTTATCTCTCAATTGGGGTCCTCGAAGTAGTACGTTATTAGTTTTTAATTGAAATTTACCCAAAGACATACTTTAGTTAAAAATACAAATTTTTTTCACCTATAACTAATGATGATTAATTATATGATCTATTTGAGCACCTCCATTAAATATTTGACAAAACTTTACTGGAAACCAGCGAGGAGTTCAATTGTTCAATCTTCGAATATGATATTTAAATTACTACAATTTTAATTCAACTATCTTCCTAGAAAGTACTCCCTATAGAACAAATGCAATTAATTACAGAATTAAACAAGCACTACCTTGAATTAATTTACCTTTTGAGCATAACCTTCGAGTTGATTGTTATCATAGACTAGTTTTAACCCACGCGCACTATGCGCGACTTAGAATATTTCGTACTATTATTTTGATTTTATGAATAAATAAAATAAAATAAGTGACAATATCATTACATAAGATTAAAAAATGTAGGAGTATATACCAAGAGTATAAAATCTAATAAAATATTTAATATACAAATAAAATATTAGGAGACAATAATATCATCGCAAAACGATAAAAATGATGAACTACAGAACAAATAAAAAGCACACATATCAATATTAATAAAACTTAACATTAAGTAAATAAAACAATAATTCATAAGTTATGGAAAAAAAATTTCCTATTTGTAAACAACCTTAAAAGTACATTAATAAGAATAGCAAAATAAAGAAAATAAATAGTAAAACAAAAACCAAACCAAACACTCACTATCAGCGCGCGTTGCAACTCCTCTCCCTGCTTATTTATACACGAAAGGCCGAAACTATCGTTGACTCTTTCCCTCGGCCTTATTTTCTTCTCTAGTCTCCAATTTGATAATTATGTACGTGCGCATAAAGAATATGATATTTTATATTCTTCGTCTTCTTTCCTCCCTTTCGCCATTTTGTTGACTTTGAGTATTTTCTTTGCATGAAACCTATCGAATTATCGTTGACTCTTTACTTCAACTTTATTTTCCTCCTTAATCTCCAAACTAATGATTTATGTAGTGAGAAAAAAAATGGGATATTTTATGTTCTTCATCTTCTTTGCTCCCTTTCTCCATTTTGTTGACTTTGGATGTTTTTTTTGCATGAAACCTATAAGTGTTAGTATAATTAATCTTGGTGAAAAAGATTATTTGAACAATAAGGAAATGAATCGATGCAGCGGAAATAATATCATCGGAAGCGCCGCTTTGCCTTATTGGGCTCATAAATAAATTAGAGGATTTGGCCCATGATAGCATATATAAATTCTAGTACTCACTTTATTTTTCAATGTATTTTAGTCTTTTTAGTAGAATTGCATAGGATTTGAAGAACTTTCTTGTACACACTTTCTGCCGCATTTCTAAGTACAAATAGAATTCAATTTGCTAATCAATTCTTTTATCAATCGTATTTCTATTTTGATCAACAAATAATAAATTTCACTTTGCAGAATTCAATCTTTCAATAAATTCTTTCCTTCAATGTATTTGTATTTATATTTGATTAATAACTTACAATTTGTTATCTTTATTAAAAGAATTTTGGAACATTTTCAAGATACAGAAAAACAACTATTATGATTTATGCACAATAACAGATAGTGCTATTTAATTTTAATGTATGTATTTTTTATTGAAATATTCTTTTATAAAGTAATCTCTGCATTCGACCCACGGATTTCGTTTCCTGGATTCGTCCTTACTCAACCCCTCACGGCATGTTTTATACATTGTGGTATCTTTAAATGAATTAGTCATTTTTATGTTTATGTTGTAATATTTTTTGTCTTTATTCTATTTAAATTTTCTAATTTATGTAGTTTTTTATTTAATAAATAATATCCCTCCATCCACGATTAATTGAATCCGTTTGACTAAGTTCGGGTTTTAAGAAATGTAGTGAAAAGTAGTCCTATTCTTATATATTAGTTTTATTAGTTTTATAATAAAATATGAATGTAATAAGTTAGTGGAATGTAGGGTTTATTACCAAAAGTGGTAAAAGATAAGGGTGTCAATTAATTGTGGACCAACGAAAAAGAAAATTGCTGGCAATGAATAGTGGACAGAGGGAGTAGATTTCACATATAGGTATTGATAAAGTGTCCTAGGGTTAGCGTGTAATTTAGACAAAAATATATAGGTATGATTGCAAAGTCTGAAAAGTTTGTGAATGAGAAATATTCTTTTGGATTTGAGTTTAGTGTAAATGGTTGAATTAAAATTAATATTTAGTGTGACTTTTATATTAAAATGAGTTTGAATTTAATATAATGATCGGAGATGATTTAAGCCTCCAACTACTAGATAGAACATGGAAATCCAACTGTCTTCTTTCATCCACCTCCTTTCCGTCGAATATAATGAAATTATGTTCTATTTGATCAATGTTATCTATTACATCCACCAAACCTAACGCACCAACAATGAATAATACAAGTATGAAAAGAATTGCCCCTTTCATATACATATTTCATTACATTAAACTTTATGTTCCTCCCTGAACTACGCGAGTGTAAGCCAATGTCGTGACTGCTAGTCTCTTTTGTACAAAAGAAAACTTATTATTGATCGTAGACTCTAAGAGCATCCGCAATGGTCGGCTAGCGACCGGCTAGCCGATTCGTCGCGCTGGCCGATCGGCTAGCCGAACCATTGCAGTCGGCGAGAGCGAAATCGGCGAGCCGATCGGCGTGGGCTGGCCGATCGCTTGGCGCTGGCCGATGCGCTGGCCGCCATTGTGGCGGCCCGATCGGCTTGAGCGCCGAATTTTTTTTTTTTTTTTTAATTCTTTTTTTTAATTCTTTTTAATTCTTTTTAAAAAAAAATTTCATTTTTTTTTTAAAAATTTTGAAAAACTATATAAACGCGATTTTCTCTATCTCTAAATTTCTGTACAAGAGCAACATCAAGCGATGGACAACAACAACTAGCCCAATACAAAATTAAGACCTAAAACAGAAATATGTCATACCGTCGGGCCGGGGGACCTCTCCGCGCCCCCGGACCCCCATGGCAAGGGGGCGTCGCCCCCCTTGACCCCCTGACTCATTGGCCGGGCAGCGAGTCGGCTAGTGGCAAACTATAACAGATTCAAGGTGGCTCGTGTGTGGAAGCCCGGATTTTTTTTTATTATGTTATTTTTATGATTTTTAGTTAATGTACTTTTTTTTATTTAAATAAAATTAATGAATTTTCCCGTATATGTGTCGTAAATTTAATTCCGTAATTTAATCGTAATTTTAATTCCGTAAATGTAGTATATTTTGAATTATTTTTATTGCGGCTGGCCTATGGCTGGCCTAAATCTGATGTGGCAGGTGGATTTTTTAGTGTGTTGACGTGGCAGAGGAGAGAATGGCTGGCCTATTGCTGGCCTATGGCTGGCCTAAGCACCATTGCGGATGCTCTAATATCCATTTTATTTTAACGAAAGAACTAAAAATTTAGTCTTTGAATTATGCAATAATATCAAATTTGGTCTCTATATATTGTTTAAAAATATCTTCAGACGAGTCTAACCTTTGATGTAGTGTCTGATATTGTTGGAAGTCCTTTACCAGTTATCACTATTTTGTGACTTTTTTTCCTTTTGGTGTTTTTTTTACCTAATGACCATTTTTGAACTTTTGTGACTGAGAGAACTACAAATTTACTCCATAAACTATGTAATAGTAATATCAAAATTGGTCCACATCTTTTAAATATATCTCCGCATAGCTCTGGCCTTTGATTTAGTATGGATGAACGCACTTTTTCACTATTTCGTGACCTTTTTTGCCTTTTTGGTACTATTTTTCAATCTAAAGGGTATTTTCATACATATACAATTATTATTCGCTTTCTCCTCATCTCACCTTCAAACACAATTGTTAGGAGAGAGAGTAATAATAGCAAAAGTACAAAAATGCACATTTAGTAAAAAAAAATACTAAAATGGTAAACATGTCACAAAATTAGTGGAAAATCCTTCCAGAGCTATTACATCAAAGGTCAAAGCCGAGTTGAGAGAATTTTATACTAGAGGTGGGTCGATACGATAAATGGAAAACGCTGTATCGTGTTTCGTATCGAAAATGTCGATATGAAATAATTTCATATCGATATGGATAATATCAATATCGTTTTCGTATTGATATTTCGATATATCGTAAGATCGATACGATATATCGAAATATCGTTAACGTATCGAATACCTGTATATCGAAAAATATAATTTCAATAACACAAAAATTAATAAAACTAAAACTTCAAACACAATAAAATAAATAGTGCTCTTATTAGGGTTTCATATATATATTTTCTAAATATATGAATGAATTAAATGGATTTGTATACATTTATAATTTTAAACTTCAATATGTATTGAATTTCAATATGTTTCGATATATATCATATATATCGTATATTCGATATAAAACGATATATCACGATATAAGGAAATTCATATCGTTATCGTATCGAAAACTTACGATACGATACCGTATCGTATCGAAAATTATGATATACCAAAAATTCGATAATTTTTCGATATTTTTCAATACGATACGAGCGATATATCATTTTTTCGATATTTTTCCCCAGCCCTATTTTATACAATGGGGATTGCATTTGATATTGGCATAGTTCATTGACTAAATTTATAGTTCTCTCAATTTTAAAAGTACTACTCCCTTCGTTCCAGCTAAGATGACACATTTCTTAGTCGGCACATGATTTTATGAGTTGTTAGATAATGTGTTTAATTGAACAGAGAAAAGGTAGGTGTAAACATTAAAAGGAGAGAGAAATATAGTTGAATATTTTATCGTAAAGAGAAAAAGAGGTTGAGTGTACTAATTGGAGAGAAAAAATTTCCAAAAACACAAATGTGTCATTTTATTTGGGACAAACTAAAAAGTAAAATGTGTCATCTTAACTGGACCGAAGGGAGTACAAAATATGACCATAAAATGCAATCAAATGCAAACTCTAAATATTGTACAAACTCCAAATTATAATCTGGACCGTTAAAAAAAATATCAACAAATTGTAAAATAATAGCAACAGAAAATCTCAACACAGTGTCAACGGTTGACATTGTGTTGATATTGTGTTGACATTATATTGACATTATACGTTGACACCAAAACTTGAAATTTTTACACTGTGTTGACGTTGTGTTGACCACCAAAACTTGAAATTCTAGACTGCGTTGACATTGTGTTGAAAAGTTTTGAATTTGTACAATTTATGAGTTTGCAATTTATCACTGCCCATATATAAACATTGAGTAAAAAATACCAACGTATAATAAAAGTCACAAAATAGTGGAAATTGACTTCAATTATTACATCAAATATTAGACACATATGTCATCATTTCACTCAAGCATTTCTGTTATACCATTGTTAGTATTCAAATAAATACTCATGTAAAAATTCTTTACCAATAACGGTTCTCCTAACCTATTGCTTCGAAGGAAAATGTATTACTAACTGAGTTGCACTTAATCGTCAAGTTAACTTCATCGTCTTCCATACTCAAACGACTAACTCGGAGTGTTACCTCAATAAATTCTTAGAAGGTAGTTCTTCTTATTCTAAAATGCTCCCCGCAGCTCACAACGCTATAATGGACACTACTAATTAACAGATAGACGATAGCAGACCTCAATTATCAATCTGTTAGAGATACAATAAACACAAAGACAGAACAAGAAATACCAACCCACATACAAAATTAATAGAAATTCATTCGTTCCCATAAGAAAATACCCGAAATTCAATAGATATATACACATGCAAAACTAAGATTCAATAATATATCGACACGTATAATAGCTCAGATTTAAGAATCCAATTATCACACAGTCGTACATACGTACACATGTACAATAGCTCAGAATCAAGAAACCAAAGGGTGTGAGACACGTAAATGTACAACACACATTTACAAATGCAGAAAGCAGCATTTGATTTCACATCTCTTTTGGCCTGTCTCTTTCTAATCAACAATCCAAAAATAGAAATTGTCTCTTGTTGTGAGTAGATGATGACAACACCGAAAGTTTTGTTTTTAGCTTTCTTTAATTGTTGAGAAATGACAACACAAAAGCTGTTATTTATTCTAAATTAATTGATTTGGACAAGAAGCCTCATTGTCTGAACGCATTTCTTAGAGATGATTCGAATTATTTCTCCAGCATTTTTTCCCAATCAATTTAATTTGCCAAAGCTCGTGTTACATTGTTTCTAATTCTAGATATTCTCCTTGATTTGCGCTTCCTTTATTATTTCTTAATTGCTACATTGCGTTGGATATTTGGTAACACAATGCAAAGAACATCGATCGATGTTTAGGATCAAGGCTCGTTATTTGGTAACACAATGGATAGAATCGATCGATGTTCAAAGATCGTGTATATATATAGGATCGCACTATAATAATTTCCAATGTAAAACTAAGAACTATTTCTACTTCGTATCAAAATCAAAGACAAGTTTATCAACAAAAAAAATTGTGTTGATAAAATTATGCCGTTGTGTTGACATGTAAATTTAAGTGTCAACGTAAGGACATAATTTTTCAAAATATTTTCCGAAATAATATTTTTTTTCGGTGCTTTAAATAGTTTCACTAACTTACCTAAGCTTGTCAATTAGTATACCATTGACACTCTAATTAATTTACACCATATATGTGACAATGAAGTCCATGGCATTTGATAATCCATGGCAATTACCTAGGGTCTTTATTCTTCCCATTTTATCTATCATGCGAAAGCTAACAACAATAACAATTGCATTCGATACTGACTGAGACTATTACAAACGACCTTCACTAATGACATCCTCGTGGTTAACGACAACTCCAAGTCCACATACACATTCCGATGAGCCATGTAAGCTAAATTACGGGAGTGTAATTGATAACCCTAGATAAGTTCGTGGTATTATTTTCCTATTTTTATATATGGAGTACAAGTTAATTTAAAAACTAGTAAAGCCGGCTGGCCGCTGATTTTTCCGATTAATAGCGGCTCCATAGTTTGACATTAATTGTTTTTAGTTGAAACCAGATTGGCAATTCGCCCTCTGATTTTTAAAATACTATTGGTTTGATCTTTTTGAGTTATTCTACACTTTTTTCCCTTGGTCGATTATGATTTTCGAAAGTTTGTTCACATTATCACTATTATATGATAAGACTAATTGTAAATCTTTGACCAAGAAATTTAATTAAGCCAATAATTATATACTGACTTGGTCCACTTTCAACTGTACTGTCCGTGGATGTATGAGCAGTATCAAAACACAAATTACATCCTTTATATCCCGTGTGATTCACGAAAACGTAAGTACTAGTTGATAAAATTAATCATCATTATCTCTTTGATTAGGATGATAATGTGATAAGTATGCATTCACTTTTTCTTTTTCTTTTTTCCTTAGTAATTTGACGGTTATATAATACAATCAATCTTTTTCCCCCCTTATTAATAGTATAGTAATACTAATTTGTCGGTTATTTTGTCTTGGTTCTTGGAGCTGTGGCGTTACGTGACTAATTTGTCGACAACATTAATTAATTAAGTTAATTTTACATGCACTTATAATAATTATAATAAAAACAAACACGTGTGACAAAACAAGCATGCAAACAAAAATAGCTGTCAGGCGGTACAGTGCCAGCCAACGAAGTGGCATAGTCGAGTAAATAATATCGTTAACTTTTCTCCTAAATTATACTACGACGAAGTTATTTACATTTATTTTAAATACAAAGACAGCTAGATACTTTGTTTGATTAGCTTAGATTGAAGCTTTTCTATCACAATCTGCTGTCCTATATGTTTTCATGTTTCAACTTATATTTTTCTCGTACTTGGCTTGTAATTGACATCATAGTACATCATAAACTCCTTTTTCCTTATAGCATCTCAAATGGGAAAGATAAGTTGAGAAGATATAGTATTTCTCATTTACCTTTTTAAAAACGTAATTATATCATCTTAAAAATTAATGGACTTCAAGAGAAGAAGGTAAATTAAGAAAGCAAATAAAAATAACTAACTTTTTACCTTTTCTTTCAAGAAGAGGTAAAAATACTTTCTCAAAATGAAAGAAGGTATAATACCAATCCCAAATATCTTTTTCATTGGAGCATAAAATTTTATCAAAAAAAGATAAATATGATAGTTATTTCTTTTTACCTCTTCATTTACCATTTTCCTTGGAGAGACTCTTATTTACAAAATAAGAACAATGCATTACCTTTATATTAATCAACTTGGGACCATGAAACTCTATTAACATTGAGAGTTATTGATATATTGAGTTTTTTTTTTAATTTAAACAGTGTGTACAGTTTTTTCGATTTTAATTAGCAATTATATATTGTTTTGAGAAAGTTGATGCGAGTAAAAATAAATTGTACAAGTGATTCAATTAAATTAAATTAAATTGAAGAGATTCAAGTATATATGTTTCATTGAATAGAATCTTTTAGGTGAAAACAATAATTTTGAAAAATAATATCACTGTAAGTATAACTTTTAATCATAGCACAACATCACTTTTATTTATAGAAACAATTACTTTTATTCATAAAAACGTCAACTTTAGAATAATCACTTTCATATAAATTAGCAATAACTTTTAATGTAATTAGTTGTAGAGACGTGATCAAATGCGAACTCTAAATATTGTAGAAACTTATAATCTGCATCGCGGTAGAAAATATTAAAAATGACAAAATTACAATAATAAAAATTTCAACACAATGTCAACAGTTGATACTGCGTTGACATTTTTGTTGCTATAATTTTATCATCTATTAACATTTTTCTGACGGATATAATTTTGAGTTTATACAATATATAAAGTTTACATTTTATTAGGTATTTATTACTACCTATTGCTTGTATCTATAAAATCTGTCGGTTTTTTTAACTCTTAGTGTGATGAAAGCTCCCACAAGTTTTTTTATTTGTCTGCAATACATGGATAAAAATATGAAGAAATATGGGAGAAGAATAGATTATATTAGTAGTATGTTTTTTTTTTCAAATTACATGGATCAAAATGTGAAAGTAGTATAACAAAATCAAATAAAAATAAAAAATAGTGTATAGCAAAATCAAATATGATAAGCCAATAAAACGATGTATTTTTAATGTTGTTTGTATAGACTGCTGATTAAAACGACACCGACTAATCTGAAATGACGTGATTTTGTGCTACATTAGTTTTGATTTTGAGTATTCTAAAATAATTACGAAATAATAAAAATTATGATTTTATATTCTCATTTCAAAAGTTATGGGAGAAAATAGATTTCAATGAAAAATTGTATTGGCCCATGTCAACCAAAAATAATTATTTTAATGGATTTATTAATTTATTGGATACAAAAAAAATTCGAAACACTTTATAAATTATATATGAAGACAAAATAAAGTGAAATTCATAAAATTATACTCCCTCCATCCCACAAAAGATGTCACACTTGTGAGACGGCACGAGGAGGTTTTATTTTGTGTGTTAAATGGAGATAGAAAGTATAATTTTTGTATTCACGTGCGAGAGAACTTTTTCTAAAAAGAGAAATATAACATCTTTTATGGAACAAACTAAAAAAGAAAATGTAATATCTTTTGTGGGGCGGGGGAATCCTTTGATGATGATCTTTGCAGGTGTACCGTGTGTATTGCAATTGTAACCAGCCATTTATGTCATGGCACATGATTAACATCATCACAATGAGGCAAAGCACACTAACTAAAATCAGAAATGTTCAAAGAGCATTATGAAAAATGACACACTTTCAACTTTTCCTAATTAAGTCTGAGGAAGTGGCATCATCTTAGTGGGTTGGTTAAGTCCTAGTTAATTAGGTTTCTAGTTTGTTTGACAATTATAACACTGCAAAATAATACGAAAATTAAAAATAGAAAAACAGCTTCTAGTTAACGAAGAAACTACGTGGTTTGATATGATTGGTAAAAAACCAAATTCGGGTTAATTTGTTGAAGAAGTCGTGATAGATGCTTTAGCCTGCTATTATTGTCTTCAAATTACTTCGTTTACTGTATAATTTATTAATAAGATTGACAAATGACGTCGTACAGTGTAAAACATTGTTGCTAGAGTTTGATTTTTGAAGAAGATCGATAATAGGTCATCCATTACATAATTTAGTCCTTACCCCAATAGGTGGCCTTAGAACATCTCTAATGGCGGCTAGCGGACCGGCTAGCCGATTCCCGGGCGCTGGCCGGTCCGCTAGTCGACAATTGGGACCGGCGAGCGGCGTCTCGGCGAGCCGATCAGCTAGCCACGCTGATTCCTGGGCGCTGGCCGATGGGCTAGCCGATCCGCTGGCCGCCATTGTAGGCGCCCGATCGGCTAGCGATCGGCCAACGCCATCTTTTTTTTTTTTTTTAATTTTCGAAATTCTATATACACGCGATCTGGACATCATTTTCATTTGCACTACTTGTTCTAACGAGTTTCTCTCTCTCTTAATTTATGTACAAGAGCAATAACGCGAAATGGAGAACAACAACGACTCTCCTCTAGTGATGAGCAGGTCGCAAACTCCCACAGTACCCGTGGGAGGTTGATGGGGTCCGATGGGCGGGTACTACAATATGTACCCTTGGCCGTAGATGATTCCGGGGATGGCATCCGGGGGTAGTAGTATGCCGGGGTGGCAGGGGGTGCAGGGCGGACAGGGCGTGCCGGGGGTGCCGGGGATGCAGGTTATACTGGGGTGGCAGCCGAGGATGCAGGGGATGCCGGGGGGAGGGGGGGAAGGACAATGTTTATCGCCCCAGTCTTGACTTTTTGACTGCTTCTTCCCACACATCGATCCCAACGGAGATGCAATACAGTGGGGTTGAAGCTTTCTCCTTAGAGGAGTTGGGGATAGATCTCGAGGATGCGGACCCTCCCATTAAAACAGGGGGAGTAGGTCAGGGCCGGGGCGCACCGAAGAAGAAGAGGGGCAAGGGAAAAGGGGTGGTTGGTGAGTCATCGCATCCGGTTGATGACGGCAGTTCGGGTAAGGTACGGAGGAAGTGGACGGATGAGGAGAACGTCGCGCTGTCCAAGGCTTGGGTGAGTGTTTGCGATGATCCCCTCCAGTCGAGCAATCAGAGGATCATATGATCACCTCCAGTCGAACAACCAAAGGATCATCAACTTGTGGGCTAAAATAGCAGCAGCCTACAAGACACATTGCCCAGACGGGAAGCCACACAGCAGGGAGGAGTGCCGGAAGCAGTGGGACCGAATCAGGGCTGCGGTCTCCCGATTTGCGGGCTTGTACGCCAACCACCTCTGCATGAAGACTAGTGGCCAAACTGACGACGATGTCAGGAGGATGGCGGAGGCTGCCTTCTCCTTGAAGTGGGTTTATAAGGAGTTCACCTTCTGGAACTGCTATGAGGTGCTGATGGATTCTGAGAAGTTTTGGGCGGGTGTCGATGCTGGCTGGCTGAAGAAGCAGCGGTTGAACCTCGCCGGTGATTACAGCAGCAGCAGTGGTTCCCACGAGCTCCCCGACGATGCTCAGGAGTTCCCATCCCCTCCATCGTTTACTCGCCGCACTCGTCCGGTTGGTCAAAAGAGGGCGCAACGGGGAGCTAGGAGATCCGCCCACGGGTCCCAGGAGGTCCAGTCGGCATCCCCCCCTACTGGCCAGTCGGCAGCCGAGCTCCCCGCCTCGCGCGTCAACAAATGCAGGTGAACATGTGGAAAATCATAGGTGAATGGCAGACGGCAACTGACCCTGTGGAGAAGGTGTTTCTTCATGATCTCCTCCAGAGTATGCGGGCCGATTTGGCTGCCGCACGTAGGGAGGCGGGAGACGCCGGGGACTCAGATGCGGCAGATTTTGGGTTCCTAGATAGCGGCGACGGCGGCGACGAGGAGTGAGGGAGGGATCATGTGTGGAAATAGGAGGGTTTTTTTTTAATGTACTTTTTTTTAATTTAAATAAAATTATTGCATTTTCCAGTATATGTGTCCTAAATTTAATTCCGTATTTTGCGTGATTGTAATTTATTTGTTTTTTATAATTTTGCTGGCCTATGGCTATGCTATTGTTTGTCCAGTTTCCTGTCCTGATGATGTGGCTGACAGTTTCTGGTCCTAGATTCTAGACTTTGTCTAAATTTCTTCTCACTTCCCAAACATAGCAAAAGTGACTAAACCCAAACATAGCAAAAGTGATCAAGTTCTACTACATCAAACTTAGCACCCCACCTACAATTCGAATCTCAGTAAATTCTAGACTTTGTCTAAATTTCTTCTCACTTCACAAATTCCTTTGATTTTTTTTTCTTTTCTCTTTATTATTTTTTACATCCTTTTTTTTTCTTTTATGCACAACCGAATATCTCATTCAAACTACAGATGTCTATGCACTTTTTACAAGTAAGCACACTACTTTTCTCTCTACCTTATCTCTCCAACTCTTTTCACAAAATATAAACTAAATTCACCAAGAGTGCATGGATATTCCCCTTTATTTAGCTTCCAAAGAAAAAGGCTTTAAAGACTCAAAGTGGCTAGCTAGGGAAAAAAATGTAATGAGTAAGGTCAATAATTAGGATATAGAAAGTAGCTAAGAAGGATGGCCTAACGTCCTCTTTTATCATTTAAACACTATGTAGACTTAGGCAGACTAGAAGCAAGTTCTAGAAACAATTACATGAATGCAGATAAATCACACAAGAAGGAAATTATATCTCAAGTCTCACAAGGTATAAGCATGATTCAAAGTAAACAAACAATTCATTAATCGTGCACCTTTTAACTAAACCTTCAAATCAATGCATCAAGTCAACTCAACCAACACATAAAAGAACTTTTTATCATAGGCAACTCGGTCTGATGTCCCTAAACATGAATATTTCTAAGTTTTCTATGTTATGCTCATGACAAGATTCACCCCGGGTTTATTTAAAAAAAAAAAAAAAACAACTAAACTCACGGTCCACCACTTCATCCCCCCAAACTTATTCAAAACTACGTTAAGAATAAGTTTGAAAAGTCGGTAGGGATGTGAGTAAACTAAAATAATAATAATAATAATAATAATAATAATAATAATAATAATAATAATAATAATAATAATAATAATAAGGAAAAAAATGATACCAATGTTGGGTTGCCTCCCAACAAGCGCTTGGTTAACGTCTTTAGCTTGACGTTCTTTGAAACTCATAAGTTAGCCCCCATTCTCGGGACTTCCTTTGGGATGCCTTTTGTACCTACAATTTCGCAATGTGAGTATAGAATGAAGAAAATTTTAGTACAATGCATAATATGTGGCAATCCCCTAAACTTTAATCATATCAAGGCATAAAATATGCAAATCAAATTATCCACCTTAACATGATCATTTTTCATCCTCCGTAATATCCTATCAAATGTTGTAGCAGATGAATGTATCTTGCACCGGAGCGAAGACTAATCCATTGTTGTGATTCGTGCTCTCCTCGCAAAACAGAAGAAAGAAATAAAATAAATAAAACTATACAAAATATTACACACTAAATTAGTATTATCAACCGTTTTACAATATCAGCTTAAAGCAATAATATTTCCCGGCAACGGCGCCAAAAACTTGATACACTATTTATTAGCACTAAATATACCTGCAAGTTTACAGGGTAGATCTAGTATAGCTAAAGGTCAGTACCGAGGTATCAAACACATGGAATAAGATTGCAACTGACTACCATATACTAAGCATCACATACTATCTAGAGACACAGAGTTTTTGGTTTTGGATTAATTAAACTAGACATAAAATAAATAACCAAATAAAAGAAAGCATAAAAACACATGATACAAAACATGCGTAAGAAAGTAGAATTTTAGGATTCAAAATACAATTGGCTTCCTTGAATTACGGTCTCTAGAGTTATTAAGTCGGTCACTTAACTAGATTAAACTCCCTCCCGAGGTGAGAAATCCGTAGATTAGGTGTAATAATTGATGTCCCCTTCTAATCCTTAGACCTAACTCCGAAAAGATTGTAAAGACCAATGATCTCACATGAAACTTCAACTCTCCCGAGTTCTATTGAATTAAAGTGTGAATTATCCCTCGCCCAAATCAATTATTTCGTCTCCCGAGTACTTTAATCAACTCTAACATGTATTCAAAAGGTGGCTAATCAATTGGATATAGAAGGCACAAGGATAAATCAAATAACTGCAAGAGCTAACACGGAAAATCAATTGAATATCTTCACCAAAAAATCCACAAAAGATGTTCTACTCATAGACAAGTAAAAACTACAAATAAAGTACGAGACATGAAAGAAATAGATAAAACCCAAGGTTGAATCTTCAATCTTCAGTCTTCTCTTGCCTGGATCTGCAGAGCTCCGCTCCAATGGAAGGTGAAGGAATATATGTGTGGAATATGAGATGGAAGAAGGTGTAGAGACGGAAAAGGATTGGAGGCTCTGAGATCAAGAATATAAATTAGGTTAAGAGGTATTTATAGGGTGGAAAAAGGTTTAGCTTGATAATTTTCGTACCCTAGAATAATTGGGAGAGATTGGGCTTCACAATATAATAATTTCTATTCTTCCGTGAATTTCCGCCTAAATTCCCATCAGCTTTGACTGCACTGCGCAACGTTCGTAGAATAGACATAACTTTCTCCACAGAACTCCGATTGAGACGTGCGAGATATCCACGCGTAGCTCTTTCAAAGACGAAGAGAATGGTATGAACTAAGCACTGATTGGACTTCAAAATCGCTGGCAGAATGGGCTCGAACAGAGGCTGCTGCACCTTGGCCTTTTTACACCTTTTTTTCTATCCTTTTCTATCATATATCAACAAACACATTAAAAATACCAAATGTATAACATATACAATTTAAAAACATAATTTGCATGATTGACATTTAAAACGAGTCAAATCTAGTCCTTAAAAACATGCAAAATCAGTGTTTGTCATATGGTTGGGCTACTGCCATTGGAGATGCTCTTACATCACACCTCTACCGTTTACGATCTCATTATTTCCATCTTTAGTCTTTGCTGGGCCACGCTCCTACTCACGCTTTTCACATTAATTTATATTATGCATTATTTTAATTATAAAATTAAAATATAAGAAAACTATATACAACGTGAAATTACTTCATCAAAAATAAAAAAGTTAAAAATTCTAGAAGTTGAGAAATTAAAAATCCTAAAAATCAAAATATTGAAAGTTCATCAATTATGGAAAATGTTGGTGGGTTCCAAACATTTTCGATTAGGTCTTCTAAGAGGCGAGATTGGATATACCTCTACGGTCGTGGTATATACAAGGCATTAGCGGCCGTCGTGTGTTGAGCAATCTAGTTCTCTGTTTCTGTTTGAATTGCAGGTATGGTCACCATGAAACTTTCAATAGCATAATCGAGAATCGCTTTCTCATTTAGAATCTGATCCATTTTTCTAGAGAAATAAATTTTTTGAGAGATCATTGAGGAAATGAATGTGAATTATGGTTGTTTTTTTAATTTGAAAAAAATTACCCTTTCCCCTTTGCTTTTCTCCCCATCGGATTACTTTTGAGTGTCGGGAGATCACACGGGCTTTTCAAGATCCTCCTCCGTCATATTCAAGTCGAAGGACGCAGCTCCACCGCTCATAAAGTAGTCTCCATTGGGCGAGATTTTTGTTCTCTTCGGCGCACCACTTCCAGCCTCGGGTCCACTACTTAATTTAAGGTCCATTTGGAGAAGTTGTCTGACGTTGGAGAACTAGAAGTGCTTCTTCTCATACGTGAAAAAAAAACCTCATTTAACTTCTTGACAATGTCAGTAAGGTTGTGACCACATCTTCTGGGTGTTGGCGAAGATGTCAGCCCACTTCACGACGTCCTTTTGGACTCGCACCTAGTGCTTCCACCTCATTTCGTACTTACCCTTCGGCCGTTGCGCTTTGTACTTCGTGGTCACCCGGTACCAAAACATTCTGAATTTCTAGTTAGTGCTAATGATGGAGTCCTCAGAAACGTTGATATAGAACTTTGCCAAAGTCAATGACTCATCAAGGGTATACTTCCTCGGCACGACCTTAGTCACCGGTTTCTCGTCGCTGCCCTTGCAGCTGTCCCCATCTTACTTGTTCCGTTGTTGATGCAATTTTTATTTACACTAAAAATATTTGCAAGTATACAAGGTGAATAGCTAAAGATCGATATATTATCATATACTAAGATTATAACTAGCTATCATATACTAAGCGTCATATACTATCTAGAGACACGAGATTTTTGGGTTGATTAGTTAAACTAGACAGAAATAAATAAAAAAACAAAATAATACCCCCTCCGTCCCCGATTAAGAATCACACTTGCATTTCTGCACTCGTTTTGTAAAAATAATAATAAATAGTTAAAGTCGATAAATAGTAAAATAAGATAGAGAATAAGGTGGAGAAGAGTCATCTTTACATTATTCTCTCTCTTACTTTACCGTTTTTCCACTTTAACTATTTATTATCACTTTTACAAAACGAGTGCAGAAATGCAAGTGTGACTCTTAATCGGGGACGGAGGGAGTACAAAGCAAGCGAAAGAATATAGAATTTTAGGATCCAAAAACACAATCACGAGCTATTATCCAATTGATATCCTTGAATTATGGTCTCTAGAGTTATTATGTCGATCACCATAATAGATCAAACCCCCTCCCGATGTGAGAAATCCGTAGATTAGGTGTTAGAACTGAAGTCCCCTTCTAATCCTTAGCCAATCACTCCCAAAAGAGTTAAAAAGATTAAAGACCCACACAAAACCTCAACTCTCCCGAGTTCTATTGAATTAAGGTGGAAATTATCCCTTTTCCATGTCAATTTATTTCATCTCCCGAGTACTTTAATTAACTCTAACATGTATTCAAGAGGTAACTAATCAATTAAATATAGAAGACACAAGAATAAATCAAATAACTACATAACTACAAAGCCTAACATGGAAAATCAATTGAATATCTCACCAAAAATTCCACAAAAGATGTTCTCATAGACTAGTAAAAACAACAATTAAAGTACGAGACATGAAAGAAATTGATAAAACCCAAGGTTGAATCTTCAATCTTCAGTCTTCTCTTTCCTGGATTTGCAGAGCTCCGATCTGATGGAAGATGGATGAATTGTGTGTGGAATATGGGATGGAAGAAGGTGTAGAGATGGAAAGGGATTGGAGGCTCTGCGATGAATATTACCAATTAGGTTATGAGATATTTATAGGCTATAAAAATGTTTAGTCTTGATATTTTTGGTGCCCTACAAGAAATGGAAAATATGGTATTTTGTTTCCTTCCTTGAATTTCCGTCTAATTTCCGCCAGCTTTGACTGCAGTGCGCAATGTTTGTATTTTGACCATAACTTTCTCCACATAATTTCGATTGAGAGAATAGTATGCATTAATCACTGATTGAACTTCAAAACCTCTAGCAAAATAGGCTTGAACAGAGGCTGCTGCACCTTGGCCTTTTTGCACCTTTTTAGGTTTTTTTTCTATCATTTCTTAACATACACGTCAAAACACCAATATATAGAACATATGCAATTTAATAACCTAATTTGTATGATTTTTATTTAAAACGAGTCAAATCTAGTCCTTAAAAACATGTAAAATTCGTATTTGTCAGTAGTCATCAATGTTCACCCCCTCTACTTCAAATGGACTCGACCACACAATATTTGGGTCGACTTCCCAAGGTGCTCTACTCCGAACCAGTGGATTAGATAAATATGTCAATCTCATGTCACTGTCTATAGTGGTTTAAAATAGACTGAAACCATTATATAAGTCTCGTGGATCACTCTTTTTATTACAAAATTTTTAGAATGAAATCATATTAAGTTCTATCATGGTATCGGAGCGGATCATTGGATGTGGATTAAATTTTACTAACCACACATTATATCTGAATTTTTAATTTGATAGAAGGTTGGTCCAATTATATAAAAAAAAAAAAAAAAACAACCTCTCTAAGGTTCACCTTCTTTTATCACCAATTAATTTTAGAGCATCCTCATCCGTGCTCTTATCTAAGAGCACGGAAGTGGGCCGGACCCACTTTTACTCCTTGTCCTTAGGCAAGAGCACAACACCCAAGTCGTGCTTTTAGCTAAGGACAAGCTCAAAGGTCCCATCATTCTATTATTCAATTTAAATACTCCAATTACTAAAAACATTTCTACATTATAAAAATACATTAAAAAATAAAAATTACATAATTAAAATCCTAAAAAATAAAAATACATAATTAAAATCCTAGAAAATAAAAAAATACATAATTAAAATCCTACAAATTAAAAATTACATAATTGAAGACTAAAAAATACCTCCGTGGGTTTTAGGAGGGGCCGAAAATTGCGTTTCCGGACTAGAGAATGGCTCAGAGCCGAACCATTCGTGGTTCCAACCGCGGGAGTCGGAGGGGTAATCGCCGGAGCCGGACATTGTGTAGTGTGGTGAGAATTTAGATGAGAGAATATGAGAAAATTGATGAGAAAATAGATGAGAGAATTTAGATGATAGAAGATGAGAATTGTGTAGTGTTATGAGAATTTTTTTGTGTTGAATTGGGGGTATTTATAGATGAAAATGTGAATTCTGGGGGAAAAAAATTGAAAATTAAATTAAAAATGTGTATAAAACGGAAATAATTTATTGGGAAGTGGGAAAATATTTTTTTTATTTAAAACTATTTTTTAAAATTTATTTCGCATTTAAAAAAAAGAAAAATTGAATTTGCCAACGGCATAATCAGAAGCTGCCACGTAAGGGTGCTCAGCGGCACGAACATGCTCTTATTTAAGAGCAGCGCCGTGCCGCTGGCACGGACATACGACATGCATTGGCGGACGGCGGATGTCCCCACCGCTGGCATGGACGGACGGACACCCGCTGCGGATGCTCTTAGGATAGAATCACCGCGTCAGAGGCTCACGAAGTCACGAGCCTTATTTGGCTGTTGACAGCTCGCTAGCCTTATTTGGGTGTTGACCATTAGCAAGCCTGTATTTTCTCGATTTTTGTTAATTTCCTTATAAATTATTGTATTGATTTAAAAACACACACTATTGGGTGATGGCTACGCACAAAAAAAAAGGAATATATCTACTCAAAAGTCAAAATGAATGGAGTAGAAATGATATACGAATAAAGATTATTATCATCATTATTATTAGTGATTAAATTTTCTAAAAATACAAAATTTTAATTAATCATTATTCTGCGCAATCTCATTGTGAAGGGGATCAGCTATATATCTTACCAAACTCAGATTCCAGAAAAAACTTCAGCTAGATTAGTAGTACTAATATATTTTGCCACTTCTTGTTAAAGTAATGTAAAAGGAATATGTATATGCGCAGAGATAATAAAATAGGTTGAACGTGTTGGATGGTAATGGACTGACATTCGTTCATTATCGGCAGTTAAAGCATGCAAAATTTCCACTTCTGGAAACAAAAACTAAAACAAATACTACAGTATAATGTTTCCACACGTTTGTTAGACCAGACCATTAATAAACCTTAAAAACATCTATTTAGACATTTTTAGCCCACATTTGTTTGTTGGATCTATAGACCAGACCACTTTTAGTGTGTGTGTTGTGTGAACTCCAATTGCAGTTTTATTCAGTCTACTGTACAATCATTGACCAATAATATTGCACAAGTGCACAACTTTAACTTAATTCATAAACTAATTGAGACACAGTACTTAGATTTCCATTTTGGGTTGACACAATCAAATAGCTGGTGATTGACTGGTAATGTTATGTCCACAGCAGGTGTATTCTCCACTTCAATATTATCATTGGTCCACTTGTGTTCATTTATGAATTTGAATCAATTCTCATTACAACTTGTGCTCTGCACTTTTTTGTTCCATTTTTTTATTTTTACCTAAAATGAGAGACCATTGAAGAAAGAAAATTCGATTCTACTACCAATTTCAGTATAATGGGGTCCTCATCATAGTCTTCAACTTCAATTCCTTGAACTTTTTTCGACTTATTCTAAAGCTCAATCGACATAAAATATGGTAAAAATAATATGTATATGATGTGTGAATTTGGAATGATATATTATATAGGTGGAGAAGGAAATTTCGTGTGTAAACAAAATTTAAAACACGAAATTTCAAAACTAGAAAAATAACTAAATTAATGTTGTCAATTTTTGAGACTTGCTCCTATCACCTATGGTTGTTGACTGCGGACCACACGGTGCAGACGATGTGGAGTCGCTGTCCATAGGCCAAAGATACTTCTTGGCTGTAGCCACGGTCACACCATTCTCATTTCGTTTTCGCCCATGGACTCGTTTTGAGCTGTACTTCAACCTTACGAAGTCGATGCTGACCACATTCATCTGTAATTTAGTTGTAACTTGTACCATACAAATTTCAAGAGATAACAAAAAGTAAGCTAGAAACTTTGGATTAACTATGCGAAAACTACTAAAAATTGAATTACGGCGAAAGCATTTGGATATAAATGGTGCGACACTTTCGGTGAATGAAGATGAAATTGAATAAATCCTTAGTTTCTTTTTGTCAGCATGGATCAAATCCACGACTGCTTGGGCCCAATATAAGCCATTCCGATTGTTTCGGCCGACCTCAAAAACAACATGTATTTCACACTTTCAATTGTCTTTTTCTATCTTTCCATAAACTAAGTCACACTTTATTTTAGTATATACTATTAATGTTCACACCTATTCTTTTAAGTCTCCTTAAACAGCAGTTAGCCGTTAATCTCATTTCATTAGTGGAAGGTTATAGTCTTCTAGAAGATTCCAAGTGGCTAGTTGTGAAAGATTCAATATAATTGTGGGTACATGAACAAATACAAGGTGATAAAGTCGGGTCAAGAAAAGTAGAAATCCAAATTTACGACTGTAGAATCTAAGTGGTATTAAAAAAACATGGCCGCACCCGCACACGCACACATAGTAGTTTGAGTTTCGCCGGTCGCAAAACGACAGGCACAATAGCCGTTCATGCTCCCTATATATACCTCATTTCCTCTCCCTTGTGAATTCCCCTCCAACCCTCTCTCTCTTTCTCTCTCTCTGTTTGCCCAAAATGTGCCAACAAACCACCAACATGAAATGCAACTCCCCATCAAAATCACCCCAAGAACCCGACATCTTGACCAAGTTGATCCCCAAACCCCAGCAAGAGCCAACCGCGGAGAAGGCCGTTAGAGAGGCCTTCTCCCTCGGCCGCATCGCCTTCCCCATGATCCTCACGGGCCTCCTCCTCTACTCCCGCTCCATGATCTCAATGCTCTTCTTAGGCCGCCTTGGCGACCTCGCCCTCGCTGGCGGCTCCCTCGCAGTAGGCTTCGCCAACATCACCGGCTACTCAATCCTTTCCGGCCTCGCTGTTGGCATGGAGCCCATCTGCGGCCAGGCCTTCGGCGCCAAGAAATACACCCTCCTCGGCCTCGCCCTCCAGCGCACCGTCCTCCTCCTCCTCCTCGCCTCCCTCCCCATTTCCCTCCTCTGGCTCAACATGGACCGCATCCTCCTCCTCTGCGGCCAAGACCCATCCATCGCGGCCCAGGCCCAGACCTACCTCCTCTACTCCATACCCGATTTATTCGCGCAGTCGCTCCTCCACCCTCTCCGGATTTATCTACGGAGCCAGTCAATCACCATGCCATTAACCTTATGCGCCGCGGCCTCCGTCCTCCTCCACGTCCCCATCAATTACCTCTTAGTAACCAAGCTCAGCCTTGGCATCCAAGGCGTAGCGCTAGGCTCCATCTGGACTAACTTCAACGTTGTCGTTTCGCTCGTGATATATTTAATCATCTCCAAGAGGTGCACAGAGACGTGGGGCGGCTTCACCAGGGAATGCCTCACCGGATGGAAATCCCTCCTCAACTTAGCCATTCCGAGCTGCATTTCCGTCTGCTTGGAATGGTGGTGGTACGAGATCATGATCCTCCTCTGCGGCCTTCTCCTCAACCCCAAAGCGACCGTCGCATCAATGGGAATTCTCATCCAAACCACTTCATTGATCTACATATTCCCTTCCTCCCTCAGCTTCAGCGTCTCGACGAGAGTCGGGAACGAGGTAGGGGCCCGGAGGCCGGGCCGGGCCAAATTCGCGGCTCTCACCGGGCTCTCCCTTAGCTTCTTAATGGGATTCTCGGCCCTCTTCTTTGCGGTGGCGGTGAGGAAGGTGTGGGCTCGTATGTTCACGGACGACGAGGAGATCATCGCGCTGACGTCGCTGGTCCTCCCGATAATCGGGCTGTGTGAGCTGGGGAACTGCCCGCAGACGACGGGGTGCGGGGTGCTGAGGGGCACGGCCCGGCCCAAGGTGGGGGCGAATATCAACTTGGGATGCTTCTATCTGGTGGGGATGCCGGTGGCGGTAGGATTGGCTTTCTACTGCAAAATGGATTTTGAGGGCCTGTGGATCGGGCTGTTGGCGGCCCAAGCTTCGTGTATGATCACAATGATGGTGGTGCTGCTCAGAACGGATTGGGAATTCGAGGCCCGGAGAGCGGAGGAGCTCACCGGAGAATATGATGATCAACAATTTGATCATCATCATAAGCTAATATCGGAAAACCAACAAGATTGTCTCTGTTGATTTTTTTTTTTTCTTAATTTCTTCTAGGAGTATAGCTAGATATCGTATGACTACATAGAATAATTAATTATCACTGATTTTTTTTTATTTTTATTTTTTGGTATCATACTATTGGATGGAGAAGAGGAAAGGGTAGTTTAGATATGATATTTTTCAGGTAAGGGTAAGGATGTAACTTCGCGTTGCTTCTTAGTGGGATTCAATTAATTTGACAACGATGATAATTTTTTGAATATCACGAGGGAAAGCAATGCACCGTACACTTAATTTGTTATAAGTAAGGTCTATCTCCATTCATTTTTTTTTCCTAGTAATAGTCAACATATTTTTTTTTACTTTATTCTCTCTCTCTATCTCTCTATCTTTTTCATTTCTTACTTTATTCTTCGCTTACTTAATTCACTTAATACAATTTTTCATCTTACTATCGCTATTCGCAATGGTTCAAAATTCGTCCGGACAAGTCCTCTCACTCGTCTTCGTCCGCGACCGTCCGACCATTGCAGGCGGACAAACGATCGTCCGGACGAGCAAGATGACCGACATTTCGGTCGCGGATGACGCGTTGCCTATCGCTCGTCCGACGCGTCGTCCGCCCATTGTAGGCACACGGACAACACCGAACAAGGACGAGAATGAGCGACGCGTTTTTTCTTTTTTCTTTTTTAATTTTTCAATCTATAAATACACCTCATTTTCACTCATTTTTCACACAAAATCCTCAAATCTCAATTCATTTCTCAGTCACTCACTCACTCATTCACTCTTCCAACCCGACGAGGATCCAAATCGGGCTATGGAGTGGATAATGTTTGCTTGGGGACTAGATTTTCGTTGGTATTCGTGCAATACAAGAGCAGATTGAAGAACAGGTCCCAAGGCCCATCTGACATCCGTCCGCCGAGAGCATGACGTAGCTCATCAACGTTTGTTTGAAGACTACTTTGCCGATGACGTAATTTATAATATGTGAAAAAAAACATAACATTAGAAATTAAATGAAAAATGGGTGTAATTGATAGGGCAGGCACTAGGGTGAAACTACTGCGGAAGGAAGAGCCGGACTAAAAAATGCTAATATGACAACCACTAGGGCGGACTAGTGGGGCGAGCATCGTGGATGCTCTTTAACTATAGATTTACCTGATGGGCATAAAAAAAAATTGAATTCTAGTAGATTTTATTTCCACGAATGGCTTATTTTCATGCAAATACTGTGATATATTTGCATAATTCCACTTAGGAAAAAAAAAACCATGTTTCTGACCTTTGACCCTTGAAATTAAAGATTTAATAACAAAAACATTGAGGGCTCGACAGCCAACATATGTTGAGAACGTCTAACTAATTAATTTGAGGAAGACTTGAATATTCTCAACAAGTACTTCTCCAATAACGAAACAAAAAAGACGAATGGAAGAAGGGACAAAGAGTTTGATTTCAAACCAAGATTTGTGTAATATTGACCTTGTATTTGGCTTAGCACAACTCAGTCAAATTAATAACAAAATTTTAAGTTTTTACTATTTTTTAAAATTGGAGACATTTTTATTTAAATCACAACTTTTGGTTGACTTCTTGTTAATTTTATAACTTATAAATTAGCTAATTAAATCATAATTTCACATTTCTCAATTATTCCATACAAATAAAATTTTGATGAAATTTGTATGAAATGCCCAAAAATCAACCAAAAGTTGCGATTTTAAGCGAGTACAAAAATTGCAATTTAATTAACTACTAGTGTAAATTATGAAAATGACCAACAGTTAACCAAAAGTTATTATTTAAATGGCATTTTTTTCAATTTTAATTTTAATTTTAACTTTGATAGCACTTAGCTATATATAATCTAAACCCTCTTTGTCAAATCACTCGTCATCTTTTAGTTTAAATAATGCTTAACTTTTATAGCACTTAGCTATGTTTTAACTTGTAATCTAAACCCTCTTTGTCGAATCACTCGTATTCATTTAGTTTAAATCCCACTAAAGGAGGGAAAAGTAAATTAGAAACACTCTCAATATCTTACATATCTCCATCTCACGGGTTGGTCATACGTTGAAATCAATATATGGAACCTTCCATCCTAATTTCATTATTACTATGATTATGAACAATTATTTTATGCATATACAGTTAAAGTGCACATTAATTAAAATAAATGTAACGTGATACAATTATTGAAATTTTGAATAGTTATATAAATCAAATTAGTTTGTAAAGGCACATATTTAGTTTCTTTATCTTTGCTAACACTCATGTGAAATAAAGGGTTCATGTTCTATATATCTCATCGAGTCAAAACTACTTTTGATAATCCTTCAAACAACTTTTCGTAGTGAGAAATTAAGATCAAATTTGAGGTCATATGATCATGGGAATCAACAAGATCCGATTCTCTTTGAGTAATTTAACGTACGTACAAAATTTGCTAAATGGTCTCATCATGAAGCCAAGGAGTGAAGTAAGAACCATGCAAATTCGCATATATTCTCTCTCCTTGAGGCATACGAATCTTTACTATTCTTGGAAATATTGTTTTCTAGAACCACAATTTGTACATGCACCATAAAAATAATGTTATCTTTGTAATTCCAAGAGAAAAATCGCGTAGAATTAAGATGGAAGAATGATAGTAAGATTTATTGGTCCACGCTCAACATCAAAACTATAAAATCATATTCCCAACTTGCCTAAAATTCACATACTTCTAGGGTGGAAGTCAAGCGAATCTAATTAATTATTCACAATTTCACATAATCGAGAGATATCTTCTCTTTTTTTTCCCAGACCAACTGCACAGTTACCTTAAGTTTCTTTATGGAAATAACATGACATTTGCCTAAATTCACAATTTGCATCCGACTCTAATTCATTTATTATAATTTAAATTATGCTTTCTATGTGAAAATACGTTGTCCCCAATTTTACTTAATTATGCGAATACCTTTTCTCCGAACATCAATTCTGACATTTTTCTGGTTTTTTTCTAAGTCTGTTTTGTACATTTATCACAAAATAAGTCCAAATATCATATTTATAAATTATGCAATCATATAATATATTTTGCATGAATGAGCTTCAAAAGGAGTCAAATCTAGGCTTTAAAAACGTCCAAAATCCGTGTTTATCATGAGACTTGTGGAAAACGAATGTAGGATTCAAGGGTTCAATACATATATTCAATGTTGTTAATCTTTTTGATTCACATGCTCTTTATATGTCTCTAGCATAGCATTGGTAGGACTATCGCTCATTTAGATTGAGTCTTATGTCTAAATACATTACCTATGTATTATCCTCTATCATTAGGGTGTCCCTCAAATGTCTAGTGCTTAATTCCCTAATAATCTATGATCTAAGTCCTCATGCAAAATCTCAATCCTCCTGGATTCTATTCATAATCGTGTTTATTATATTTATGTCTAACTTAACTATTTGGTCCGCCGATTAATCTAATTATGCAATCAAGAGCATGTGAACAAATTTAATCAAATTAATCTGAACTATACATAATCACCAAGAATCTCACATAAAGTGTCTAGCCACTCATATTCAACATGAATTCCAAATTATAAACCATAGAAAATAATGAAAATATTCTTCTTCTCTTTTACTTTACCAATTTTTCATTAAAATTCGTGTTGTTCACAAATAAGACTACTTTTTACATGGAGAGAGTATAACATAATTTAAAATTCATTTTTTATCACTTTAACAAGATGAAACAAAAAATAAATAATGCTTTTTATAGACGGAGAGAGTATTATAACATATAAATTTGTGATCTTGGTAACAATTTATGAGGTATTAGAATAAAAAAAAAGTAATACAACGAATAGTTTTTTTTTTTAATAAAGAAGCAAAATGCTCAAACTACGAATAGATACACAATGTTAGCGATTGTTATGTTCACATGAAATTCCATGATCATCATCAATATGTCCTCGGAATAGTAAGTATTAGTTTTTAGATCGTCCAATAAAATTAGACTAATTCTAAACATGAAAAGTTTTAAACAATAATCTATTAATATGGACCCAACAATCTACTAACACTATTTACACCATATTTTTCCCTCTTTCTCATACTCCCTCCGTTCCATAGTAATGGAGGCAAAAATTTTCGGCACGAAGATTAAGAAAAATTGTGTTAGGTGAGTTAAGTAAAGAGAGAATAAAGTGGAAAATGAAAAAGGTAGAGAGATGAAGAGAGAAAAAAGTAAGAGAGAGTAAAGTAGGTGTGGAAAAATGTGTTGACTTTTACTAAAAAGGGAAATGACTATATTACTATGGAACAGACGGAAATGGAAAAACGGCTCTATTACTATGGAACGGAGGGAGTACTTTACTAGTTACGCATTTTGAAACTCGTGATATTTACAAGTTGTACATTTTTTTGTGAACGGAGGTAATACTATTCTTGGAAAATACTACTGTCACTAGCAATACAACAAACTCATTTTATAAGCACACAAACTTTGAGAAAAATTTACTTATATTGAAAATATTTTTAAATTAGCTAATACTTATGGGGCCAAGAAAACAAACTGTTAACTAACACAGCTCAATCTTTTGCTAGTTAGAACATTTTCACTTCCGTGAGACATGAAAAATGAAAACGTTTTTGAATTATAAATGATGTATTTGTATAGAAATAGATTGTAGTGTTCTTAATTGAATAAAAAAATACGCTTAGTCATTTTTATTTTGTAGTGTAGCGAAGTAGATTTTATTACATTGATAATAAAGAAGCACCATTGTACCATGATTCTTGAATATAGGATTTCGCCTCGAACAAGGAACAACACTTGTTTAAGATGGGATCGTAATTAACACCTAACCAATATTACAGTTAGAGTATCATTATTACTGTTTCCTAGGATTAGATCGACTGCATCAAACTTGTTTATATACTACTAAGTATACTAAGTAGTCGTAATTTTCCCTAGTCGATGAATCCAATAATTTTTAACTAAATATCGGTGACTTAACTTTATCCACGTATCACTATTTATAAATTAGATTCTTGGGGTGACTGCAATTTCCGTTAATATTTATTCTGTTTCCGAACCAATCTTCGTATTATGTCTGGTTGTTCACGCATTGCCATTGATTATTAATTTCTCTACATTAATAAAGTAATTAAATACTCTAAGGAATCAGGATCCGGATTCTCTTGACAATAAGATCAATATAGTACTATTAATCTAGTAAAAACTAACAAAAATTAAAAAGATTATGTCGGAATTTTAATTATTTGAAATCTAAAAGTCAAAAACAAGAAGAAATTGCGAGACGCGGTGGGCCTTCAATCCACACTCAGATCAGAAGGGTCAGCAGTTGAATTTATAAACTTTAAATTCCCAATTTTCTAACTTGGGATATCCGTGGACCCTGATTTAAAATCTCATATGTTTTTTTTTTTCATTTTAGATAAAAGGACCACCGTTCACATGACTAATTACACTTATATTCTACTATTACTATAAAACCAATATATAAAAGTGGGGTCCACATTCCACTAACTCATTTATCCATTTTCCTTTACAAAGTCAACTAACTTCTTAAAAACGCATACCGAATCAAAATGAGACTATAAACGACAGACGGAGGATGTAATTAATTTAAGTTTTTAGAAAATAAATTAGAAATAGAGACATTGGCGCATGAAACATTCTAAAAATTTATTTTTTCCCACTAACTTTAAACTTATAATATTACGAACTTAAATAGTAGTTGAATTTTTTTCGCCGGTAACAAATAGAAACTATTTTCATTTTTGGTTGTTCCATAAAAATAGAAACGTTTAAACCTTTTTTATTTTAGGACGTGGACCCCACAATTCACTAACACTGTTTTCATTACTATTTCTCTTCCTCTCTCTTACTTTACTAATGCTTCTCTCTTATTTTATCAATTGTGCACTAAAACTCGCATCGTTTCAAAATTTTATACTCCATTCGTCCCACTTTAGGAGTCCCGGTTGAGTTCGGCATGAGTTTTAAGAAATGTAAAGGAATGCTCGTGAAAAAATTAGTGGAATGTGGGTCCTACTTTTTTATACTAGTTTTATAATAAAATGTGAGTGGAAAAAGGTTAGTGGAATGTGAGGCCTAATACCATTTATAGAATATCCAACCGGGACTCCTAAAGTGAGACACCAAAAAATGATAAACCGGGAACTCCTAAAGTGAGACGGAGGGAGTATTTTTTAGGGCCGAGTTAGTATTTTATTATTAAAATATTTGAATAGTTAAGATAAATTTTATATTTGTAAGTTTAATTTAATTAAATTTGTAGTCAAATATAATTACTGAATTCGTATCCATGTCCATGGTGATTGGGAAAGTAATTATGTCCACGCTATACAATGCATATGACTATAGTTATGATTTTGCATTATTGATGGATGAAAAATAAAATAAGGTAAAAATGTTAAAAATTAACCAAATTTCAATCCATAACATGGATCAAATCTTAATTATTACAATAAAAAAATTGAAGGACAAGATTAAATAGATTTTGAAAATGCGGAGGTCATTTTATTAGGCGTTTTGGTTCATTCTAAAATACAAAGGTCATTTAAGGATCATTTTAATTTATTTGAAATAAATTGTAAATGTGTATGAATTAAAATGATCTTAAAATTGTCTTCTTATTTTTTTATATTGAATTTTCTCAATGAACTAAAATGGTCTAAAATGATTTGCGTGTTTTTCAAATTTAAATTTCTAAAATGAACTAAAACACCCTTAAAATTACCTTCATATTTTTAAAATTCGATTTTTTTTAACTCAATCTAATTATTTTATTTTTTATTCTTGTAGTTGAAATTGAGTAAATAATTATGCACTAAAAGAATTATAACTCTATAACAACTACCGTATAAAAAATAAAATATAGCACATCTTCAACTACAATGTTATCATATCGACTTCTCAACTTCCAAGTTTAATTAGTGAGTCTAGTCAACAAAAGTTTGATTATGTTATTCTATTGATTGAAGTGGAAACATGGAATATGAACTAACAAAATAAGAGAAGATTTTACAGCATCAAAAGTCGGCCTATATAGTAATCAATAAAGATTAAAGAGTAATTTTTTTTTGTGAGAGTGGACATATGCGGCGCCTGATCTTTGTTTTAAAAAATGAAATCAAGATTTGATGTAAAAATTCCGATGCTTACATGTGTGGTTACGTATTAATCCTGAGATTAAGTTTTTCCTAATTAATTTAATATCGCTGCTTTTATACAAATAGATTCCTCCATTCCATCCAAAGGGTGTTTGTAACATATGATACCTCAAAATTATGAGTAGTTATTTAGTATCTAGGATATTGTCAAATGGGGGTGTCTTGTGTTAGAAAAATACATACCTTCTCAAAGGGGTTAAGAGATATCATAATTTGAAACATTAATAATTTGCAAGTATTTGTATTACTTATAGCTTTTGACCCCATAAAATAGATTTCGCGTACAATTTTGATGGTGATGAGGAAATAGAAGATAGGTGTGAATTTGGAATATATATGAATATATATTGTACAGTCTATATTGTACTATTAACATTTAACAAGCCTAAGGTCCTAAAATTAATTAATAGTAAAAAATTATGTCGGCTGCCTTTTGAATTGTTTAAAGATTATTATAATGCCCAAGTGATGGGCAGTTAAAACGCATGTCACTCTATGGCTTTCGTGGATTTGGCGGCCATTTTATGTTAGAATAAAATCAATTATCTGTTATTTAATGGTAAGTATATGATGGAAGTTGAAGAAAATGGAGGAAAAGTATTAGGTCGTGGAGCTTTAATAACTAGGAATTATGTCGATATGATGTCTTTTTAATTATCGGAAGACTAAAAGTTTCAGAAATTGTTTCTTTATAAGTTATTACAGTACTAATTAAAATGTATTGATTTTCAATTAAGATTTATCTTAGGTTGTTTCCTAATGTGAATTACTACTCCTTGTGCATAATTTTTGCATATTATGAAACCACTTATCCCGCAACATAGCGGTCCTAAATTTTCCACCAAGGTTAATGAAAATGAAAAACAATAACTAAAATTCTAATACTTTGCTAGGTTTATGAGATAGGTTAGTAATATATATATCAAATTGGAGTTATGATTATAGGTTAACGATGATTAGAATATTGATATTTGCAAATCCAAATGAATATTTACTCCGATCTGATAAATATAAAACATTTAGTTTTTAGCACGTGATTTTATACCGTATTATTTTGTGAATTAATGAAAAAAAAGTAAAATAAAAAAGAGGAAATTAAAAGTAGAGATAATTTTATTTGCATTTTAAAAAACGTTTGCATAACTATCCAAAAATTAAATTGTTTCATTTTTCATGAAACAAGAGAGAGTAATGTAATGAGTGTGCCACGTAGACCAAATTAAAGTACCAAGTGTCAGAGGATTTATGTTTGTGGTTGTATATATATCTAGAAAAAGTTCACGGTATTCTTGTTCACTTCTTTCTATCGTTTTGACTACCTTGGATTTTGCCCAATTTTAATAGGTAACAACGATCGAGATCTGCCCAAATTCTATAACTTAATTAAAATGTACGGAGTATTATTTTTATTTTAGTTCTAATCTTTGAACAAATTGGAAGAACTAATATGAAAGCTCCATTGTTACAAATTATTTATGTGCTTTCATTGTTACAAATTATTTTTTACCGCTGTATGTAAGAGCAACTCTAACAAGGGGAGTATTATTTTTATTTTAGTTCTAATCTTTGAACAAATTGGAAGAACTAATATGAAAGCTCCATTGTTACAAATTATTTATGTGCTTTCATTGTTACAAATTATTTTTTATTTTTGTACCGCTGTATGTAAGAGCAACTCTAACAAGGAAAGCTAAATGAAAGAGGTATATCATCTATTTACCTTCTCAAAAAGTGAATTATACCCTCCATAAAAGTAATACGTTCAAAGGAAAAGGTATATAGAAATGTATATCATTTAAAAAAAATAAAATAATAATACAAAATGCATTAAAAAAATATAAAATATAATATCTTCTCAAATGCCTTCCCACTTGGAGAATGATATTTTATGAAAAGAAGACAAATATGGTGGTTATATGATTTTACCTCTCCGATGATGGAGAGGTAAAGATACATCTTCAAAATGGAAAATGGGAAAAGGCATAATATCTTCTCAAATACTTCTTCCCTCGAAGAATGATTTTTCATGGAGAAAAGATAAATATGGTAGTTATATGACTTTACTCCTCCATTTACCTCTCCCCTTGGAGATGCTCTAAGTATTAATTTAACTATTTTATTAATATTTAATATAAAATAAAAAAATATATCATGTAGTGAAATTCAATTATTAAATTAAATATTTGCAATCAACATTAATAATAAACTTTTTGCTGATAATTATATAACTAAATAATAATTCTATTAACCTTAATTGGATTGGATTAATATCTGAATCTCTAATTAGTTCTATAAAATTTAATTAAAACAGTAGAGATAAAACTTAATGAAAACAAAATGAAAAAAAAGCACTCCCCTCCGTCCTGGTTAAGATGACATATTTCTTAGTTGGCACGTGATTTTAGGATTTGTTGATTAATGATTGGATAGGGATTCAGAAAAAGAGTGGGTGTAAATATTAAATAGAAAGAGAAAGAAAGTTGAATATTTAATAGAAAGAAAAAAATAATTGCATGTATTAATTGGATAGAGAAAGATACCAAAAATAGAAATACGTATCCTACTTGAAATAAACTAAAAGTAAAAGTTTATCATCATAGTTGAAACGGAGGAAATAATAAACTGATAGTATGAAGAGATACCAATGCACGAAGACCATGTTTATTTTGTGGATTCTAATTATAAGTACTCGTATTGATTGTTCTATAAATTGTTTGCTTAGAGCATCCCTATCCGTGCTCTTAAATAAGAGCATGGAGGCGAGCCCAAACCCACTTTTACTCCTTGTCCTTAGGCAAGAGCACAACACTCACATCCATACTCTTCCGCAAGGACAAGCTCAAGGATCCCACCATTCTATTATTCAATTTAAATACTTCAATTACTAAAAAAAATTCTACATTATAAAAATACACTAAAATATAAAAAATATATAATTAAATTCTAAAAAATAAAAAATACATAATTAAAATCCTAAAAAATAAAAATATATAATTAAAATCCTAGAAAATAAAAAAAATACATAATTAAAATCCTACAAATTAAAAATTACATAATTAAAGACTAAAAAATACCCCGTGGAAGACTAGTCCCCTATCCCCAATGTTCTTCGGAGACCCCGTATCATTGCCACATGTGTTGCAAGTTGGTCGGGAGTCATGTTAGACCTATCGGTCGCATTGAGATGACCCAAGAGGGCCCACAACGAGTTGGTCGGGGGTTGAGGTGGCACAAAGGGAGCGGGGGTGGGGGCGTATGGAGTCGGGGCGCGACGGCGGTTGGCCATCGCCTTCTTCTTTCCTTGCGGCCGGCGGGAACTGCTTGGGCCAGCGTCGGGGCAACCCAAGTTAGTTCCGGCAAGCTGGGTAGCCACTTCATCAAAAGTGCCGTCGGATAGGGCTACCGACCTCGACCGTTTGCTGGAGGAGTATGCTACTACGCCACCCATATACTTCTCATGATGGCGCGCCTCCTACCATAAGCTAAGGTACTTGAACGGTTTCAAGTTCAAGGATTGGTAGGTCGCCAAGGTAGCACTAATGATGTCGAGCTCGCTCTTGCCGCTCCTCGCCGACCGCTCTTCCTGGAGGTAATACCCCTGGAACTTACCGATTGCGTCGTTGGATCTGTAGATGGAATTGCGCACTGTACTATCATTGCGATAGATGGTTCCCTCGAGCCGGTTTTCATTGTACATACGAGTGACGCGCCACCAAATCGTTTTCCCGCTTTGGTTCGTGCCAACGTCCGGATCTTCGGAGACTGCCAAGTTGGCTTTGAATAACTGCATCATATCATCCAGAGTGTTAGGGGTGCGGGTACCACGAATAGGAGGAGTAGGAGTAGGAGTAGAAGTAGGAGTAGGAGTAGGAGTAGAGATGCCGCTCCCTCCCGATCCAGTTTAGGGTGCCCACCCGTATCGCCATCGGGGGCATCTTGGTCGTCCACCGGGTAAGGCCGGTAGCCACCCGGAACTTGAGATCCTTGGGTTTGAGGAGGGGCCGAAAATTGCGTTTCCGGACTAGGGAATGGTTGTGAGCCGAACCATTCGTGGTTCCAACCGCGGGAGTCGGGGGGGGTGATCGCCAGAGCCGGACATTGTGTAGTGTGATGGGAATTTAGATGAGAGAATAGATGAGAATTGATGAGAGAATAGATGGGAGAATTTAGATGATATAATAGATGAGAATTGTGTAGTGTGGTGGGAATTTTTTTGTGTTGAAGTGGGGGTATTTATAGATGAAAATGTGAATTTTGGGGGAAAAAATTGAAAATAAAAATAAAAAGTGTGTAGAAAGCGGATATAATTTATTGGGAAGTAGAAAAATATATATTTTAATTAATTTCTATTTTTTTTTTCAAAAAAAGTAAATAAATAAAATTTGCCAACGGCTATGCTGTTGGCCAATCGCGAGATGCCACGTAAGGCTGCTAAACGGCACAGACGTGCTCTTATTTAAGAGCAGCGCCGTGCCGCTGGCACAGACAGACGGCTTGCAACGATGGACAACAGTGGGGCTTGCCGCTGGCACGGACGGACAACGCCCCACCGCGGATGCTCTTAGGACTTTGTTGTCCTAATTTTTTAAATTTATGTGTTTATTGATTTTTAAATTTGCTTAACTTTAAAGCTACTCCTACATTTTATTATAATCAATATTTATACACATGTATGCCTACGCACAACAAACAGTTTATGAATGAGATAATCCAACACGTTTCGGCCACTTTTAATTATAATTATAATATAATACTAGTAAAAGGCAAAATCAAGATACCCATTCAGCAGTGCGTTGTGCCAAATGGAACTTCATGGTTATATTGAGTTAATTAAATTTGTCAAAGCACATAAAATGGATTGATTATCACTAAAGCTAATTAAAGCCGCCCAATATTATATATATTTATGCGGCCCAATGAAAACGCCCACTCAGATTGTAACGACGTAGTTTACGTCACTAATCACAACATAATAATTTATACGATTTTAAAAGATTCTCGCATTTATTTATTTAAGTTTACTAGAGTGAGATACCTGCGATGCAATCCAAAACTAGTCAAAAATATTTTGAACTTTGAACATTCAATTATTGAATCGTAATTAATCAATTCAATTTATCCAAGATTATATTCTTTCGATTACTCGTCGGGATAGTTCTCCCTAAATTTTCACGTCACCTACGTCCTTTGCCAGCAACCAAGCAAGTAGTAATTTAATAAAAATAATTTAATACTAATTGGTGTATTGTGAATGAAAAAATAGTCCTATCTTAAGAATAACGTGTTAGTAATAACAAATTAATGTCTAGGAAATGAAGAAATACCGAACCATGTAAAACTAGAAATTGTAAATAGATTAATTTTGGTGAATATACCAAAATAGCTAGTAATATTAAGTTGCATTTACATTCTTTAAAAATATACTACTAAAGAGATGCAATTATCACCGTTATAATATGTAGTACGTGAAAATAGTCTCCCACTACATCTGAAATTGAAAGAACGATATTAGTGTTTGGTCTTGAAATTTTTGAGCCGATTTTTCACAACTCTTATATATTTAAAATTATTATAGCTACTCGTCTTATCGTAAAGGGCCATGTTGAGACAAGCTAGCATAATTCATGCATCACGTCGATCTAAGTTTACTTTTCAAAAATTTAGCATATGTTAACTCTCACGCCTCAATAATAAGCAAAGATATGCATAGTCAAGTTCAAATCAACAAAATTGCAACGCGATAAATAAATAAATAAATAGCAATATCAAAATAGCTCGAAATTATTCGATAGAAAGTTAATAAGAGAAACTTATCTAGCCAATATTGTGGTGCATGCCCAAGCAAAATGAAATTCGCCACCAAAATCCCTGAAAATGCAGATAACAAATATTAGATGATATATATCATTGTCTACAATTACCACTAAATTCAAGAATTGTATGTATAAGAGCCCCTCTTTTTCTTCTTTTTTTTTTTTCTGATTTTTCTGTGAAAAATACCTTTTGGAAGTGAAGAGCAAAACATCTAAATTTATGAACTCCCCCATCTAATTCTTTCAAAGTATTTATTGAACATTACTATCTTAGATCTGAAAGGGTATCGAGCAAGTGGATCATAGTCTCACATGGAAGATAAATCAAGTTACATAGATAATATCAAATATTATCATTGATATTCTAATTATACGAAAAGCCAGTACCCCATGATTATATTCTTTGAACTAGCTAGGCATATTGATTTTCAAAAACATTTAACTCGATTGCAACTACTCTTTCAACCAATAACAAATTGATTTGACACAATAACATATTATAAGCCCTTATTCAAGCCTTTGCAAGGCCATGATCTTATTTAATGGGGTAATGTGTGAGTTGACCCTTGCTAGACCCCAAAAGTCACTGCCTTGTGATAATTATTGTTATATGTATATCATATTATTGCTTGTGATTCTTCCTATACATTTTATTTATAAAAAATTTCATAGTAACACTTAAAAAAATTTCAACCAAAATTGTTGTACGGGCAAAGCTCGACTATAAAGGTTAATAAATCACATGCAAAGTTGACTTACCTGAAATTGAACTAGAGTGAACTGTAAAAATGGTACTTAGAGAATATAGGATGCATGTTTGAGTTAGTTCGTGAATATAAATGCATTTGAGGTATTTGGACAAATTTTAATTCATTTGAGGTATTATTTCCACGAAATATATACCTCAAATATATAGTACTAGTATATATTACTCGAAATTAATCCTTTCATTTATACATTTCCAGTTCAAGTTTGATGTGATGATGCATGTTCAATATGTGATGTAGAAGCAATAAATTGCGTTAATAAATATAATGCTAATGAACTATGCATTAAAATGTCAAAGCAGATAAGTACAATGCCACTGGCATATTTTATTAAACCAAATTCCAATTCAAGGATAAGTACAACTATTACTATCCTATACAGAGTTTTGCAGCACCTAACTCACGCAGCATGCAAGATTCAAGTGGTCAAACAAGAAATAAAAATGATTAATCAGTTCTTTGGATTTTTGTGTATGGCATGCAAAGCACAGAAAATTGTCTCCAAAAGTAATTTAATTTTCACCTACCTAAGATAGAGATTTCAAGAAGTGGATTCTATATTCTTAGTATTTTATTTTCTTTTATGGTGATGACTTGATAAAATATTAGTATTGTTAAACTCAAACCAATGCTTGGGATAAAATTATAATTTTAATCGTCAAAAGTGTTGTATGCAAGATTGCACTTAACTAGTAAAACTTAAGAATTGCTAATCACATTAAGCATCCCTTATCCTTTATAACTACCACTAGATATCTATTTTGCAAATAGCTGAATTGTGATTAAAATTTTTGGTTGTTAAGCAAAGGATAAAGCTAATAATAAACTATATACATATATTTGAGTGAGAGTGAGTGCGTATGACTCAGTTTAATTGTATCTCGCAATACCAATTAATTAAGTTCACATAACTTATATATTATTCTTGTTTCTACATTTTATAATTTATTGTGATTGTTTCTATTAGAAAGTGGATAATTTTATTCAAGTAAAACTAACAACACATATAAATGGATATCCATAGAGACTAATATTTATCTTCTAATTACAGAATTATAAACATCATGCACTATGAACACGACATGTTTTAAATAGATTTTTATAACTAACTAAACGAAAATAATAAAAAAAACAATTGAAAATAGCAAATAGAAGGCGATGTTTGTATCAATTAAAGAAGAGATTTCCGAGTATTAATGCTTTCATTGACTATTTTGTTGACTTGTTATTACTAATCCATACCCCATGTTAAAGTGTTAATATTCATCTTTCTGAGTTTTGTAGAAACACAACGAATCAATTAATTATTGGCCAATTAATAAAAAAAAATACTCATTTAATTATTGGCCAATTAAAAAAAAACTATTATCTCATTGTTAAATAAGTAAAACGAGGTATGGATAAATAATTAGAAAACTACTCTCAAGCAATAGAATTCTATATGTTTAGTTACTCGTGGAAAAATAAATTAAATCACAAGAAATATATAAATATTCAACATGAAGTAAATTAGATTAATCACCGTTAAGAATTTTGTTGACATCAACCTTCTTTGTAACATTGTCTAGCTTCGATTGATCGTGTGCCCAAATGATTATGGTGGAGAACTCCATGAAAAAATATGATGGGGTAATGGCTCCTAATGGATCGTAATAATAGATCCTATTAATGGATTGCTATAATAGGCAATAAGGGATTAAGTTAAATTAATAGACATATCACAGATAAATTCATGGATAATCATTTCTAAGTCAGAGCATGCATATTTTACAGTGCAAGGAAATTGAGTTATTGAATATATCTTTATCGAAGAAGAGATTGAGCTTCAAAATGCAAAAAATTTTAGGATTGGTATACTGATAGTTGTTTTGAGCGTACATGTAGTTACTCAAACAACTGTATACGAGAAACCCTAAATCTACTTCGAACTCTAGAGAGATTAAATAACATTACTAAATGATGTAGTTCATAATAAATATATGTGTAAACGCATATAAAATAAACAAGTCTAAGGCTTCTGCATTGTAGACCGAGTAGTGGAACAGATTATCACAGTACTCGGTCAGTTCCTTGCTGAAGAAAAACGTTATCATAATCTAAATAGACTTTGACTATCAATAATAAAAAAGTTGCAGTGTCAGTCTGAAAAGTTTTTCTTACCTAAGAAAACAAATGTTGGTGTGTATAGCACTGAATAAGATCGAAGGTGAGATAGATCTTTATTGTTATCTACTGAAAGATATAATCTTTGAAGTTTTGTACTCCCTTCGTCTCATAATAGATGTACACTTTCCTTTTTAGTTTGTCCCTAAAAGATGTCACATTTCCTTTTTTGGATAAAGCTTCCTCTCACGTTAATATAAATATACTATTTTATTTCTCCACCTAACACACAAAACAACATCAGATAAACTCTCGTGTCAATCCCCAAGTGTGCCATTTATTATGAACGGAGGAAGTATTTTTTTTAATATTTGTATAACATATTACATTTGTCATTCAATCATACACTACTTTGATTTACGAGTATGTGCAGGTTTTTCTTAACCCAATTACCATGATATTTTGGGTAGTAGTACACAAGGACGGATGTAGAAATTTCTTAGCAAGAGGGACAAAAATATACATGAAGAAATTTTAAAAATTAAAAAAGGGGCAATTAGTGGAAGATTAATACAAAAATCTCTATAATTGGTTATACATATATATAAAGAATGAAATATGAGCATGGGCATTTGCCCCATTTAGCTTAATGCTAGATCCGTCCCTGGTAATATATATTATTATATTGAATTGCGTGACTGCATGGGTATGAAAATATCCTCGAGGTGTTTGAGAAAAGAATTTATTATTCAGGTGAACTAACCAGTTGGAATTTGTTCCATAAAAAATACTACCTCCGTCCCACAATAATTGTTAGTTTTTTCCATTTCGGTTCGTCCCACAATATTGTCACACTTTATTTTTACCATAAATGGTAAGTAGGTCCCACATTCCACTAACTCACTCCACTCACATATTATAAAACCAATATAAAAAGTGGGTTCCACGTTCCACTAACTTTTCCGACCAACTTTTCTTTACATTTCTTAACCCGTGCTAACAATAAGAGTGACAATTACGTGGGACGGAGGGAGTAATTAATGTTCCGAACTAGACAATTCTTTGAAAAAGAGATTAATTTTAATTCATAGGAGTTGATCTTGATTTAATTTTCAAGTTCTTCATACGTTTTTGGTTCTTGCTTTCTTGTATACTATCTAGATCTATTGCGATTATATGAGATTCGCCCATGCAAATGGATAGTCAATAGCAAGAGAAATAAGTTATAAGATCTAAGGTCGAGTCAAGACACTACACGTAGAGAAGGTGCAAGCCACGTCGATCATTTGGAGGACCACAAAGTAATAATCACGTACAAACACATTTAATTACATAGTTTATGTGAATAATATTGGTTTTACATGAAAACAGAATTAATCACTTAATCATCTAAATAGATCTGTTTGACAAATGCGTTTTTCCATTGTGCAACCTTGATACACTCGGATTTTGCACTATTTTATTCTCTATATTGGTCTGTTTTGAGTGTCAAACTTGCAATTAATGTCCATTTATTGCATATTTTATACGTTTTTGTATTTTTATAAAAAAAGTCAAATCCTGGAAACTGAAGAAATGGCTCCGTTCAGCGGTCCACAGACCTAAAGTCAGCGGCCGCCGAGAACCAAGCGGCCTGACTCGGAAACTGAGCATGAAGCCGAACACGCCCAACGACCACTGAAACATGGTCAGTGGACAGTGGTCCACTGATTGCCAAATGTCCAGAAGACTTTGTCCGCTGATATCAAGTCAGCAACTCGTTGAGTTTATGCCGCGCAACAATTTAATTTATTTTTGTCTCCAAGACTTACCATGTTCGGCCAGAAATCATACCATATGGAGGAAAACAGCCTTGAGCCTATAAATACCCCTCATGCTTTATCAAAATGATCTTTTTGCTGCTCTCTACACTTGACTTGACCTGCTGAGAATTCTTGTTCTATAACCATCGTCATTCCACTATCGTTAATACTTGGAGTTTGGAGCTTGGAGGGAAGAGAAGATTGAAGCTTTCAAGATTCTTCCTTTGGGTTTTATCCTAGATAGTTTTTAACGTTTTCATTATATTCCCTTCAAACTATGGATTTATGTTATTTGTCTATGGGTAACTAAATCTGTAGAAATCTAGGGATATGTTATTACTCTTTTTGTTTATATAATTTCATTTTTTATATCCATGATTCTAGTTTGTTTTGTTTTAAACTGTTCGATAATGTTGCACGATTGAGTGACACTATCTATGTTTAGAATTCTTGGCATATAAAGTAATCGAGAGAGGATTCATGTGTTTGATGAGTGTAGTTAACGCTATAGTTAATTCTGCCTTGTTATAGTTACAAGTAGTTACATTGCTAAAATTTAATGCATCAAATCCTAGTATAAATATCATAACAATCGCAAATTCCATGCAATATTTAGTCGAATCAACTCAAGTCTAACGATCATATATCCCCAAATGTAACCATTTTTTGTAAAGCAAGATATTAAAAAAGGAAAACATAGATACAATGTGTATAGACTTCAATATATCTTCTATACGATGGATGATATATAAATTTCTCTAGACACAAAATTTATCCACTTAAGCTAAACATTGTACTTTCAGTACTAACTTGCATCTAACTTAAATTCATGCATCTCACAATTATATGAATGTGTGATAAAACTCACACTCTAAAAGTGTATACTATCTAATCAAACAAAGTGCATAGTTTACCATAAACGGGCTCAAAGTCTTAGTCATTCTCTATCTCTATTGTGACAATGAATCAAGAATAAAAAATGTCTTTTGATTTAATTATAATGTAGACTCTACTTGTTGGTCACTGAACTGCCCGGTGGCTGCTGACTTCCTCTCAACAAACCGTTGGTTAGGTCTGTTTCTTCTAGTCTTCGTTTCTAACCTTTTCCTGCCATTTTTAGTGTCTATTTTGCACATTTCTCACAAAACACGTTAAAATACCAAAATGTATAAAGTATGCAATTAAATGACATATTTTGCATGATTGACATCTACTTTGCAGAGCTTAATATTTTGACCCATCCCATACATATAGGGACTGAAATTCTTCCTTCATTTGTCACTTATGATATTTTCCCTTTTGTAAGTTTAGAAGTTTGATAGTTTATTTGCTTTGAACTTTTGAGTAATAGGAGTTCAAAGTCCTTATATACAAAAAGAAGATATATATGAAATGTAATTCTTGATCCGTAGAAGTATGCCTAAGCTTTTTTTATTATGATCCGTTTATCTATCAAATTGTGTTCTAGATTAGAGTTAGTTACAAGAATTGAGTTATTATTAATCATCTAAAATCATATACCATAGAATATTAGTTTAATTTTACAAACCAAGTATATAGATAGGACATTTAAAGTTTGATTCCTATCTATCTATCGAGATAAACTTGCGTGCTTGCTTTATGATGTGATATAACATGATATTTCTACTTTAGCATATTGATATTTGAGATTATCCTCGGATATTAGTCAAAAGGGGTGCCCCTATCTTTAATTATTAATCAAAATAAACACCAATAAAGAATCATACATAAGTAAGCATAAGTGTTTCATCTCTCACGATATAATATAGAACGAAAATAAAATGTTTAAAGAAATTGTCAAGTGGGCATGGCATCATGTATTACCGGTAAAGCAACATGCAACGTAACAATGGATATTGTAGAGGACGTCGTAAAATATGCATCGCACAATAAATTAAATCCTTAAAAGAAATTTAAAATAAAATGAAAAGGGTGGCATGCATGCTTTTGAGGGGACATGAATTTGCAACTGCGATGAAAGTGAAATATATCTGTAGCTTGATGAATTGAATGGCTACAATCATTTCAACAATTATGGGCTTCTGGAACCCATGAAAAGACACTTCTTTTTTATTTCAAATGATTCAATCTTTAATTCCTTCCAAGCTACACATTAATAAATGATGAGATACATTATTTACCAGAAATATCATAAGTATTTTGTATGAGTTTGATTGGAAGTCAAACATCTGCCGAAAATTAGAGATAGGGTTTTCAAGAATAGATTATTGCTTTTAGTTATAATAATGAAAAAATTATTGACGGCTGCAATAAGCGTTACACTATTTATTAACACTATTTACACAGCACGTTGATGAAAACAAGTGAGCTGGATGTGAGAGTGAGTTCCATGAATTAAACATTTATTTAAACACATTAACGTAACTCAATAAAATAATTTTTTGAATTCAAGTCTAATATGGCGTCTAACTTTGAACTTTACCGGTGAAAATATTGAAACTACTAAAGTTTCAACCATTAAAAAGTATATAATCATATTAAAGAAATATAATTTGTATTCAACCAGCCCCAGGCAAGAAAGAGTGAGTATTTATTTTGGAAAGAAATAGTATAATTTTATAGTATAAAATAGCGATATTCTTTAATATGTACGCATGTCAATGTTAAATTCCAAAACAATCATAAATTGTTCGAATAAATACTACGAAAATAGTTATAAAAAAAAAAAGAAGAAGAAGAAGAAACAAGAAGTTTGAATTTGACGTGGATGAGATCGAACATAGTGGGATGGTGGATGGACGCATATTTAAAAGTAGGAGCAATGAATCAAAGTAATACTATAGAGCTTAAATAATAAAATGTGTATTTATAGACATAAACGTCTTTTTTATTTTTTAAACACTAAATTGCAGCATATTATCCTAGATCTTTATATCAATTTATTTACTCTTTTAACTACACGGTATTTTTTAAGGTGCAAGACTATTTTTCTCCATTCACTATAGACTAACCACTTTTATTATATACTTTTAAGAATGAATGGAGTAATATTTGGGGTTAGTTCGAAATTTTATGCGAATTAAAAAATAAAATATTAAAAATAATTGTATAGATTATTAATAAAATAAAAAAAATTGGGAGAGGTTGACAGTGCCCTTAGCAGGAGGCAAGAAAAAAGTTTGCTTGTAACAAAGAATGATTATCAATATATATTCTTACTCACATCAAAAACATTTACTAATTTAACTTACCTACGCCCAAAAATGTTATAGGTAACAAAGATATCATTCATACTTATGATTAATACAAGGAGATAATCCAAACAAAAATGCATCTAAATCTAGAAATGCAGCTCAAAGTGGTCCTAGTATTAGGTGATCTAATAGTTAATAATTGACCAAAACCACGAAAGGTCATTAGTAATCAACTTTAGGTCATTTTACAATCTGGGTTTGATATATTTTTAGTTCATTTTAGATCATCAATTATTAAAATGACCTAAAAATATGTTAATAATGACCTTATCATACCCTCTATGATTTTGTTTTGTGTTTTTGTATTAAGATCTAGTTTTTTACCTAATCATACCATCTGTATGATTTTGTTCTGCGTTTTTATATTAAGATCTTAGTTTTCCGTGAATTAAAACCATACGAATGTAAATTCTTAGTCACATTTGTATGCCTAACAATTAATGTCAATCAAATTTCGTACATCATAGATGATGTGCTTCCTCAATAGTTGTAACAAAACAAAGTCAAAGTTAACTCAATCGTGACAACGGCCTAACCCCACCCATACCATAATTTGGATCAACAACTATAAAATGATTGCTTTCTCTTATTAATCTTTAGGAAATAGTTCATGTGCGGATATATTGGTTGTAATCAAATCATTTAAAATCAGAATCGAGAAACAATTTCAATCATTCAATTTTGAAATCTAATGGTGATCTAAAGTCCATGGCATTTGTTTATAACTAAAAAATTGTAAGTAATTCACACATAATTATGATATGGATGATTCCTTCATCCAAGGAAATGTGATTTATTTATCTATAGTAATTTCTATTTATTCCTTTAATTTAGATATAATTTATTATTATGAATCATTCTTGACTATTTATATGTTTTCATACGTTTTTTTTTGTACATACATCATACATGCTAAAGAGACATTATAATGACATTGACTAAATGCTCTGCTTATATATTTTACACGTTGTGCTGATATCTTATACCGATAGTCGAATAACAACATTTATTTTATATATTGTTGTCGTTTCATAATTTATGCACTGTCCACGTTCATCAAAATCATTATATTAGTTAAACAATATTGGTATATCATTATAAACAATACTGGAATTTGTATAGATAATCTCCATCTCGAATGGATATGCATAAAGGTTAAACGAATATGAATATGATAATCAAAGCATATAACTGAATTATCATTACAAATTCTTTCACACAAAGTTAGACCATCGGTTTTAATGTTTAAAATCGATATCAATATCTACACATTGTTCATCGAGTGTCAACACTGCATTTAGTTAATACCATTAAACATTTAAGAGGTATAATCATAACTTGTAAAGAAATTTATCTTTATGATGACAATAAAAAAAATTATGTGGACCTATACAATAGGAATCAGCTAAAATCCTCACAAAATTACATATAATTTGAGATAGGGCAGTGATAAAATGCAAACTTATATATTTTACAAACTTCAAACTATGATCTGGACCGTTAAAAAATATCAACAGATGACAAAATAGTAGCAACAGAAAATGTCAACACAATATCAGCACAACATCAATCGTTGACACTATGTTGACATTTTTGTTACTACTATTTTGTCATCTGTTAACATTTTCTAACGGTCCAGATCATAGTTTGGAGTTTGTATAATATTTAGAGTTTGCATTTGATCATGTTTCTAATTGGATATATGTATTATTCTATAACTTTATTTTCTTCATGATGAATAATAACTATATTGAATTGAAAATGATAGAGTTGAATTGAAAATGATGTTTCTAATTGGATATATGTATTATTCTATAACTTTATTTTCTTCATGATGAATAATAACTGTATTGAATTGAAAATGATAGAGTTGAATTGAAAATGATATTGAATGTTACTTTAATGGTTATATATAAGGCTAAATTTATTGTTCATGAAGACCAACATATTTATTGATAAAAATCAACATCATTTTTTCTTTTTCATAATATGATTCCGAGAGAGGTTAGTTTTCATATACTGTAGATGTGAATTGTCATTTTATTAGATTATATATAAATATATAAATAGTACTCCTAATTTTTCTATATTGGGAATCTTCAGGAAATAACTTTAATAAAAATAACTTTCTATATTGGGATTCTTCGGGAAATAACTTTAAACTCCTAATTTTTCTATGATTTACTATTATTAACAAAAATAATATTCATATATGTAAAAAATACTTCCTCCGTGTATCAAATGTAGTTTATATTTGACTCATGCAAGTATTAAGAAATGTGAAGAAAAGAGAATTAAAAAATTTAGAGTAACACGTTAGAATATAAGTGTAATGGACTAGTAGAAATTGAGATTCACATACAAAAAAGGGGGAAAAATGGAGTAATAATAATGATAAAATAAAATAAAATTGGACAATATTATGTGTGGATGTCCTTAAAGACAAATATGAACATTTGGTGGACGGAGGGAGTAACAACAACAATAGTAATAATAAAAGTCATTTTATTATTATTATTATTATTATTATTATTATTATTATTATTATTATTATATTTCCCCGTTGCATAATAGTGGAGCCAATTTCCCTTTTAGTAAAAGTCAATACATTTCTTCTCATGTACTTTACTCTCTTACTTTATTCTCTTTTCATCTCTCTATTTTTTTTTATTTCTTACTTTATTCTTACTTTATTTAACCCATTTAACACAATTTTATTTAAATCACGTGCTAAAAAAAAATGCTTTTAATGCTATGGAAGAACGAAGTAATATACTCCATCTACTTTCAAAGTCATCACAAGAATGAGTTTCTAAATAGTGGCCTAATTCTTGGATGAAGACACGCTTGAAATAGGGCCTAATTCTTGGAAAGATCCTCAAGAAAGAGGAACTATGAAAGTCATCCACTACAGTACATGAATAAGATTAAGATCTGTTGGGAATCTATGCGACACCAATTTTCTTGATTTTCTCAACTTCTCACTATTTGCACTACCCTTTAAACTATGGTAACCTTATTTTATTTTATTTTTGAAAGCGAAATTATTAAACTTATCCATAAGTTGAATAGGAGAAATATCTACACAACTGTGCGGTGCGGGATTGTGCGAAGAACTAAGATATGAAAATGACGTAATTATATCGGGTTCAATTCACAACGACATATATTCAATTATTTATTTTATTATTGGGATTCGTTTGTTTAAATATCGTGACTTTTTTGTGTGTTTGTTGGATTGATGTATCACGCCTTTGCTTTTGCATGTGGTCAAGCTTTTCTAAGAACAAGTTGCACTACCTTTTTGCATTTGGCACGATCAAAAAATTAAATTTTATTTATTGTATGCGTGAGTTATAATGATACAATTTCTTTCCCATTTTAAAGTTTAATAGGTTACGTGATCAATGTTTTTAGTCCATGTATGACTTTGCAAGAGATACTAACTTGGACGTCTAAAATATATAGAATGTAATTGGGATTCTCAGTCCCATGTAGGAAGACTCGATCGTTATTTATTTTTAATTTATGCGTTAATACCACTTCAAATTATTTTTTTAGCATAATAATTCATTATTGGGCCCTAAATAGCATTAAATTTTTTCTAGTGCTAATTAATGGCTACCTACTTATTTAATGGTCTTGTCACCCATAAGAGGAGTAAGGCTAATGACTATCACAAAATTTGAAGACTTAGACACCAAATTCCAAATTCTAAAATAATTAAGAGGGCCCAAATTTTACTCTCGGGTTTGAGGTGCTAGTATATGAAAGCCTATTTGCATTTTACCATTCGAGTTAGCCCAAATAAGAATGGAAATATTTTAAAATGTTATTGGGCCAACATTCAAAATATTAATGCAAAACATATTGAAAGAAATACATAACTGTTGTATATATGTAAGAAATTACCACAGTATCCACCAAAAATTGCAAAAACAATGCTCGGTATACCGCCTACACTAGAGTACATGATATACTTCTATATTCATATAAAAAAAAAAACTAAGTCTTCATATATTTATTTAAAAATCAATTTAATCATAATTTTTATTATAAAAATCTAGAATAGTAAAAAATAATTCTTTAATTCCATGAATATATATTATTAGTAAAATCAATTTCAATATTATGCTCTTTATTAGTATAAAAAAATCTATTCTTTATTTTTTTGATGTTGATGGTGTTACTGCATCTTTAAATTTCTATTATTCATCCTCTAATTATTTATCTCATTATCCATTTCTCGAGCACAATTCTCTACTACTTATATTATAGAGGACCTATTTCTGCGTCGTTGACATGGAAAACACTCAATAAATTTTAATAGTAATTTAGACCCTTTGGATTAAATTCTGGCCCAATGTATAGAAATAAAGGTTTACCAAAAGCTCTACCTCTCAATAAACAATGGTCCACATTAAAGTCGGAGATTGAAAAGTTGCGCACCGAACTTTCAGGAAAACCTAGTGATCCACGTGAGGATGAGTGGCCGCCGCCGCCGCCGTCCACCGAAGAAACGCGAGCAACCAAGAAGGTTAAACATAGGGAAGAAGCACCGCTCTCTGACTATCGAGATCGACTCATAGCGGGAACAGGTGTGGAAGTGACGATGGAGGAGATAGCAACTGGGGGTGGAGTGAAGGTAGTGCCCGGTGATATTGTGATTGATAGAACAGGGCCAATTCTGGCAGTGACTTTGTCAACGAAGCTCAAGGAGAAACTTGCCCAAAATATGCAATTCTCAGTCATAGTGAATCTGTTGGGGAGATCGATTGGATACAAATCATTGTGCCTAAAATTGAGTCAATTGTGGAACATGAATGCAGCAGAAGTAGTGGATATGGGTTGTGGTTATTTTCTGGTACAGTTTGCAGCGGAGGAGGACTACTTAGAGGCGACGCTAGAAGGGCCATGGATGGTGTCAGGAAGCTATCTCCAAGTGCAAACTTGGACTACGGCGTTTCGGGTGCATCATTGCTCCCCACAGACCACGGCAGTCTGGATTCGGGTGTCAGAGCTTCCCCTCCACCTATATCCGTCAAGTCTGTGATGCGAATCGACTACAACACTAGTGATCTGCAGAGGGGGAAGTTCGCAAGGATAGCAGTGAATGTTGATCTTACGAAACCGCTCGTGTCTAAATTCACGATTGATGGCGAGGAATTCAAGGTGGAGTATGAGAACTTGAATGAGCTTTGCATATATTGTGGTATGTACGGTCATTTAGACGTCAACTGTATCCGCAAGCCGAAGGATAAAGAGGAAGGGGATTTGAGCCAAGGGAGCGGAATTGCCACGGAGGTCCCAAAGGATACTTACGGGCCGTGGATGATAGTGGAGAAACGAAAAAGACAGATGCGCCGAAATAGTGAAAACAATATTAAGGAAAATATTATGCCGCCTGGAGGGTCGCGATTCAAAATTCTCCAGGATGCAAATTTAGAGCTTGAGAATGATAGAGATGAGAGCTTGGCATTGATGCCTATGCCGCTGGCAGCTCGTGATACCAATATTGGGCATGGACAATGGACATTTAGGAAAAACAAAGGGAAACAAGTGATAAATGGAGCTAGCAAGTCATGGCAAGTGAGAGGAGAAAGTTTGAAAAATTCTAAGCCTGCCAAGTCTACTATTGGGGACTTCATTGAGTATAAGCAGAGGCAACAAAATGAAGAGTTAGTTACAAAGCAGCCCTCAACGCTAGACCCGAGAAGCCACACAGTTATGCGTGGTGACATGTGTGGTTCAAAGAACAGTGGAAAAGGCTCCACCAGAGAACCTGAAGCGGACGGACCGGACCCTAATGTTGAGCAACGTTTGACACAAGCTTTTGGTAGGCCCCCAGATCGGGAGACGAGAGACTTCGATGAGAATGATGTGATGGAGTTGGAGGAGAATGGGAGCCTAACAGAGGGGATCGAGAATGAGTCGGAAGGTGGGTATTTTATTGATGAGCGTGATGAACGATGTTCTATGGACACGCTAGAGCGGGTTTGAAGTACTTGTGTTTACTGAATTTGTATATTAGTTTATGATGATTTTATCATGGAATTGTCAGGGGGCGAAGAGCGCTCTCTTTATAAGAGCCTTACAGACTTTGATTCAGCTGCATAAACCACATATTATAGTGCTACTTGAACCTCGTATTAGTGGGAAGAATGCAGACAACACTATTAGAAAGATTGGTTATCCGAACTCCCACAGGATGGAGGCTAATGGGTTCTCTGGAGGTATTTGGCTGCTATGGGATGACTTTTGGCACATTGAGGTTCTTGACACGAAAAATCAATTCATCCACTGTCGGGTGTGGGACGAAAGAGATATGAATTTCAGGTTTACTGCAGTCTATGGACACCCTTCTCCTAGCCGGCGTGACATACTCTGGCAGCAATTAGCAGATATTCAAGTTGCGAGTGAGATGCCATGGGTTCTCTTGGGAGACTTTAACTCTATTGCTCGAGGCTCAGAGAGAGTGGGGGGCTCAGCGAATCGAAGTGGGGTTAGCCAACAATTTGTTAGGTGGCTTACGACGTCGGGGCTGATTGATCTTGGGTTTTTGGGCCCGAGCTTTACGTGGAGGAGAGGTACTCTTCATGAAAGGTTGGACAGAGGTCTTTGTAGCTCTGAGTGGCGGCTTGCCTATCCAGAAGCATCGGTCTCGCATCTTGTAAGATACCAATCTGATCACAGACCTCTACTTTTAAATCTTTGTAGTTTCTCGCCCTCTATGGTGGCTAGACCGTTTCGATTTATCAGAGCTTGGATGTCTCATGAGAAGTATAACGATTTCGTCACAGATAATTGGGGTAGAGGGCATGATTTCATGGATTCTCTCAATTCTTTCACAGAAAAATTACAGAAGTGGAATAAGGAGGTTTTTGGCAACATTTTTCGCCAAAAACAAAAATTATTAGCTCGTATTGCAGGTATCTAGAGAGTACTCGAGCATAGAGGTGTCCCTAGCCTTAATGCTCTTGAGATAGAGTTAAAAGATGAGTTGGACAAAATCCTGTTGAGAGAAGAGTCATTGTGGCATCAAAAATCACGTAATGAATGGGTTCATCTTGGAGACCGAAATACATCTTTTTTTCATCTGCAAACTATCAGACGTCGAAAACGCAACAGGATAGAGATGCTTCAGAATGGAGAAGGTGATTGGGTTCAAGATCAAAGTCAGCTTAAGTCAATGGCTGTGACCTTTTATGATGACTTATATAGTGAAGACAATCTACACCGAACTTTATATGGCCATCGTAGTTTGTTTCCCTCAATCAGTTCGTTGCAGGTAGAGGAGATACGGAAACAATACACGACGGAGGATGTCTGGGCTGCCCTCTTTGAAATGAAGCCTTGGAAGGCGCCGAGAGTTGATGGGATACAGGCAGGTTTTTATCAAAAGCACTGGGAAACTGTAGGTGGTGATATTAGTGCTGAGGTTATCCGAATTTTAGAGGGAGACGATATGAATGCAAGGATGAATCAAACTACTATTTGTCTTATTCCTAAAACTGAGGTACCAAAGTCGCTCTCTCAATTTAGGCCCATTTATTTGTGCAATGTTGTGTACAAGTTGGTCACGAAAACTATAGCTACCAGATTGAAGAAGATTATGTCTGTTATTGTCGGACCCACGCAATCGAGCTTTGTGGTTGGGAGACATATAACAGACAATATCCTGATTGCACAAGAGGCAATTCATTCTATGCGGTCTATGAAGGGAAAGCATGGAGTGATGGCTTTAAAAGTTGACTTGGAAAAAGCGTATGACCGAGTAAGTTGGGCATTTTTGTATGATACTTTGAATGAAGCTGGTCTACCGGAAGCTCTCATTGATGTGATTATGACTTGTGTTTCAACAAGCACTATGCAAATTATGTGGAATGGGGATATAACAGATTCCTTCACACCATCTCGAGGTTTAAGGCAAAGTTGTCCGCTCTCTCCTTACCTTTTTGTTCTTTGTATGGAACGATTAGCTCATGGAATTGCAAAATCAGTTGAAGTAGGAGATTGGAAACCTTTCAAAATTTGTAAGAATGACCCTTTCTTATCTCATTTATTTTTTGCGGATGATCTGTTATTATTTGGGAAAGCTGATGTAGTCACTGCCGAGAATATTGCACATGTACTGGATGAGTTTTGTACAAGCTCCGGTATGAAAGTTAGTACTACAAAGACTACCATATCCTTCTCCAAAAATGTGAAAAATGCAACTCGAAGGAACTTGAAAGAGTTGTTGGGAGTGCGTGAAGTGGAGAGCTTGGGTAAATACTTAGGAGTCCCCTTATTGCATAGGAGGGTGGATAAGAATACATATGCTTACATTGTTGATAAAATGAATTGAAAAATAGCGAATTGGACCGCCGGTAGAATGTCATTAGCAGGGAGGGTCACCTTAGCTCAATCAGTGCTGAGTATAATGCCCATTTATGCTATGCAAACAGCAAGAATCCCGATAGGCACATGTGATGATATGGAGAAAGTGATCCGAGATTTTGTGTGGGGTAAAACTGAAGACAAAAATCGTATGAGCTTGGTGGCATGGGATGCGGTGACCTTCCCAGGAGAAGAAGGTGGGTTAGGATTGAGAAATCTTCATTTGGTGAATAATGCTTTTGGTATGAAGGTTTGTTGGGAGATATTCAACAACGCAAACTCTTTATGGTGGAACATTCTTTGTTCTAAGTTTAAATTTGATCCTCACTCAGGTTTTGACCCCATAGCTCCCAGTTTATGTACTCCTCGTTGGCGTTTAATTTGCAACACTTGGCCTGATATGTGGAGAAATGTTATGTGGGCAATAGGATCAGGCAAAAAAGTCAAGTTTTGGATTCATCGTTGGGTGCCGAACATGAGGAGCTCTCTCTCAGAAGTGGCAGTGAGTGTCATACCCGATTATCTAATGTACAAGACAGTGGATTTTTTCGTTGATAGCTCAGGCTGGGCATGGAATATGTTTGAGCGATTTATTCCAGCTGAGGTAGCTCATATTATTGTTGCTACCGCACCTCCAAGCGCAATGGAAGAAGATGATGTAGCTTTTTGGGGACCTTCGTCGACAGGAGACTTCACAGTTAAAACCGCATATGACAGTCAAACGAGAGCGCATGAATCAGTAAGTTACTTACCGTGGATGAGAATTTGGAATTAGTATGGGCCACAACGAATTAAGACCTTCTTTTGGTTGCTCTTGAAAAATGGTGTGCTAGTTAATGAAGAAAGGAGGAGAAGGCATATAACAACCAATGATGTCTGCGGTATGTGTGGCTTGTACACGGAGAGCCGCCTCCATATGCTTCGTGATTGTTTGGATGCGAGAAGAACTTGGGAAGGTCTACTTCAGTTTTGTGATCTTGAGGGTTTTTTTTATCCTTCCCTCCACCTAAATGACTGGATGATTCGCAACATCAACTCTAAACTTCAAACGGGAACTGGGGTGAAATGGTGCACTATCTTTGGAGTAGGGTGCTGGAATGTTTGGAAGAAAAGGTGTGCATTTGTTTTGAATAATGAAAGATCGAGCCCGGAAACCGTTATATCACAAACTATAATTATGGCAAAGAATGTGGAGGATGCGAGAATGGCTGCTGTAGTGGGTGAACGTTTGCCGAGACAACCAGTGACGGTTTTCTGGCAACCACCGTTATCGACCATGTTGAAGCTGAACACAGATGCTTCCTTAGAGAAGGGGACCGGCCGTGCATATGGAGGTGGACTTCTCCGTGATGTTTCTGGACAGTGGAGACAAGGGTTTGTCGCAAACATAGGAGTTTGTTCTATTCTTCTTGCTGAAATTTGGTGCATTTTTCATGGTTTAGAATTTGCAAAAAATGCTGGGAATAAGAATGTTGGAGGTAGAGAGCGATAATCTTGTAGCGGTCGCTATAATTACAGGGAACTTTGAGGTGAATGTCAGTTGTCGTGCGATAGTGGGAAAGATTGACAGCTTATTGCTAGAGTTTGATTCGGCATCAGTGAAACATGTGCATCGAGAAGGAAATTTTGCTGCAGATTTCTTGTCAGACCATGCATACAATTTCGAGAGAGGAGTGCATGTTCTTGAACAGCCGCCTACAGGCCTTGCTATTTGGTTATTACATGATAGGTTAGGAATTTCTTATGATCGGTAGTATGTAGTTTCGTTCGGGCGTTGCCCGCTTTCATTAGCAAGAAAAAAAAAGTCGGAGATTTGCAAAACTATTGGCTGCCAAATTCAGGAATTGCTAAACTTAGAACTTCCTAACTACTCAATGTTATAAATCAAATAACCAAGAATTTCATCTAGAAAGACGTGGCTTATAAAATAGTGATTGAGATCTATGGATAGGCAGAAATCATTGTTTATGGTTAAACAAATGCAATCTCATCATTCATCTGCACCGAACTTGAAATAATATATACCTACCTGTCCTTATATGCATCGGTTGAGTGAGTGCTTTACTTGTTCATGTTTGCATCTGTCTTTATGTGCCCTATTTAGGAAGCAAGGTACATAGCATTTATAATTATTCATACTCAATGTTTTTATTCTTTTTCACAAGAACACAAAAGTAGAACAATATTTTACTATTTAACAAGCTTCAACTTAGATCCGATGATGAGAGCAATTAGTATCTATGGAAGGTAACAACAGTAGTAGTAGCCCCATTTATTTTGACAAGTGTGAATAAGGACTTCTATATGTATGGGATGGTAAATACACAAAAGAATGGAGAATTGATACCAATCCAACGCAGCTAGTGCAACAAACATAGTTAAAGCAGATTCCATGTAAAATTACTAGGATGCCCCGGGGCGGCTGTGGTCGGAATAGAATCAAACATCTCCCACTCCGTGGTGATCACCGCCGGTTGCTGCCCTAGGTTTGGTGAATCCTCTACCTCTGGAGGCTTCTTCATCTTCATCGAATCAAGAGTTTCCACATACTTGCACACTCTCCTCACCTTCCGAAATTTCCACCATAATGAAAAATTAAATCAAATTGCAAATTAGTAATACAGAGAGCAACTTTTTAGTTGATTCACATTTCACTAATATCATACGTATTCCTTATTCTTTAAAAATATCTTCACTCCTTGGAATGTCTTTTAAACTTTTTAAGACTTTTTTTTACCAAAATACTTTCAGGCTATAAGAGTTATTCATTCATGTCCATGAGAGCGAACCGCTACTTCGATTGTACTTAGTTCATTTATTTCTATTGTATTTCTCCAAGAGAATATTAGTCAAAGCATGGGTCAAATAATTGTTCGTCGCAACACACATTTGAATGGAAATGAATGGACAAAATGACGGTCTCTCTCTCATAAAAAGGACATAACCCTCGTAGCATGGAGGGTATATTGGTCCAAAAAATGCAAGTCCTTCTAGTGATATTATATCAATGTTCAAAGACGTCTAGTGATATTTTAAAAAAATAGAAATCACAGACAATATTATTTGGATGATAAAATGTACTACTAGTACTTCTCTGTTAAATAAGAGTTGAATATTTGGTAGCAAACCTGCATTTTCCTCTGGAGTTTGACATCACCATCAGCAGAGATGGTCTCCAATTTGAGCAACTGATTCATCAGCATTTCGACCAGACTGGCAACATCCTTGTCAGCGACATTCCCACCTCTAGACACCACAGATTCCAGGGCGGAGACCTAAAATTTGACTAATACTAACATGAATATATATATTTGAAGGGTGGATTAATATATAGAGAATGAGTGAGTGACCTGGGAACCGAGCCTATCGACCTCCAAGCTGATCTGGGAGATGATTTTAGCAGCCTTTTCCATAATGGCAGTCTTCCTCATCTCCAAATACCTCTTCTCTAGGCTAATGGGATCCTCCTCCAGCACCATCTTGGATTTGTCCTTAACTCCCGCGCTGTCAAGAAACGCCTTGGAATCTCTCTCTCTATCCTTGTATAGCAGCTTCTGATCCTGCTGCTGCAGCCCCGTAGGCCCCACCAGCATCTTCTTCAACTCCCCTGTCAGTTCCGGATAATTAAGTTAATTTAATTGTATGGAGTAGTAACTATTGACGAAGAAGAATTACTAGTATTTAGTATTTAGTACCGAAGGTGGCTTGTGAGCTGATGTGGATTTGGTGATAAATGGAAGCGTATTTGACCCGAACGCGGATGGTGGGTGGCGCCGGGCTGTCGGTGCGTTTCTGTACCAGCATTCCGCCGGGCCTCAGCTCCCACTCTCTTAACAAGCCGCTCTCCGTCTCAATGCTTGTCATTTTACTGTATTTGAACTGAACGCTTTTCTGCTAAACTGTAAATCTTGAACGGGAAAAAAGGATGGTTGGCTGCGGAAGGAAGAAATTCAGATCTCCCGACAAAATATGAAAGTCGCTCGCTCTATATATTGAATCGATTGTGTCGGTGGAGATTCGTCCGCCTCGCTGTCCTGGAGCAGAATAAAATATTGAGCTCTGTAGAAAAAATGTCTATATTGGTCATAAAACTCATAAATTTGGACGAATTATGCCATATTCTACAAACTTTGAAATTGAATTAAATATTACTATTGGCACCAATTTTCCACAACACTCATTCTTCAAATTCGATGAAGTCTACGATAAATATTTTGTCTATCATGTTTTATTCAATACTTAATTTATGAATTAGTGCGTCAAAACAATGTTATCCATGTAAGATCAAAATCTGCCAAAAATTATACTTGTGTGTGCTAGGTTGAGAAAATTGCACACTTTCAAATGTCTTAGTTTTCAAAAACCACTTCCAAATTTTGTGTGATATGCTAGAACTCGTCCAAAATTATGATTTTTAAGATCAATATCTCAAAAAAAAACACAGCATTTTTTAATTTTATTTGTTTGCCTGTGATTATACTCCAGTTACTTGTTTTTTTAAATTTTGCGATTAAGATCTCGGTTCATTTTTACTATAAATGATAAATAAGATTTAGATTGCACTAATTCATAACACTTATATATTATTATAGAATCAATGTATAAAAGTATATTTAATAATGATTATCAAAATTCATGTAAAATTTGACCGGGATTTCAAATTGCTAACTAAATGAGTACATAAAAAGTCTACCTAACAAAGCTATCGAGAAAATGTTATATACAATTAACTCGGGAGCATCTCACATTGAGACTCTGAATTTTGGAAAAGTAGCTGTAGAATGAAGACTATAAATGCTTATTTTAAGGAAATATCGTGCTCCACATTTTATATGAAACTCAATTAATACGGATCACGTGTCATTGACATTAACCTGGTGCATTAGGAAGAATCTCAATCATTATCACTCTTGATAGTACTTCTACACAAATTATATGTATTTTAGTTTGTACCATGTCTCATACTCTCAACTAATTTTTGGACATGATAAAACAAAATGAAATATTTTGCTTGTGCCTTAGGAAGTAAATATTCAGTCGTTCGTGACGTAAAATCTTCAGATATATTAATCCTTGAATTAGAAAAGTGAATATGTGAGGTATCTTCATCTAATGTGCTTTTGTTAAAGTAAATTATTGATGTATTTTGGTTGTAACTAAAGTGTTAGGCAATAAACACAAGCAATCACGAATATAAAGGAGAATGAACATAATGAATTGTTTACCCAATTCGATACAAAATGTATCTACGTCTGGGGGCGATGCCAAGCCAGGGATTTCACTATATAATTTCAGAATGATTTTACAATGAGGGACACCTCTATTTATAAGCAGAATAGAGAGCCCTAATTCTAGTCAAATTAGGAAACATATTCCATAAGGAAATATCTTCTATGGAATAAATCAATCACAAGGAAATATACTTCAAGGAAACAAATCCTAAATATGAAAGGAGATATTTTAGGCTCCATAATTAACAATCTCCCACTTGGAGAATAACAACTCCTACGCCATCATATCCTCATGATCTAATCCCTGCATCCGCTTAGCATCGCCTAACCTTCTCTTCAAGTTCCAAGGCCAATTGAAGCTATGCATAGCTTCAATTTCTCTAAGGTCACCACCTTAGTAAACATGTCTGCTGGATTCTCACTTCCAAGTATCTTCTCAAGTTGCAGGATTTTCATCTCCACTAGGTGTCGAATGTAATGATACTTCAACTCCACATGCTTTGTCCTAGAATAAAACGCTGGATTCTTTGCCAAGAAAATAGCACTCTGACTATCACTGTAGAGTCTGCTACTCTTGTTCTCCTTCCCAAGTTCATCTAAGAAACTTTGCAACTGTAACACCCCCACCCGATCATCTGCCAGCCGAGTAGGTGATGTCACAATTCCGGTTAAAAATTTCATTTCTGAATCATTCAAGACCAAATATTTAAATCATTAATTAGAATTTATATATACATGTATATAGCGGAAGTAACTTAGTGTAATATTTAGTGTTAACATGTCACAATAAACAATTCGAAACTTCTAAAACTGACAGAGCTCAGTGACCCGCCAACGATGCAGCGCTGAGACAGACATGAAGAAAGATCGACCCGTACTCTCCAATGCTGACTAACATGTAGAAAGATAAGACAAGAATAATATGATAGATGTGATACTAATTGGTAAATAAAATAATAATAAGGATTTTAAGTTGAATGATTATTGCTTGTAGAGAATTTCGGCTAAAGTGTTGAGTATGCTACAGGTTAGTCAGCATTGGAGAGTACGGGTAGATCTTTCTTCATGTCTGTCTCAGCGCTGCATCGTTGGCGACTTGGCGGGTCACTGAGCTCTGTCAGTTTTAGAAGTTTCGAATTGTTTATTGTGACATGTTAGCACTAAATATTACACTAAGTTACTTCCTTTATATACATATATATATATATATAGGATTGTGATCAATTGAGATTTTTTATGCTAATTGAGAAATGAGATGCAATATCAGCCACTCATTTTTATTAAATGAGTGGTCCAGATTTTTCCACATGGAAAATATCTTTAGATTAATTAATTATGAAAGGGCAGAATGGTAATATCATGGTACATTTTATTCAATAATTTTTTTAAAAAAATTTTAATTTTAATTTTTATTTTTCAACTGCATATACAATTCATGTCAACTACACACATATAATGTCAACTATGTGTACAATCCATGTCAACCACACACACAATTCATGTCAACTACACACATATAATGTCAACTACGTGTACAATCCATGTCAACTACATATACAATTCACGTTAACTACACAATATAATGTCAACTACATGTACATTTCAAGTCAAATAGTATTTATTGAATAAAGTTGTTGACATTTGATGTGTAGTTGACATGAATTGTATATGTAGTTGACAATTAAAAAAAATTAAAAAATTAAAAAAAATTAATAAAATTACAATTATGCCCTCATGTTGACATAAACTACATGTTGTTGACATTTAACAAATATTCTGGATGAGTGGCTGAGATTGCATCTCAATTCTCAATTACATATACAATTCACGTTAACTACACAATATAATGTCAACTACATATACAATTCATGTCAAATAGTATTTATTGAATAAAGTTGTGGACATTTGATGTGTAGTTGACATGAATTGTATATGTAGTTGACAATTAAAAAAAACATTTCAAAAAAATTAATAAAATTACAATTATGCCCTCGTGTTGACATAAAATTACATGTTGTTGACATTTCACAAAATATATAAATATATATATATAGGGAGATGATCAAAACCCTATATATATATATATATATATATATATATATAGGGTTTTGATCTACGAAGACCAGATTTAAATACAGAAACGCAGAACAAAGTCATACGTAGGGCATCTTTAGGTCATAGTTAGTTTATTTTTAGGTCATGCTAACAAAGCATGACCTAAAATGATCTTAATATGACATAAACCTAAATCTTATAATATGACCTAAAACTACTTAATTATGACCTTCCGTGTTTTGAGTTAATTATTGACCATTAGATCATCTAATCCTAGGGCCAAGATTTGGGCTGCATTTCTGGATTTAAATGCATTCTTATTTTGATCATCTCCCTATATATATATATATATATATATATATAGTCCTATTAACCACAAATCCACCCTTAAAGACCGAACTAGAGACCAAATTAGGGCCACTCATTTTTCTTAATCTTATGGTTATGATTAATTTACAATTAATTTAATATTTTATTAAATAAAAACGTTTTTTTTTAAAAAATATATATATTTTAATTTTAAATTTTTTTTATAATTTTGTTATAATTTTTTTAATTTTTTTTAAAATTTTTTTTAGTTTTTTTTATTTTTTTTATTCGATAAAAACTTGCTGGAGTAAATAATGAACTATATTCACTACATAATGAACTAAATGAATGTATGTTATGAACTTATTACTTCATTCAGTCGTGCTATTACTTCATTCCGTTAGTTTATTACTTCATTTATTCATGCTATTACTTCATTCTATTAGTTTATTACTTCATTCCGTTAGTTTATTACTTCATTCAGTCATGCTATTACTTTATTCCATTAGTTTATTACTTCATAATGTGTTATGACATAATTATCTTTCAGTTGGGTTTAGGGTTATTACTTCATTCCGTTAGTTTATTACTTCATTCAGTCATGTTATTACTTCATTCCGTTTAGTTTATTACTTCATTCAGTCATGTTATTGTTATGAGCTTATTACTTCATTCAGTCATGCTATTACTTCATTCTGTTAGTTAGTTTATTACTTCATTTATTCATGCTATTACTTCATTTCTGTTAGTTTATTACTTCATTCAGTCATGTTATTACTTCATTCCATTAGTTTATTACTTCATAATGTGTTATGACATAATTATCTTTCAGTTGGGTTTAGGGTTATTACTTCATTCCGTTAGTTTATCACTTCATTCAATCATGTTATTACTTCATTCTATTAGTTTAGTACTTCATTCCGTTAGTTTATTACTTCATTCAGTCATGCTATTACTTCATTCCGTTAGTTTATTACTTCATTCAGTTATGTTATTACTTCATTTCATTAGTTTACTACTTCATTTCATTAGTTTATTACTTCATAATGTGTTATGACATAATTATCTTTCAGTTGAAGTAAATTCAGTATATAATGAATGCGAAAAATTACTTCATAACATACATTCATTTAGTTCATTATGTAGTGAATATAGTTCATTATTTACTCCAGCAAGTTTTTATCGAATAAAAAAAAATTCTAAAATTTTTTTTTTAATTTTTTTTAAAAAAAAATTAAAAAAAAAAAATTAAAAATTAATTTTTTTTAAAAAAAATTAAAAAAAAATATTAAAAACGTTTTTATTTAATAAAATATTAAATTAATTCTAAATTAATCATAATCATAAGATAAAGAAAAATGAGTGGCCCAAATTTGGTCTCTAGTTCGGTCTTTAAGAAGGGTTCGACATTGATCACAACTCTATATATATATAAAAGACCGAACCACCGAACCCTACCAAATTAGGGCTTTTAGATCTAGTTTTTTATGGATAAGATACAAAAATTTATAAATTATTTTCGCTTTCATCACGAGCCTATTTTAATTCATCTGAAGGTAAATAAGTCATACTAACATGTTACGAAGATTTAACTTCGTTCCGGAATATATTACTTCATTCTAGTAGGTTTTTACTTAATTCCAGTAGGTTTTTACTTCATTCCAATACGTAAATGTGGTTTCGCCGTCGCGTGCCGTTCTTTCTCTCTACAATATCTATCACCAACGCCATGGCGCTAATATGGTTAAATGAACACATGGAATAATGTAAAAAATTATTGGAATGAAGTATGTGTAGAAGCATTTGAAGTCCTACTGGAATGAAGTAAAAATCTTATCCAATGAAGTAATAACGTTTCTGAATGAAGTAATAAACTCACTTGAATAAATTGCATTTTTAAATGTTAATCAAGCAAAAACCCACGTCAATGAATTTGAATGAAGCATATGTTGAATCATTTCAAAACCTATTAGAAGCAAGTAAAAACATGTTGTAGTTTCAAGGTATGACGTACATAATGAAGTAAAATGGGCTTGTAATGAAGCCGAAAAAATTTTCACAGCTAAGCACATCTCATCAAAAAAACTAGATCTAATGGCCCAGATTTGGTCTCTAGTTCGGTCTTTAAAATTGGTTCGACATTGATCACAACTCTCTCTATATATCTATATATAGGGATGTAATCAAATGCAAACTCTAAATATTATACAAACTCCAAACTATGATCTGGACCGTTAGAAAATGTCAACAGATGACAAAATTATATCAATAGAAAATGTCAACACAATGTCAACAGTTGATGTTGTGTTGAAAATGTGTTGACATTTTCTGTTGATGTATTTTAATCATCTGTTGACATTTTCTAACGGTCCAGATTATAGTTTGGAGTTTGTACAATATATAGGTTTGCATTTCATCACTACCCTATATATATATATATATATATATAGGGGTGCGTTAGGCTCCCTTGCACCCTAAGTGTCCTATTTCTCTTCTTAATCTCAGCCCTTGGATCCTTGAATTGGATAGTTGTGATCAATGCATTATTAGTCTATAATGTTGCATTATAAGCCGTTGTACATTATTAGAATGAAAATGTGCATTATTAGTCTATAATGTTGCATTATTAGCCGTGTGCATTATTAGAATGAAAATGTGCATTATTAAATGACACGTGGCATTAATCTAACCGTTAGATGACAAAATCGTGGGGCTAGGATTAAGAAGGAAAAAGGACAAAAAATATGAAAAGGATTTGAATACATCCCTATATATATATATATATATATATATATATATATATGGAGATGATCAAAACAAGTATGTGTTTAAATCCAGAAATGCAGCCCAAATCTTGGCCCTAGGATTAGATGATCTAATGGTCAATAATTAACCCAAAACACGGAAGGTCATAATTAAGTAGTTTTAGGTCATATTATAAGATTTGGATTTATGTCATGTTAAGATTATTTTAGGTCATGCTTTGTTAGCATGACCTAAAAATAAACTAACTATGACCTAAAAATGTCTTACGTATGACCGTGTTCTGCATTTCTGTATTTAAATCTGGTCTTCATAGATCAAAACCCTATATATATATATATATAGTTGTGTTAAAATGACAACACCTCTTAAAGTAACACCATACCACCATTCCTAGCCAATCATTTGTACATGTGGATGAATAATAAGCTGCCATGTGGCAATCATAAAAATTGCTCAAGGGTAAATTTTCACGGACTGCAATATCCAATACACTAGACTGCAACTTTTC
>NC_062969.1:14903929-14923389 GCF_023119035.1 Salvia hispanica
TAATTCTTTCATTCAGGATCCAACTGCTATTTCTCAGCTACAAAAGAAACCCCGATTGGATATTAAGCAGGAAGATATTATGCAGCAGCAGGTTTTGCAACAGCTGTTGCAGAAACAAGATCCCATGCATTTACAGAACCCCAATCCTCAGTTGCAAGCTCTAATTCAACAACAGAGACTAAGACAGCAACAGCAACAGCATCGGGAACAGCAACAGCTTCTTCAGTCTATGCCCCCCATGCAGAGAGTTCAGTTGATGCAGCAACAACAGCAGCAGCAGCTAAGACAGCAGCTTCTACAACAGGGAATGCAGCCTGCGTCTGGAATAAAGCGCCCCTATGATGGTGGTGGTGTCTGTTCACGTCGACTAATGCAGTACTTGTATCACCAGAGACAGAGACCTGCTGTAAGTGCCTGGTGGTATCTTAGTTCTTAAGTGATTTGGAAAACCTTTTATTATTATTCACAGCGATGACTCATGACCTATTCTGCAAATGTGCATGTATTCTACTTGTCTTTATTCCTATCTAGGGTTGAGACGTTTTTGGACACTTTGTGGTGATATATCTATTATTGGTCTTGCTAGGACAATACTATTGCCTATTGGAGAAAATTTGTAGCTGAGTATTACTCTCCACGTGCAAAGAAGAGGTGGTGTCTATCCTTATATGATAATGTGGGGCATCATTCCCTAGGAGTATTCCCCCAGGCAGGAAATGTCGGGTCTAGTGTGTGAGAGGTAGATGAGTTTTTCGACGAGCCATTGGTATATTTCCCTGTCTGCGAGATCGGCTCCTTCTTCTATTTTTAAGCTATGGTTGGGAATCATTGGAGTGTCTGCGGGTTTGCAATCAAGAAGACCCGTTTCTGTCAACAAATCTAGAACATACTTCTTTTGTCTTAAGAATATTCCGTGTCTGGATCTTAACACTTCTATCCCCAAGAAGTATTTCAGTGCTCCTAGATCTTTCATCTCAAACTCTTTAAACAAGTTTTCCTTCAATCTTTGGATTTCTTCTACATCATCTCCAGTAATGATCATATCATCAACGTAAATGATCAGACATTTTACCTTGTTGTCTCTCCTTTTTGTGAAGAGTGTGTGATCAGAGTGGCTTTGCTTAAAACCATGCTTGACCATTGCTTGGCAGAATCTTCTGAACCATATCCGTGGAGATTGCTTCAATCCATACGATGTTTTTCGTAGTCGGCAGACTTCTCCTTCCCCAAACTCTTCAGAAAATCCTGGTGGAACTTCCATGTATACCTCCTTGTTGTTTTCCAACTCTCCATGGAGGAAGGCATTGGTGACATCAAATTGGTGTAGTGGCCAATCTTTACACACTTCTACAGACAATAGGGCTCGCATAGTATCTATCTTAGCAACTGGGGAGAATGTTTCGTCATAGTCTACTCCATACACCTGGGTGTATCCTTTCGCCACAAGTCTCGCCTTGTATCTCTCAATTGAACCATCTGCTCTTCTTTTTATGGTAAATATCCATCGACATCCAACTGGCTTCTTCCTGACGGCAAAGTGCACTTCTCCCATGTGCCGTTTTTTACCAGTGCATCTATCTACTTTTTCATGGATTCTCTCCAATTTTTTTGTTTTCTGGCCTCCTCAAACGGTTGTGGGATTTCTTCCTCTTCATACAGGCCAGCTTCGAAGGCTCGGGCCATTTCTGTCAGGTGTCCCTGAGCAATATTTGATACTGCATATTTTGCTTTTCTCCCTTTCCAGTCCGGTGAGTATCTCTTTGGAGGGATCCCCTTGTACTCCTGGGGGCAAAAATGGATCTTCAGTATCTCCACTTCTTCCACTAGTTCCACATTCTTCATTATTGCCCCTATCAAGATTAGTATTTTCTGAAGGTATTTTATCAAAATTTGAATTGTTTACCTCAGACATCGAAGGCGGGGTTGATGGTTGGACAATGCCACTGTGTTCTTCGTTCTGTATTACAGGACTTGACGACCCGGCGGTGTTGTTCACTTCCTCAGGTGGACCAACGACTGTGATTGGGCTTGGCTGTGACTCTCCCCCTGTCTGTTGTTCCCCTAGATGTGGTTCTGCCCCTAAATGGTGGTTTTCAATATCTGGTAGCCAATCTAGGAGGTCATTGTTTGGACTATTGTCTGAAGTTTGTGTCTCCCCCTGACTACTAGATTGGCTGTAGAAGTATTCCCCCTCGACAAAATCACAATTCATGGTGGTATGCATTTTTCGGGTTGTTGGGTCATAGCACCTGTAACCTTTCTGATGTTTTCCGTAGCCAAGAAAGACACATTTTAGGGCGCAGGGATCAAATTTGGATCGTTCGTGTTTGGGAATGTGAACAAAGACAGAACAGCCGAACACTCTGGGTTCAAGGGATAAGGATGATGGCATTTCGAAGTGGTGTGAGAAAATATCTAAGGGAGTTTTGAAGCCAGGATTTTTGTGGGTAGGCAATTTATAAGATATACTGCAGTGGCTATAGCTTCGGGCCAAAAGGATTTTGGTATTTTGGATTCAATTAATAGGGCTCGTGTAATTTCAAGGATATATCGGTTTTTTCTTTCGGGTACCCCATTTTGTTCCGGAGTGTATGCACACGAGGTTTGCTGGACTAGTCCCTTTTTTCTAAAAAAGTCTTGCATTCTATTATTGGCAAATTCCCCCCCATTGTCGGACCTAAGGATTTGAATTGTGTGATTATACTGAGTTTGAACAAGGTTATAGAAGTCTACGAACTTATCAAACACTTCATGTTTCTTTTTCAAAAAATAGATCCATGTCATGCAAGAGTATTCATCAATAAAAAACACAAAGTAACGAAAACCTCGCCCCCCCAGTGATAGAGGCAGGACCCCAAACATCAGAATGTACTAAAGCAAATGGAAATTTCACTCTTGTATTGTTCAACTTGAAAGAATGTCTATGGTTTTTGGCCAACACACAAGTATCACAATGAAAAGTTTGCATAGAAGAGACTAATTCAGGAAAAAGTAGGCGAAAATATCCTAGAGATGGGTGCCCTAACCGACGATGCCAAAGCCAAGCATGTCTGTCTGTCGGTCCGGGAGTCAGCATCATTGCAGCACTCTGTTGGGCTATCTCATCCACATAATACAATCTGAATCGCTCAGTGCCATGCCCAACTATCATCTCTGTCTTGATATCCTGCAACATGCAAAATTGTGGTTGCATTAGCAATTTACAATTCAATATTTTAGTCACATGACTAATGGACAAGAGCTTGTGTGGTAAGGACGGAACAAAGAGACAATTAGAGAGACATAGAGTGGGTGAAATATTTATAGTGCCCGTTCCCATGACTTGTGCTAGGTCCCCACTGGCCGTTTGGACATAGGATTTTTTGGAATTGGAGATGGATACAAAATCTGAGGCTTCGAATGAAATTGTATATGTCGCCCCACAGTCAAAAATCCGGTGAGGATCTTTCGGACCTGATATGGAAGTGGAAGAACATGCCAAGGCGTCGAAAGAATTTTGACAGGGTCTATTGGGCTGATATTTGGTAATTACGGAAGGCTGGGGCGTAATTTGAAAAGTTTTTGCAATCTGGGGTTCTGTTTGAGATTTTCGAGAAGTGTGGGGTGGGTTTTGAGAATTTAGTATCAGGCGGGGGTTAGTTTGAGATTTAGAAGAGTGTTGGGGCGGTATTTGGGAGGATATTCGAGGTCGGGGTTGGGGTCGGTATTTCAAAATTTTGGGGGGTGGGTTTGTGATTTTGGAAAGATTGGAGTATTTAATAGGGTTTTTATTTGAAACCCTAGCCGCCTCCTCCCCCAATTCGCTGGCCGTTTGGACATAGGATTTTTTGGAATTGGAGATGGATACAAAATCTGAGGCTTCGAATGAAATTGTATATGTCGCCCCACAGTCAAAAATCCGGTGAGGATCTTTCGGACCTGATATGGAAGTGGAAGAACATGCCAAGGCGTCGAAAGAATTTTGACAGGGTCTATTGGGCTGATATTTGGTAATTACGGAAGGCTGGGGCGTAATTTGAAAAGTTTTTGCAATCTGGGGTTCTGTTTGAGATTTTCGAGAAGTGTGGGGTGGGTTTTGAGAATTTAGTATCAGGCGGGGGTTAGTTTGAGATTTAGAAGAGTGTTGGGGCGGTATTTGGGAGGATATTCGAGGTCGGGGTTGGGGTCGGTATTTCAAAATTTTGGGGGGTGGGTTTGTGATTTTGGAAAGATTGGAGTATTTAATAGGGTTTTTATTTGAAACCCTAGCCGCCTCCTCCCCCAATTCGCAGGTGGGAACCCTAGATTCCGCCGCTGCCTCCGTCCAACTTTCGCCTCCGATGATTTCGGTGGATAATTTTGTACCTTCTGGCCATGTTTTGGCCATGGAAACAGATGCAATGGCGGCTGGTTTTTCCTCGATCGGGCTCTCACCGTTACCGCCGTTGTTGCCCGCCGGCTTGTCGATGTAGGTGGCGCGGTCAATGGCCACGGCTGATGATACTCGTCCGCCGCCGCCCCTGCTGCTTCGGCCGGCATTTTGGGCTTGCCTATTCTTCTTCATCTCCTCCCACCACTCCGGGAACCCGTGTATATGAAAGCATGTGTCGTTGGTGTGCTTTTTGCCTCCACAATGACTGCACACCAGGTTGCTCTTATATTCCTCCTTCCGGTAACTGGGGTTCCTTGGCGGTAGATGATTCTGGGTGGTGAATGTTCGATGTCTGTCGAACATAGCAAGTCCCACTCCGATTCCGGACTCCTTGGGTTCTGGATTCAAAGTTTCTCATTGACGGATTCCCGTCTGACCAGTCCGTACGCCTTCCTCGTTGTTGGTATTGGATCCATATTCAGGATTTCTCTCTTGATTTTATCATATCTGTGATCGTCTAATGCCCACATGAACTGATATAACATGTGTTTTTGTATATGTTGGTTGTAATTTTCGGTGTTGGACGGTGTATCCATCGGGTTTGGATCCTGGTGTCAATTGAGATCCATAAATCTTGAAGCTTTTGCCATAGACTCTCCAATGATAGATTCCATATCTGTGCAGGTCAGAGATCTGGAATTGGTCGGCGCCGCTTCCATACGTTGTGGCCAGACTATCCCACAAGTCGTAGGCCATTTCGTATTGGGAGACCTCATTGACGAGGTTGGCATCGATATTGTTGATTATCCAGTTGAAGCAGCAATCGTCTCGCTACTGCCATCTGTTGTAGTTAGGGTCGGTCGGTGGGGGAGGGTCTGTAACTCCTGTTATGTGAGACGCCAGTCCCTTCCCACGGATGCCCCTTCTCATCAGTTTTGCCCATAGAGGATAATTGTCCCCATTGAGCTTTTCTACCAAGCGCACCTCGCCTAGTGATTCCATAGATGAAGGTTGATTGTTTGGGCTTTTCTGAGACATACTTAGTCTCATGAACTCAGTGAATTGCTCTGTTGAAAGGGTTATTGGTTGGCTGTTTTTTGGAGGTGTTTCAGGTTCTGAATCTGACATGTTTTTTGGAGGTGTTTCAGGTTCTGAATCTGACATGTTTGTTGGCTGTGTTTTGCAGGTTCAAAAGGTCGGGGAAGGTACTCGAGACTATGATGATAATTTTCTGAGTCTCAAGCCCGGATAAACTTGCTATGATACCATGATAGAAATCCATGGGTTCCATCCTAAAACCAATTGGTGATAGGAGGAGGGCCCATGAGACTTATATACTAATTTCAGTTTTCTTTTGACACCGATGTGGGATAGTTATATGTTATTTTTCTAGTTTCAATTGCCAACACCCTCCCTCAAACCCTTCAAGGTGAACTTGGAGGGGTTGGGCTTTTTTTTCTGATCGATTGGACAACTGGCCCAATTTTTTTGGGATCGATTGGACCACTAGCCCAAATTTTTAAACCCAGATATACTGCTAGGTCAGTCATTTTTTCGGTTTCAGCCCAGATATACTGCTGGGTCAGTTAAATGTGACCCACATCGGCGACCCGCTCTGATACCATTTTAAAGATGGTAATCGAGAGAGGCGAGATTCTTGGTGCTGTGCATAGCGATAGAAAGGGTTTTAGGAGTAGAAGATGATTGTTTATTTCTTTGATATGTTTACAATATAATTCAACACCTCAATATATAGGTGAGAATACGAGCTATGTATGGAAACACAATATTTTTGTAATCAATTTATTCTAGGATAACATGCAATTGTATCAATCCTAGTAAATTAATTTATTCTGCTATCTTTTCCTCCACTTAATATGCTTTGACAAGCAGCAATGGTAATTGCCTTGGCTCACTCCTTACTTTACCGGAAACTATTGTGCACTTACTTTTCAGCTTGATTTTTCCTCTTCCCAAGAGGCACAGTGATAATTATTATCGTGATCTTTTACAACTTTATAAACTGCTTATAACCTATCAGTTTCTCCAGGGGCTTGCCCCAAGTATATAAAAGCCTGAATTAGTATTTGATGTTCTTGTTGCTTCTTCTTTGTGCAGGATGCATGGCAGTGTGACATTTGTGGGTCAAAATCTGGAAGGGGATTTGGTTAGCTTTATCTAACATTATATCATTTGCCTTTTCTGTTTCAATTGACATCACTTTCTGTTGAATCAAGAATATGCTATGATCATATTCGGTCAATTCTATCTTTTTATTACCTGTAAATCCCTGAGGAGTATTTGCTATTTTGGCTATAGGTCTGAGCCTTAGACACATATCAAATTCTAATTTGTTGTTGCATTGCAATGTTCACTTAACTATATTCAGTTAGCTACTTGGCTTTAATGCTTCTTGGCGGATGTAGTCCCACTTAAATTCCATACACCTCTTCAAGTTGAAACTTGTAATACTAGTCATATACATTTGGTTGTTTGTGCCTAATACTTCCTGCTTTCTTTGTGATATTGACAGAAGCGACATTTGAAGTGCTCCCCAGACTCAATGAAATCAAATTTGGTAGTGGTGTCATCGATGAGCTTCTTTTTCTGGACTTGCCTCGTGAATGTAGATTTCCTTCAGGAATGATGATGCTGCAGTATGCCAAGGCAGTCCAAGAAAGTGTATATGAACAACTTCGCGTGGTTCGTGAGGGCCAGCTTCGCATCATTTTCACCCCTGATCTTAAGATGCCCTGTGTAGACCTGTTCATTTGACAATTGAAAGTACCTTCAGGTTCATCTCCCAATTGTACTCATGTTTACTCTCGCACTCTGAACTTCTTTAAACATTATCATGGGAGTTTTGTGCACGTCATCATGAAGAACTTCTTGCTCGCAGATTGGTTGCACCACAGGTACATAACTTTCACTTCCCAATCTAGTTCATTTATTGCAAAGTTATTCTAACTACTTTTAAATGTGCAACTTCCTTACTCGAATTTATTATTGTAACATTAGATTAATGTTTTTAGAGTTTGCACAACCCAGGGTACACCATTATATTGTAGTTGAAGGAATTTCCTGCTTCTCGAATTTAATAAAAGCACCACTGGGCCTTATTATGCACTCCTCTTTTGTTACTCTTGGTTCTTCTCAAATTATTATAGTTGAAGCTTACTGTTATAGTTGATATTTTTTATTGCTAGAATTTCTCAGTGCAGACCTTCTGTGTCCTTCCTATCCAAAAGTGCTTCTCTATCCAAATTTGGCATTTGATTTGAAAATGTCTTTTCATATTGTTTTATCAATGGAATTAGATATATTGTTAGATATCTAATAGGTATAGAATAAATTGTGTCAATGATTACAATCTGGATTCTTGGCTTGTAAAATCCCTAAAATGACCTTTTTCATGATCCTCTAGAGTTGCAGGTGAATCAATTACTGCAAGTTGCACAAAAATGCCAAAGCACAACCAGATATACAAGCAAATAGTGCAATGTGAGTGAAAAGCTTGGTTTGTTGTCTTTGTTCTCTCTGTTGCTATATTTCACATCATATCTTGAAGTTGAGCTCTGGTTAATGAATTTTGTTCAAATAATGCGACTAGGAACAGTAACCATATGTCATGTCTTTTATGTCATTGTTCTATTATTTGTCATGTGGAAGCAAAAATATTTGTTCTTCATTCATTAGTAAGATTCTGTCTACACCAAACTCCAACTCTCCTATGAGAGTTCTGGTTGCCTTAGTAGAGAGTTATTTGCGTTTTCACACATGTGGTGTATCTAGGAAAGAGTTGCGCCTGCCTGTTAATGCTAGTGGACATATCTTTAAGTATGTTCAGTCACAATCTGATGTGTCGCGGATACAACTAACTAATATTATCGGGCTTCTGAAATGGAAAATGTATTCAATTTGCTAAAGCTTGAAACTTTTACTTGTATTTTAATAGTAACTGAATCCAATCTCTTGAGCTGAATATTGGGCAGTTGTTAAACTGGGGCGAATACTATATGAAACGGGTGGAGTAACCGAAAATATAGCTAAAAGGGCTATATAGATTATGCTTAAAGCTCAAGTAATGTTTTCCTCTTTGCCTTCTTGCTTCAGGAGTTTTTGAGCTGGTAGTATAATATTTGAATATAATGTACAAATGGTACTGGTAAAAATTAAATAAAGTATCTCCAATTGATTCAACATGCCGATAATATTTATTCCGCTGTGACACTCTTCAATCAATGTAATAAGGTATAATTACGATGTCGCTGGGATTTGGCCTGATTACAGAAAACATTCAATTGCTTTTAAACCTCATTAGGTGCTCAAATTCAGTTGTACGACTACGACTACGAGTCATGTCATTTATTTTGCAGAGGGCTTGAAGAATTTCCCCCGAGACACCTCCACGCCCAAGGTTCAGATGCAAAAGATGCAAGAAATGGAACAGGTGGGTGGTCTTCCTAGTGATCGCAACACACTCAACAAGCTGATGTCACTGAATCCCGGGCTTAATGGATCGATAAGCAATAACCAACAGCTGGTTGGTCGTGGTGCTCTGACTGGCTCAGCACAGGCTGCTCTTGCTTTGACTAACTACCAGAATTTGCTGACGAGACAAAACTCGATGAACTCAGCGCATAGCTCACATCAGCAGGATGCGTCTTCGCCTTTCAGTACATCCAGCCAGCCTACAACTCCGGGTATTTTGCCAGGTAGCTTTCAGAATCAACCAGCCGGCAGCTTCTCTGGTGGCCAAGCTTCTCAACGACAGCAGCTAATGCAGCAGCATTTGACAAATGGAAATGGCCCATTGCATCAACATCACTCTCAAGGCAGCCAAGCATTACAACAACAAATGATCCAGCAGCTTCTGCAAGATATGAGCAATAAAAATAATGGGACAGCTCCACCACATCAGTCCTTGTCTGCACAGAGTCAAGGTGGCAATTTTTCGAGGGAAGGTGCTGGCTTTAGGAGTTCCCCGACAATCAGTGGAGCTGGAAACGCACCAGGGAATAGTGCTGGACGGCCTCCAAGCAGAAGCAATAGTTTTAATACATCAAATGCTGAACCTCCTACTACTGCTGGGAACAGCATTGGATTCAGTGAAAAAACGTCGGATTTGTCCCAGAACCTGCATCTATCCGATGAGTTGGTTCCTGATGTCCCCCATGAGTTCTCGGAGAATGGTTTTTTTAACGATGATCTGGACGACAGCATGAACTTTGACTGGAAGGCTTGACTAACTTAGTATATTCTCTGCTATTAACAAGTCTTGAGCCATGGAGTTGAACAGAGAATGATGTACAGCTTGTTTCAGTTTAATCTTGTCTTTTCTTTTCTTTTCTTTTTTTCTCCTGATTATGGAAGTTGTTGGACAGTTTCTAGCACATTATTCTTTTTTGTTTTGACTTTTGTTTATTCCTTTCTTAAACTAATGGGTTTCCATATGTGAAACTTCTTGCAAGTGTAATCTATTGAGATGTCGCACTTGCATTTTTTGTTTGTTCAATAATAAATATCACATTTGTTTTTTAAAAGAGTAAACGACAAATTAATACACTCAACTACTTTTATCTCTCTTCATTATTACTCCAAATGTCTTTTTTTCTTTCTCCATTAATACACTTAACTAATTGTACTCTCTTTATATAACACACTGGATAACATCTCTTAAAATCTCGTGTCATCATCCAAGTGTGACATCTATCTCGACGGAGAGAATAGTAAACATGCTCGAGTAAGTGAACTTCATTAGAAACCTTTATGCCCTTTCAAACCAGCTGGTCGCGACACTATATCCCTAAGAACCTATTGTGAGGATTAAATTAATAATAAAAGGCTCACCTTAAACTACTTCCATCTTGGATCAATGCAAAAAGGTGTTTGGTAACGGCTAGAAGGATTTAGTCACTGAGATCACCATGAAAGCATTTGTTCGACAATGCATACATGCGATATCTCAAACAAAATTGCAAATGAATCTATAGCACAAACCAAACTGTGAAGATAATTCAGGGATTGTCACACACTTAGATGGGATTCATCGTTGTTTGTTCATGTTTAAGTGATCAAGGAGAGTTGCTTATAAATATATGTACTACTACTATATCACAATAAATAGTATACACCGAACACTGAGTCACATACTCATAAAATTTATACGATTAGTAACCAAGTGCTCATTGGTACGTCCGGCCAACACGACGTGGGAGGAGAACTCGTCAACATACTGGTATAAAAAATGGCTTAAGCTAGCTCACGCTGCAAAATAGTTTCACAACATTCATTTTATGAGTATAAACAAGAAGAATTCTTCATTTATAACATATAATATTGCTCTTTCGATTCAACCATACGGGACCTTAGTGAATGAAAATACTTGCGTTTCAAATGAATAAGGTAATTCCCACTTAGATGGAGGAATACAAGCAGAGTACCTAATAGATATGCGATTGAGATGGTAAAAGGTTCGAATAATGGCATGTGCACTAACATATGAAACCAACATGTTTACCTTAAAAAAAGGAAATAAACAACACAAGCGGTTTTTGCTGTCTATATTTTGGTTTTGGTGCTTTTGTTTATAATTCATTCTCTCAGCACTGGAAAAGGCCACATTAGAATGGACATCAATTCTGTCATCTGACTACCTAAAAGATGCAACCTCGTCCTTAAATTGTAGCAGTAGATCGTCGATGTGCTTCAGGGGAGCATCATTTTTGTCTCTGACTCGCACAGCCACCTGAAGACATGCAAGTACAACGAAACAGGTGAAATCTTGACAAGAAATACAAATTTGCAACAATGTCAAGTGTAGCCCAATCTAGCAATCCAGAAAAGGATCAACCTCCACAAGGTTGCAGCAAAGAATATACAAGGAATATTATTAATTAGCATGCGAGTATTCAGTAAGTACACAAGCTTCTTGTCAAATAACATGCCCGGAATATGACATAAATTCTAAAGTTTGATGACTACCTGTCCGGTTCCAACTTCTTTCTCCCCAACAACTAAGATATAGTTGTACTGAGCCAATTGAGCTTCTCGTACCTACAATCACCCAAAACCAACCTTTAGTATATATCCACACCATCATGTCATAAACAGAGCTTAAAAGTAAAAACTTCAACATTAAAACTTCTAATGAAACCCTATGAGTTTACTGGTCACATAATGTCCTGAAGCTTTTCCAATTGAAAAAAATGGAGCTTATTATAAAATGCTAGAATAACACCCAATTAACAAAAAGAAAAAGAATCCAAAATTGTACCGTGCAAAAGTCTGCAGTGAATCAAGATATGGTGTATAAAAATATGAGAAATGTCTAAGATAAATACATATTAAGGCCAGTGTCCTATCAAGTCTGCTCCTCCCACATTCATGATTGAAAGGCCAAGGCTATATAGGGTTAATGTTATGAGAATTTGGAAATTTGTCTCATGTTGCCATAAAAATACCTTTAATTTCTTGTAAATGCACCATCCCCAAATTTTAGTTATTAACCAAATCTAATTTTTTACTCGAAAAATACATTAACTTTTATTTTTGGGATTTAGCATTTCATTAGCAAATAAATCAGTTCTCTGGAGTATGATATAAAATCCAAAAGCATCATTGGAAAGCTTTATAGTACCAGTGTTCGATTGTGGACATCAAAAATTATTTAAAAAATGGCTTCATAGTTGCAGTCAGAAAATAAAAAATTGTCGGAAATTGTGTTTGTAAACCACATAGTATTGGAGAAATTTCAGTGAGAGCTTTCCCACAGAAAAATTTAAAATTCACATCAAACCCCATACAATTGAGTTATCGGCTAATGAAATTTGGACTCTGTAACAGAATTCCTAAAACGATAAGAAGTTCATGTATTCATAGTCGTTCGAAAACCAAAACTTAGATATGCTTCATGTATTTACAAACAATTACTAGTTCATAGAAATAGGACTTTCCGACATTTGTTAGATGTCTTTTAAGCATTTAAAGTTATGTTTTGATTAAAAGAGAAAACTTGCGCTGAGAGCTATAGAGTGTCTTCTTGGGCCGAGCCCCTAACGTCAAATGTAATGTCTCTATGACTGATGATTCTTTGAAAGTCAGTTATTATTGGATGGATTTTTAATTGAAAATTAAAAGATTAGAATGGAGCTTTATAAGACTAAAACAACCGTAATAGTTATTGTCATTCTGATGAAGACAGTGGATATCTCTATACACGCACCTTTTTATTAATTGTCCTGTCAGTTGTGTCAACATCAACATAATACCCAGCATCATGTATGCGATCCCGTACCTACAATCAATGAAAAGGTGATCATGAAAAAAACCCTTAAGGTTGCTGATTAAAGACAATTTTAGATCATGACTTAGTATTTCAAGAAAAAGGAACACAATCACCTAGAGAATCTGCATATCCCATACATGCAGACCAAAAAGGGTGGAAGAGAAAATAGAAGATAAAAAATAAGCAACTGATATAATTTCTGACTATCAATTTGTTACAAAGCCAATTATAAAACAAAACCTATAACAAATCTTGGAAATCTGTAAGAAATAGAAAGGTCGGTGCACATTCAGAAAAATCAGCAACTAACCTCTAGGGCATAACTTTGTGATTTGTCAGAAACAGGGCATACTATTGCTTGGCGAGGACTTAGCCAAAAAGGCCACTTCCCCTTGTAGTGCTCCAATAGTATAGCAAACATTCGTTCAACAGAACCAAGAATTGCTCGGTGAATCATTACAGGTGTTTCTGTCTTGTTTTCGTCTTCCGCTGAGTAAGATAATTTGAAACGAGCAGGGAGTTGAAAGTCCAACTGAAACAGTAGAATACTTGATCAAAAATCCATACCTAGATTATGAAGCCAACACATTTTGTCTGCGCTATTTAAAAATTTGGGACCACACCACATGCCTCCAGCATGCCAAAAACTGCCAGGTCCTATGGCAGTTTAAGAGCTTTTCAAGCACAATTTTAGCAAAACCTCATATTCAGCCAATAGCCTGTAGCTTTTAATTGTATAGTTTTGCCTAACAGAAATCCATCCACAGACAGCACTTCTGTTCCCAAGTCTAACAGTTTGCTGTCTATTACTTGTAGTTTTAGCTACCATGCCATCTCCCCAATCTTATTCCCCAAATAATTATTGAATATGGTACTACTTGAATGTTATAAACGTTAAAATTGATTTGGGTGGATGATTTGCTTCAAGTAAAGTCCGCTAAATCCATCGCTTATCAACTCATTTACATGACAAGATAAGGAAAAGGCAGTTATAAAATAAACCTGCAATGTTGCACACTGGAATTTTCTTCTCATTGCATCAGAAACACTGATATCTATCTTCGGCCCGTAAAATGCTCCATCACCTTCATTTATCTAATAGAATATCTGAAATCAGTTCTAGCAAAAGAAGTTGACAAAGTTGAAAACTATGGAAACAATGAAATGTGATCACTTTTTATAAAAAACACATGCCATAAGAGTGGAATAAAATTTTGTTTGGCTAAGCAATATCAGTGTATGAGAAACTAACCTCCCAGGGCTTTCCAAACTCATTCAGTGCTTCTGTAAGAGCAGTTTCAGCCCTTTCCCATGTTTCAACATCTCCAAGATATTTCTCTGGCCTCTACAAGACATTGGAAAAATATTAAAGCAAGATCCTATGCATCAGCCACACTCAGATCTGAGCACCAGAGCAAAGTGAAAAGGGAGTGTGACATGTACAAACAACAAATTTTAGGCTCTCCTTTATCTAACATACGCTCTCTTTCATCTATAACATGTGCTTTCTACTTTTTTTTTAGGAGTTGTTGGGATTCATACCGTCGATAACTTCAGGTCAAAAGTGAAGCCAAATATTTCATAAACGCAACTGATAAATTCTAAGACACCCTTGACTTCGTCTTTAATCTGTACAATTTGTGGCAAAAAAGATCAGAAAGAAGGCTTTGTACTGAAACAATAAAACTAGAATAGAACCAGATAACTGATCTTACTTGAGACTCCCTGCAGAAGATATGAGCATCATCCTGTACCAAAACATTGGAGTCAAATCTCCGTAGCAGTCACAAAAAAATTAGAAATAAAAATTGCATCTAGTATTTAACTAAGCTGAATTACCAAGCTTCATAAAGGTAAACTTTAGACCAAATCACCAAAAGATAGAAAATCAAGGACCTTAATATAGACCAGATCAGTAGTTAAAAAATGAAGGATAGATGCAAGATACACACAATAAGAAAGTGGTTTACAAGATCGCCGAGTTTTTTCGCTTTCACTTTTTACAAGATTTTAGGTATACCTGCTGAAACCGCCTCACACGGGTCAACCCAGTAAGAGCACCGCTTGCCTCATTGCGATGCAAGACCCCAAAATCAGCCAGGCGGAGTGGAAGCTCTGCAAAAGTTGCAAATGTTATTTGTGAGGATCTTTTGACAAATGAACTAAATGTAAGAAATCCACAAAAAAAATACAAGGACATGCAGTAAGCATGAAATCTAATCCAAAAGTTTCTCATTGTGTAACAGAAATAGCAAGATGGTTAGCATCCATACACGATCATTGAAATGCAAATAGTGGTTATTCAAGCAATGAAGTTGATGAAATCATCAGATATCACAAGAAGCTGGGATGACTCATCTTATGCGATGATATTTTGCATCAACTAATTATGCATCCCCTAACTAAGATTAATACTCCCTCCGTCCCATTCAAGATGACCACCTTTCCTTTTTTGTTTGCCCCAATCAAGATGGCCACTTTCCAATTTTGGAAATAACCCCCTCTCCCATCTCTTCTCATTAAAATATTCAACTACCTTTTTCCTCTCTACTTTATTCCACCTAACAACACTTAATAAAATTTCGTGCCACTCATTCTTGAGTGGGACGGAGGGAGTAGTATAATAACCGATAATTACATGGATTGCGGACAGATTTGACTTTAGTCCCCAATTGCAGGCTGATGGCACATCCATTCTAGTCAACAGGGTAGAAACAGCAAAAAGGAAAGAGGCCCACCTCTATATGAACGCACTCTATGATCAAATATTAAACAATGGCCAGGGCAGTTCATTGGCTTGAGTCCAAATTCTTGCTTCTCTACCTGCAATAACAATAAAACATATGCTACATCAAATTTAGCAGATAAATAAAGTCCAGCCCAAAATTACCAAAAATAAAGAACAGAGTTCTAATGATCTTCTTAAAACAATAATTGAACCTCAAACACAAACATATTTTCCTTGTAGTTTGCAGCATGACCAGATGTTTCCCACAGCTGCATATTGTACATATTTGGAGTCCAAACCTAATGATTCAAGTAATAGGTGGTTATTAATTGAGAGAACTTGTACATAATCAAATCCAAATGCATCCTTTTCAGCATTAGAGTCTAACCTCCTCATAACCTCTCTTCCAGTACTGACTCCGTATAAATTCCAGCAACTTGTTGCAAACTCGAGAGCCATGAGGTAGAAAGAAACAACTTCCCGGGCTAACTTGCATGAAAAAAGACATCTAATTAGATTCATGAATTAAGATCAAACTATGCACGTAGCTCAAACTTTTACCTTAGAGGGTGAAAAAAGAAAAGTTCTTGCTTTTTAGTGAGTTCTCTGTGATCATATTTTTTAGCTTCTTCAAGCATGGCCTTATATTCCTGAAAGGATTACCGATTACAACAAAACATGTCAAGAGATACTGATAATGCAAACAGCTACCACCTTCTTACAGTAGACAGGAATGTTAAAAAATATTACCTTCAAACGCTTTTGGTCTGGAAAAGATATGCCATAAACCCTCTGCAAGCTCTCACGGTCTTTATTTCCACGCCAATAAGCAGATGAAGCCTAATAATACAGAACAAGGATTAAGGAGAAATAAACAATTTTGTTGACTGCAAACATTTACTTCCATTGCAGATCCCACCTTCAAGCAACTAAACGCTTTCACAAAAGCAGTACTTGGTATGTGAGGTCCACGACACAGATCAACCAAAGGACCACATCTGTATACCGTTATAGTTTTATCTTCGGGTAAATCTTTTATAATTTCAACCTGTTGAAAGGATGGAAAAGAAAAAACAATACAGAAGTGACACAGAGCTAATTCAAGAATAGAAACACTCGATAACGAATGCAAAGAAGTATAATTACCTTAAAAGGATTATCAGAGAACATGTCGATAGCCTGCTGCCTTGTCACTTCAATACGCTCGAAAGGTTGTTTTTCCTAATGCAAAAGGCAAAGTAATGATTACCTGAAGTACTACAAAATAAAACAATACACCATACTTATGCAGGTAAAGAGGTAGAAGAGGCCTTATTTTCCATAACCTCCTTCCAAAAAAAAAAGACATGTCAATGTTGAAGCAATAAATTTACCAACCAAAACGCATGTCACAGATAACAGCATGCGATCAAGTGCCTATTAAGGATATCCAACATACAAATTCACTATTTAAGAGTAAAAGAAGCTCATACATCAACAGCTTTCTTGGCAGCTGCTTCAATATGTTTAAAGTGATCCTCGTTCAATCCTAAATCGCCATAAAATGCATCGTAGTAAAATCCCTGCAAATTATTTAGCCAGTTTTCCATAAGTTCACACATATTATGAGAAAAGCACTTGAAATGCAATCCCTGCTTTAACATACGGAACCATGAATCAGTGAGAGAACAAGGCAACAAGGAAAAGTTCAAAATCCACCTCCCCTCTGGTGGTACACGGCCCAATGCATAGTTTACATCCATATGTTTGCTCCAACGACTGTAATAACCCAAAGCAATCACATGGTTAATGGTCAGATCAGCCAAACTCATATCTTTCAATGAATAAAATGATGAGACTAGAGAAGTCTTACTTCGCCAAGAATGTGCGCACTCGAATGCCAGAATGTATCGCGCCCTTCGTCAGTGTCGAAAGTAAAGAGTGCAAGCTTGCAATCTTCTTCCAGAGGCCGATTCATATCCCACAAAACCCCATTAACCTTCGCAATCAGGGCATTCGACGCCAAGCTCTTTGAAATCTCCTTCGCCACATCAAACGGCGAGGTGTTCCATTTCTTCCCTTCCTTAACCTTCCCATCGGGCAATGTAATCCTAAATTCGCCAAAAACCGAAGAATTGGAAACTCAACAACTATACACACACATAAAAAAGCGGAATAGCTAACGAGAATTACGTAATTTGTTCGTCTGAAAGCGCCAATCGCTTAAGCTTTTGGTCATTTTGGAGGGATTCGAAGAGCGCGATGCGTTTGGGGATGACGGATTGAAGATACGCTTCGTCTTTGGTGTAGACGGGTTGAGCAGGGATCGAGCTAGGCTTAGCCTTGCTTCCAGCGGCGGATTCTCCCATCGGATGGAAAAGGCGGCGGCAGGGGTAGGTGAGAGGCAGAGGACGGCGGAGGGAGAAGGAGATGCGCCACAAGACACAGAATTGCATAAACTGCAGAGGGTTTAGTCGTGAGGTTTCTTCAACCTGCTGCAGTTTTCAATAATTAAATAGTCTAAACATCTTTTCAATTCTCTTAATACTCCTGACTAAGAGCATCCGCAATGGTACATAGGCCAGCAATAGGCTAGCCATTCTCTCTCCTGTCACGTCAGCAACACTAAAAAATCCACCTGTCACATCAGATTTAGGCCAGCCATAGACTAGCCATAGGTCAGCCGTAATAAAAATAATTCAAAATATACTACATTTACGGAATTAAAATCACGATTAAATTACCGAATTAAATTTACGAGACATATACGGGAAAATTTATTAATTTTATTTTTTTAAAAAAGTACATTAACTAAAAATAAAAAAAATTGCATAATAAAAAAAAATCCGGGCTTCCACACACGAGCCACCGCCCCACTCTACTCCTCACTAATTTATTAAAAAAATACAGGCGGCCAGCGCGATCGGCCAGCGACGAGCGATCGGCCAGCCCACGCCGATCCGCTCGCCGATTTCGTCCTCGCCGATTGCAATGGTTCGGCTAGCCGATCGGCTAGCGCGACGAATCGGCTAGCCGGTCGCTAGCCGATCATTGCGGATGCTCTAATAAAATGATGTACATGCGGTTAAATTGTTGGTTCGTGTCCAACTAAAACTGAATGTAAACTGAATTATTGGTTCCGAGTCGAATTAAAACTGGAGGTAAACAAGTCAATCGTATTTGTCCAATTCGATTATAGTTCATATCTTTATTTAATTGAAATCCCACATTTTTAACCGACGCTTTAATGGTTTTCTAATTTTTAGGCACGGCAGCCGAGGTCGGGTAGGGCAACGTAGCGGAAGGCCTAACCTGCAAAAAGAAGTCGATTTTATGCCAAAATTGACAGTTCTGGGAAGAAAACCAACCATTGTGTGATTTTTGAAATTTTCTTAAAACCCATGCTCACTTTTCATCATCTAATTTTTGTTAGCAAAAATTCTTTATTTAAACTCTCAAATTATATCTCTCACCTATCCATCTCTAAGTAAGCTTTTGCAAAGTGTTATACTTATACTCCACTTAATTTATTACTATTATGAAATCGATATGTTTATCTCTTGTTAAGAAGACCAAATCACCAATCAGTTGGATGATGATTCCCATGAATATGGCATCGTGACAAGTTAATTCTATAAATATGCTTAATTACATAAGTTGTTGAATTATAACTTTGTCTAATATTTATCCATGAATTTGTTTGTATGTTCAGGAAGAAGAAGATGTGGCCCATGTCATAGCTCTCTCCATCTCCCAACCCGGTGGTGGTTGATGATTCATGTCAAGCGACAAGGTTCAACGGCTAAGAATAACAAATCTTGATATTGATGACGACGATGTAGACTTTTTATTTAATGAAGAAAAAAATGAAGTTGAAGAAATGCCCCATATGGGCCATATGTAATTGTCTTCCCATATGTTATGTGATAGGCAGATGCTAATGCTAATTGTCTTCAATTCATTTCTATAATGCTAATGGTCTCCCATATGTTATGTGATAGATAGGCAGATGCGAAAAAAACAAACTGGTTTGGAGGCAGAGTTGTAAAAAATGGTGGAACATGGAGGGATATTTATGGGATTGATGAGAAAAAAGTTGCAAGCATGGTTAGAGA
>NC_062969.1:14923489-14962731 GCF_023119035.1 Salvia hispanica
ATTTAGCCAGTTTTCCATACAAAATTCACCTCCCCTCTGGTGGTACAAGGGCCAATGCACAGTCTACATCCATATGTCTGCTCCAATGACTGGAAAAAACCCAAACCAATAACATGATTCGTGATCAGATCAAACAAACTCATATCTTTCAATAAACAAAACCATGAGGCTCGTGGAGTCTTACTTCGCCAAGAATGTGCGCACTCGAATGCCAGAACGTATCACGCCCTTCGTCGGTGTCAAAAGTAAACAGCGCAAGCTTGCAATCTTCCTCCAGAGGCCGATTCATATCCCACAACACCCCATTCACCTTAGCAATCAGCGCGTTCGACGCCAAGCTCTTAGAAATCTCCTTCGCCACATCAAACGGCGAGGTGTTCCATTTCTTCCCTTCCTTAACCTTCCCATCCGGCAACGTAATCCTACAGAAAGCGCCAATCGCTTAAGCTTTTGGTCATTTTGGAGGGATTCGAAGAGCGCGATGCGTTTGGGGATGACGGATTGAAGATACGCTTCGTCTTTGGTGTAGACGGGTTGAGCAGGGATCGAGCTAGGCTTAGCCTTGCTTCCAGCGGCGGATTCTCCCATCGGATGGAAAAGGCGGCGGCAGGGGTAGGTGAGAGGCAGAGGACGGCGGAGGGAGAAGGAGATGCGCCACAAGACACAGAATTGCATAAACTGCAGAGGGTTTAGTCGTGAGGTTTCTTCAACCTGCTGCAGTTTTCAATAATTAAATAGTCTAAACATCTTTTCAATTCTCTTAATACTCCTGACTAAGAGCATCCGCAATGGTACATAGGCCAGCAATAGGCTAGCCATTCTCTCTCCTGTCACGTCAGCAACACTAAAAAATCCACCTGTCACATCAGATTTAGGCCAGCCATAGACTAGCCATAGGTCAGCCGTAATAAAAATAATTCAAAATATACTACATTTACTAATTAAAATCACGATTAAATTACCGAATTAAATTTACGAGACATATACGGAAAATTTATTAATTTTATTTTTTAAAAAAGTACATTAACTAAAAATAAAAAAAATTGCATAATAAAAAAAAAAAAAAAAATCCGGCTTCCACACACGAGCCACCGCCCCACTCTACTCCTCACTAATTTATTAAAAAATACATAAAAAAAAAAATCGCAGATGCCTTGAATCCGTTATAGGTTTGCCGCTAGCCGAACGGGGGTCTCGCCGGCTTCTGGCCACAGCTGTATTTGGGACGCCCTCTTGCATTATGGGGTCCGGGCGCGAGAGGCCCCGGCCCGACGCCTGCATGACATGTTTTTATTTTAGATCTTAATTTTGTATTGGGCTATTGGTTGTTGTCCATCGCTAGATGTTGCTCTTGTACGTAAATTTAGTGAGATAGAGAAATCGCGTATTATATAGCTTTTTCAAAAATTAAAAAAAAAGAATACAAAAAAAAATTTAAAAAAGAATTAAAAAATAAAAATAATATTGCCGATCGCCGGCCGACGTGGTCGCCACAACGGCGTAGCTAGCTTGATCGCTGGCTGGATGAACAACGATCGCTGCCAATTTACGCCGATCCGCTCGTCACGATTTTCGCCTTCGCTGACAATGGTTCGTCTAGCCGATCGGGCTAGCGCTGACGAATCGGCTGTAGCTGGGTCGCTAGCCGATCATTGCGGATGCTCTAATAAAATGATGTACATGCGGTTAAATTGTTGGTTCGTGTCCAACTAAAACTGAATGTAAACTGAATTATTGGTTCCGAGTCGAATTAAAACTGGAGGTAAACAAGTCAATCGTATTTGTCCAATTCGATTATAGTTCATATCTTTATTTAATTGAAATCCCACATTTTTAACCGACGCTTTAATGGTTTTCTAATTTTTAGGCACGGCAGCCGAGGTCGGGTAGGGCAACGTAGCGGAAGGCCTAACCTGCAAAAAGAAGTTAAAAAATGGTGGAGAATGGAGGGATATTTATGGGATTGATGAGAAAAAAGTTGCAAGCATGGTCAGAGAAGATAAAATTGATATCCTTGTTGAACTTATGTGAGTGGATATGGTCGTCCAGTAAAAGGAAAGACATACACTGAATCCACACAGAGTCCACCTTTAGTGTGTGTGCAGTCAATCTGAGTCATAGAGAAGTTGAGCGACGTCGGAATATTAGAATCCTCGACCGAAAAATCTCCAACGTGATGGTATAACCATTCGAATTTGGGTTGTTGGTTGAAGAAGAGCTCGGATTTTGTATGGCGGGAATTTGATGACTCTAATTGGAAAGTGATGGGCTTAACATCCCAGCCGTGAATCTTTTCAGGGATTCGTCCGCCGTTGGAGGGGCGGCCGAGACGCAGACGGAAGAAGAGGCTGTAGGTGCCGACGGGGAATTCGAATTCCAAGCTGCCTCCTATTTCTAGCCACCATGTTTGATGGAGATAAGCAACTGTGCCAAACCTATATATACATACAAATTCAACTCTCTATATGTACAAAACTTCAATGCAATCCACTAGCTAGTAAAACTGAAACGGAGCTAAATAATACTTCCTCTAATCCCAATAATTGTCTATTTTGTCATTTTCGGCCCATCTCATTAATTATCATATTATTTGATAAATAGATCCCATTTCCAACTCATTTCACTCACAATTATTATAAAAGTAAGATCCATATTCTATTAATTTTTTCTTTCTACTTTTTTTTATAAAGTTAAACAAATTCTTAAAACTCGTATGTTAACATGCATATAATTAAATGGGACCATTAATGGACCGGAGGGAGTAAACACGCATATAATTAAACACGTGACAAAAGTAGGAAAGGATACGAGTGAATGACCTTGTACCGACCATGAACTTATCTTTTTAAAAATATAATCAATTCCAAAAAAATGGATTCATATATACGATTAATTTTATTTTTCATTTACAGATCTTAGATAATGGGGGGAGATTCAATCCAATGTTTAAATGGTGTGATGAAACTGTTAATTTATTTAGAATTGATACCTTGATTCATTAGTAGAGATGTGGTTCCAGTATCTGCGATCTTCTACGCCTGTAATTTTCAATGCTTTCCATGAAATAGCCGCACAAATTCCTCCTCTCTTTTTATCCAACCAAACCTCCTAAAAATCACCATCAAAAGCATAACATTTAATCAAGCAAGCAAGGTCAAATACAAATAAAAAAAAAATCATAATTACAACATAATAGTAGTAAAGTAGACCCGATATTGAAATCCTTTCTTGTCTCACAACAATAAAAATGGCGATCCTGACATCTCTATAAATGAGTAGGTGGAACTGAGTAGCAGCTAACCTTAGTGTGAGAGGCGAAGCGGAAGGGCGTGGAGAGGGTTGCATAGATGTCCTTCTTGGTCGAAAACGAAGGATCTCCGCCGAACACCTTCCTTAAAAGAATCTCGTGATTTTCAGGCAATTTTGATTCCCATAAACTATCAGACAAAGAAGCTCTGTGGAAAGTTGTGTTCACACGTGCGACTCTGCAGATCTCCGATGCCTCCAGATATGAAAGAACCCAAGCTATACAGCTCTCTGGCAGCTCTCCAAGGCCCTTCTCTCCCTCTCCCTCACTGCTGCCGCCCATCCCAGAAAAACCAGACCCCATACACATATACTATAGAGAGAGAGAGAGAAATGGTGATTAGTGGATGTGGTATTTGTGCTTTGAAAATAAAGCCTCTTGTGTTGAGATATTATTATAAGTGGGTGATATGTAGGTGGTTTGTGTGTGTACTTTTACACACCCAATTTTTGTGTGTATACATAATACATGGCTCTTATATACGTGCATGTATTTAAATACTTACTAGATACGGTTTGTTGTAGGATCTCCATTGAGATAGACCATAAATAAGACAACTTGTTACTTTAGCAATACCGCCTTATTGCAAATTTATTTAGTGATCAAAGAGAGAGTTGAAATTTTAGTGAACCAAATCCTACCGGTAGTTGAAGAAAATCTTCTTTGCCAATGTGGCTAAGGTTGTCACAATTAATAATTTAATACATATAGTATTTTATATGTCTTCAATTCCACGAGCCTCGCGTTGATGGGGTCTCTTCACATGGCATCCCAACTTTAATTATTTTGAAATTTTCAACATTGTATAAGTACTTTGCAATGATATTATTAAACTCACATGATATTCACATATATTGATGGCAGTGACATATTATATTCTACATGTGATAGAAGAGTATTGGGCGTCACAAATTATACTAGTAGTATAACTTAGTGCTATTTTAATTATTTATTTTTTACTTAATGAATAGTTAACTAGGGTATACATATAGTCATAATTCGTATACTAAGGGGTGTTCGGTTGCCAAGATTAAATCTCATGATTAAATATATATCATGTTTGGTTCATAAGATTGATCCCTACAACTTAATCGTAGATGGATAGTCTCATGATAATTAGTCATAGCCTCATCCCTCCAACTAAAATAATCCCACAACTTAATTCTAGATGGATAGTCTCATGATAATTATTCATGGCAACCGAACTACACCTAAGATTCCTTTCTTTGTAGCAGTGTAATTAATAGTACTAGTACAATAAACTAATTAACATGTAACACGGAATTTAAGAAAATGATGGGTTAAAATTAAAAGGAAGAAAATAAAGTAAAGTACTACGCATATATAAAAACATAAAATTTATTAAAAAAGAAATGAGTTAATTAATAGGTTACTATTTTACGTCGGAGAGAATAATAAATGAATCTTTATAAGCACTAGGATATTATTTTGATAGCCAAAAGTATTGATATTGGAGCAGTAACAATAGTTTTAACTAAAATTTTTGTGTTATTCCTTTTTTGTGAGACCATATTATATTCTTATATAGCAAGTCAAAACAAAATATACAACGCAGAGCAATGATTTACAAATAATTCGTGGTAACAGCGTGATTGACACATGGGTGTCATTATGAGAACATAATAACATTAAGAATTCGTAGTCTCGTACCATATTTCTTTTACTCAATTAAAAATACTAATTTATATTTCTAAATATCGTTTACATTTTAAAAAAGTCATCAATCTTAATATTCCAACTAAAACTAAGAAATGCTAATAAAAGGTTAAAAAAACAAAAAAAAGTTAAAGTTTAGTATTGTACTACTTGATAATTGTGTTTTCAACTTAAAATGTTTTTCTTCGCATCCTAAGTTTTTTGGGTTTGAAATGGAAGATCTATTCAAGATGACATGCATATCATTAATAGTATGCTTGAAATACATAAACATGAATATATACACATATATATTTGATACAATAACATAAACAATTAATTCAAAAAATCACATAATTAATCAATATGTGTATTACACGTAAAGTGTACTGTTTGAAGTTAGAAACTAAATTCAGTCACCACTTCACTTGGATCTTTGATCTTGATCTCGACCACGGATCTTTTGATCTATCCCTTAACTCGGAACTGACATTTGTGTGGGCAGAGCTCGTCAACACCTCAAGAACTGGACAAAAATTGAAAACAGAAGAACTCCTTAGAGCTAAACCATAATTTTTGAAAATCTCAACTATGAGAGAGAGAGAGTAGACCTGCCCAAGGTTTACCAAACCGGCGGTTAAAACTGAAACCGTAACCGTCGGTTACGGTTTCGAACCGAAACCGTGAGAATTTACCCGAACCGAAACCGCCGATTTTTGAACCGTGGTTCGGTTCAAGTTCAAAATTTTTTTAACTGAAACCGTCCCTGAACCGTGAAAAATTGCTGAAAACCGTGAAACCAAGCCGAAAGCGGAAAAAACAAGCGGTCCGGAACCTTATAAAACCGTAGAAAACCACCGGTTCGGAACCGAAACCAAAACCGGCGGTTTTGGAACCGAGACCGTAACCGCGAAACACCCTTGCGGTTCGGTTCCGGTTCGGCAATTTCTAAAATCGGAACCGGCAGTTCTGCACCGTAACCGTCGGTTCCTGAACCGTGGGCATCTCTAAGAGAGAGAGAAATTTGTTGAGTATGAATAGCATGAATTCTCATTTTTTCTTCTAGGCTTGTCCCCTTTTATAGAGAGATCAATGAAGGATTGGATTAGGGCCACAATTTAGGTTTACTTAATTAAATTAAAACTTTATTTAATTCATGCTCAAACTTAAATATTAATATCATCCACTTAAGACATAATACTGACTATCTATCCAAACCTGTTACGAGTATTTTAGGACTTCCTCTTTAATTAAATCATTTCCCGTGTTAACGATGTACATATCCATAATTAATATCAAGTCTGTTATCTACCTTTTATCAATTAATATCGTATGTTTAATAAATTCTAACTAACCAGATTTCTAAATAATAAAATTTGGATCTAAAACCTCTTGAAGATATTATCAAACTGGACACTCCCAGCACACGTGTCATTGCAATAACAATACTAGCACCACTTAGATAATAATGATCACTACCCAAACTACCAGGAATCTTGGATAACGAAAGATCCTCACCATTTGATAAGTCAAAGTGGTTCTCAATTAATATCGTATGTTTAATGTTATATCAATAATGATTAAGAAATGATAAATCCTTGAGACATCGTCTTTCAGTAAATAACACACATAGTTATCTCATTGTTATTCAGTGTTATACCACACCAACATTGTTAATTTCCTAAGGTAAGAAATTTTTTGAATTGACATCAACAAACTTTCACGATGCCAAAGCCTATATATTTAGGTTGTCTAACTAGTTTTCTTTTATAAGAACCATCAAATTACCTACTTTGAACGCCACTAATAACTAGCCTATTATGCAGAAGACTTAGACTCATGTTGCTTCTTATGTATTTAAATATAAAACACATTGTAACATCTTATAAATACATAAAAAAACACTATAACAAACTATTCATTCTCACAAATATGATAAAAATTGATAAAAGAGTTATTATATATATAAACATAACAAATATGATAAAAATTGATAAAAAGAGTTATTATATATATAAACATACGCAAAAATGCTTCTCAGTAGACTAAACTTTCATTATTCTTCAAAAAATTTAAATGCCGCTAATTTTATATCATTATAAAATAAGTTTATCCCAATCAACTTCAAAACTATGTGCTAACTCAAATAGTTTGCTAAAATTGAAAGCCCAGTTGAATTGACAGCTCAGCCAATAGGAGATATACTAATAAGCAATAAATATTTAAAAATTTTATTTTATCTTATTTATTTTTTAGTTTTTCAATATTCCACCACAACAATAATAAAATATCATTTTTTCATGTTTAATTGCATAAATCAAAATACAAACATGTCGTTTTCACCAAAAATCATACAAGTAGATTTAGCTACTCAAATTTATAAGTAATCTAGCAACATATTCGTTAAAAAACAATAAAAACATGACCAACAGGAGAATGGATATCACATAGAAGAGTTGTACACACGGAAGTCCTCAAATCGTTGATTAAAGTCTTCTAGGTGCTTTCCCCTTGCTTTGGAATGAAGATTTGCTGCTTGGGGCGTGAATGTGTGTGTTTGTAGGCGTGTTTGAGGCACTTTAATAGGTGGAAATCTGAAACCAACTCGAAGTCGTCCATCATGAGTCACTGGGTTGCAACTCGACGACTCACTAGCAAGTAGTTGACTTGCAAGTCAACGAGTCGCTGGGACCTCTCTGGAAAAAGTGTTGATTTCGTCTAGTCGCCAAAACGTACCAGGGTCTTTAATGCGATCCGTGCGCTTGTTTTCACTCAGTTTTTCACCTATTTTCAACTCTTTTTCTACACGACTTCACAAAACGATAAAAATACCAAAATATAGAGAATATGATATATTAATACCTATTTAATGACTAAATGTGTATAAAAATTTATCAATATCCAACTCTAAAAACATGCACATCCAAGCTTATCAATACGGAGAATTCTTTGACAAGATAATAATCTATTAAACCATGGTCTACAAGATAATAAACAAGGAAGTAACTTTCTATCTTAAAGAATTAAACCATGGTCTAGAAGATAATAAACAAGGAGGTAATTACAGAAACCGGGGGATTAGATATTTATTTAATATATTAGGTTTTATTATTTTATTTAAAACTCCGATCTCAATCATTTCTTTGATCGCTTTCATATTTTGTCCGATTAGTTAAAGCTCACGTCTCAATAGCGTCGAATCGATTGGGAATTATTATACACAAATAAATGCAATCACAGTCAAGACAATAATTTTCCATTCCCAAACAACGTGAGTAGCGTGGGACTTTATTTATTTTTAATTAGCTCCAGCGAAGCGCGATATCCTTATCAAGGTCATGTCACAATTATCAATTTCGGAGTAGTATAAGGTGTGCAACTGATATAATGAAGTTATATAATAACTTTGCAGGTAAGATAATTTACAGCTTGTTTGATAGTGTTGTTAACGTAATGCAAAAACTATATTATAAGATAAAATTTAAAAGGGTAATGCTTGTCGGAAAAATCATAAATTATTGTCGAAATTTGGTAAGTATTATTTACGACCTTTAAAGTTGGTCGGACAAAATCACGAACTTTAAAAATTGTGCAAATTTTCCACGGTGATTATTTTCAGCCATGGCTAAAACTGTATGACGGGAATTATTTGTTGTACATTTGGGCTTTAACAAGACTAGTTTGATGTGTATGACTATGTTTTGGTCGCACAATTAAAGTGATTCATTATAGATTAAAGTTTGGGCTAAAATGTACTGTATTTAATTTGTTATGAAAATTAGTGTAGATACCATAAGTTTTCATTTGGTACATAGAATTGGAGACCTGAAATTCGAATTGGAGCCTTCAATTCCAAATTCAATGTTTGGTATCACAAAAATATTTGGATTTTAAATTATACTAGTATTTACACCCATACTATTCATGGGACATAAAATTTTCAAATAATGAATACAAATTCTAATAAAAGTATAGAAAATAAGACTTCACAATAATATAAAGATTTAAAAAAACAGAAATATACTTATTTGTCTCATTCTAAATGAAGAATTTATTACTCCCTAGTAAATAAAACATTTCAAATTCGGCAAACGATTTTAAACAATTTATTATGATATAAGTGGAGTAAAATAAATAACTAAGAAGAGACGTGTGACTAATGATCAAATATTATGAATTAGTTAGAATAAGATATATAATAAATATAAATAGGACAAACGATTTTAAACAATTATACAATAACTAAGTAATTTTAATATGTATATATATAAATATATAATTTATTTATAATTTATATAGCTTGAATATTAATTATAAATAAAAAATTATATACAAATATAAGCTAATAATGATTTCAGTATACCAAAGAGTAATTAATTTCTTATTTAAACCAACAATTTTACGTGGGTGTATGAATAATTAATTAATTATTAATTATTATTATCATATAAATCCAAATTCAATGCTAGAAGAAGTAGGTATTTGAAATTAGGGCTGCAAATATTTTCTTCTTAAACTAAATAAATAATTAAAAACTTGGGCTCTATTTAATTTCAGCATAGGATAGATATAATTTTCAGCCCAATCAGGATGTGCAATTAGAATATGGCCAAGCCCATTGTATAAATACCTACTTCTTCTACCTCTCATTTCCTCCACAACCCAAACCCTAAAGAGGAGAGAGGCTCCTCATTCTTTCTACACTATCCGCCGCCGCCACCCTTCTTCCGGCGTCCTCCTCCTTTCTCTCTCACTCTTTCTCGAAGCTCTCTCCTTCCTCCGTCATGCCTTCCTCCCTCGCGGCGCTGCTTTACTCGCCATGGCCGCCGCCCCACCCGGCTGCCCTGCCGCTCGTTGCACGCCTCCGCTGCCTTGCTACTGCCGTTGCCGGTAAAGATCGGATCTTTGAAGTGGCGGCTAGAAACGCCACGCCGGCGTCGCTGGAAAGTTTCTGGAGTGGTCGTCGGATTTCGGGCAGATTCGCCTCCATGAGATAAGCACTGTAATCATAAAATTAGTGTACATTAGTTCAAATCTATAAACATATAAACCTACAGTTTTGGCTTACCTAATTTTAGCGCCCAGTTTAATAAATTATGCTTGCATGCATGCGGTAAAAAGTTTTGTTCATGTATTAACAATTATTAAGACAATTTAATACTCCCTCCGTCCCGCTTTAGCAGTCCCATTGACTTTTCTGCACTCGTTTTGTAAAAATAATAATAAATAGTTAAAGTGGAGGAATAATAAAGTAAAAAACAGAATAATATAGAGAAGAGTCTTATCTACATTATTCTCTTTTTTACTTTATTATTTCTCCACTTTAACTATTTATTATCATTTTTACAAAACGAGTGCGGAAAAGTCAATGAGACTGCTAAAGCGGGACGGAGGGAGTAGTATTTCTTTAATGTTTCTGGAAAGATTTGTGGTGCAATCATGTTGTGATAACGTGTGTGGGTAAAAAGTTGGATTCTTTGACAGCGCAAGAGCATCCACAATGGTACAATGGTAATAGGCTTGCCATATGCCAACTACTCTCTTTCCCTGCCACGTCAGCAGCACTAAAAATCCACCTGTCACATCAGCATAGGCCAGCCGCAATAAAAATAATTCAAAAACAACTACTCCCTCCGTCGCAAGGAAAATGATCCCTTTCTTGTGCGGCACGAGATTTTATGCAACTTTATTTTGTGTGTTGAGAGGAGAGAGTAAAGTAAGAGAGAGAATAAAGTAGAGATAAAGATGTTTCCATTATAAGTAATGGGTCATCTTAGTTGGAACAAACTAAAAAGGAAAGTGGGTCATCTTCAATGGGACGGAGGGAGTACATTTTACGGAATAAAATTAACGATTAAATTACGGAATTAAATTTACGAGACATATACGGAAAGATTCATTCATTTCATTAAAAAAAAGGTACATAGTTTAAAAAAAATACATGATTTTTTTCAAAAAAAAGGGCTTCCACACACGAGCCCCGCCACTCTCTACTCCTCGTCGTCGCCGCCGCCATCCTCGCCGCCGCCACCCGGGGTATCTGAGCCCGCGTCTGAACCCCCCACCAGTGCCCTCGAGGCATCCAAATCCACCCGCATGTTCTCGAGCATCGAGTAGAGGAACATCTTCTCCGTGGGGTCGGTTGCGGCCTTCCACTCTTGGAAGATCTCGAACATACGTTCCTCCGTCTTCGCACGCGAGAATAACGTGTACGCGCGTGGGGGTAGGGGGGCCGAGATGACCTCATGGGGCGATAGGGGGATCCTCCCCTCGCTGCCCGTTGCGCCCGCTTGTGGCCAACCGGGCGAGGGCGACGAGCAACGGATGGAGGGGACGGAAACTCCTCAGCATCCGGGGAGGTCGTGGGATCCGCATGCTGCTGCCGCCGTAGTCGCCGAATAGTTCAGCCTCCTGCTTCTTCGGCCACCTAGCGTCGCACCCCGCCCGGAACTTCTCGGAGTCCTTCCAACACATAGCATTCCCGAAGAGAAACTCCTTATACTTTCCCAGAAGAAGGGGAACCGACTCCTTATCCTCCGGGCGTCCCCCGATCGCGGCCCTAATGCGCTCCCACCCCTTCCTCAAGCACTCCTCCTCCTCGTTGAAGTCCTTCCCGTGCGGGCAGATTCCCTCCTGTAGGCAGCTCTAATCTTCGCCCACATGTTGACGACCCGCTGGTTGTTCGCAACCAGCGGATCGTCGCACACCTCCAACCACGCCTTGGCCACCCCGGCGTACTCATCCTCCGTCCACTTCCTCCGGGTGGGGGTGTCGTCAACAACGGGCTGCGACGACTCGCCGACCGCCTTGGCTTTCCCCTTCGTCTTCTTCTTCGCCGCGGCCCGCCCTGCTGGAACGGGAGTGTCCGGATCCCGAGATCGATCCCCATCTCATGCAATGACAAAAGGTCATCGCCAGTGAACTGCGTCTCCACTGCGGTCGACGTATGAGACGAGGCCGTCAAAAAATCAAGAGAAGGACGATAGGCCGTGTCCCCCCCCGGTGGCCCCTGCATCCCGGGATGCATACCGTGTTGCATCCCTCCCCGCCACATCATCCCCATCATCTGTTGCTGCATTCGGGACATACCTCCCCACCCCGGCGCTGAGTGCCCGCCGCTCCCCGCCCCCGCTGCATCCCCCACGGCATAACCCCCGGTTCCCCCTCGCATCCCCCCGGCGCTCCAGCCATCATCCCCATCAACCGCCCCCAAGGGACGTTAAACCCTGGGCTCATCTGTCCGCCCATCTGGCCCTATACAAATCCCACGGGTACCGTGGGCGTATGAGAGCCGCTCGTCGCCGGACTCGGACTTCGTTGTTGTTGTCCATCGCTCGATGATGCTCTTGTACAAAAAGTTAGAGAGAGAGAAAACTCGTTAAAACAAATGGTGCAAATGAAAATGAAACTAAAATCGCGTATATATAGGTTTTCAAAAAATAAAAAAAAAAACGAAAATAGGCGTTGGCCGATCGACACGCCATAATGGCGGTCAGCGCATCGACCAGCGCCCCTAAATCGGCTAGCCAAATTGGGCCGATTCGCCGCTGACCGATTGCAATAGTTCGGCTAGCCGGCATTGTGGATGCTCTAAAAAGCTGCTTTAATAATATAAAAAGTTGGCTTCTATTTGGTTTGTCATCAAAGAAATATGTCAAATCAATACAAAATAATAGCAGCATATGTGTATACACTGTTAACACATGGATAATACATTGATTACTATGATTAAATATTGGGTAATAGTGATAATATCAATATTGAGCTACTTGCTCTGTATCTGTCTGAGCAACTTCATATCAATCATCAAGACTCTAGCGTATATAACAAGCTTTTCAGAAAAATATTGAATTTATCAAATTTAAAATCAAAATAGAGGTAAAATAACTAAATCTTCACCTATAAATACCAGCTTTCAAATACACTGTTTTGAAAATCAGAAATCAAATACATTTCTCTCAATTTGGTGTAGGAAAAATTAATGGTTCCCATTTTTAGAAAAAGATTTACAGGTTTGAAGAATGTTGAAAGCAAGAATTTGGAAAGAGATGAAGATGAAGAAGTGGTCAAAAGGAGAACAGACAAGATGAAAATGTTGAGCAGAAAATAAATATGAGAAATGTGGTGAAAGTGACTGAAAATGTTACATGTGAGTACAACCATTCCATGCTTGAAAAACGTTCTTCTTCTTCTTTATAGGAGCATATCTTTCTTTGTTTTGTGTTGCGTGTTTCCAAGATGTTGGGCAGGGATTGAGGCATTGAGTAGCTTCAACAACATTTTTTTTAATTGTATTTTTTTATAATATTACGTTGGCTTCCAAAGGAACTTTTGAACTACTCCTATATTAAAAGCCGAATGACAAAATACATAAGCTGCTTTTTGGTACTCCATTATTATTTTCTCTCTCAATTTGATATTCTGATGAGCTTTGATACTCATGTTCTTACTTACCTATATGTTCATTTTTTTTATTTTGTTACTATAACTTTTGTGAGTCCAATACTAAGAAACTGAGCCACTCTTTTGTGCAGGCATTCCAGAAAAAGCCAAAAAACTTAGCTTACCAAGCTCATCAAAAGATATAACACATCGGCATGTAGAGATAAAATTGATAACTTTAATTGAAGAAGAAGAGGAAAAGGAACTTGGATGGAAATCGGCGGCACGGGCTCCAGACAACCATGCCAACTCATCGGCGGATGGTGGCTGAGGTCGACTGCTGGTAGCCACGGCGGTTTGGGTCGATGCCCACTTTCATCGATCTGCTTGAAAATCTTTCATCTCCTAAATGCCCTATGTCTCTTCCTTGAATGATCAGAATTTGCAGTTGTGGAAAATGTAAACTGATGCACTCTAATGTAAAAGATTACTTGCAGAATGTTCTTATGTGTGATTGTAAAAGAGATCGATATATACTACTATCTCAGTACTTGCAGGTGAAATCCTGGACAAGAATTTAAAATTTTAGAAAAGATGAAAAATGGAGAATGGAGACAATGGAAAATAAAATTAAGCGGCGCGTGGTTAGCCTAGGAAATCTCATTTTACGTTGTTTGTATCCGGCGGCGCCCCTCCCATTCGCCCCTCCCACGCGCCCTTTCCATGCCACGTCAGCACTAGTCCCTCCCATTCCACTGCCACATCACTAGCCCTTCCCACTGCACTAGCCCTTCCCACTCGCCCCTCCCACTCGCCCTTCCCACAATTAAATTAATTCACAATTAAAATTTAAATTCACGGAAGACATAATCCGACAAAAATACGAACGGGAAATACGAATATTTCATTAAAAAAAAAACATACATAATTCGAAAAAAAAATTACATAGTAGAAAAAAAAAACATACATCATGCGAAAAAAAAACAACCACATCAGTGTCCACCCCTCCGCGTCCAAACCTCTTCGATGATATCCTCCTGAAGTCGAATATGGGCATTTCTTTGCCGCATGTCGGTAAATGCGCGCAACCGCTCAACCTCTCCATGAGGTACACCCATGTTCACATTCGCGGTGGCCACGCCGTGGCTGGGTCCGGCACCCGTGTCATCTTCGCTGTTCCACTGAGTCAATTCGTCCCCTTCACTTTCGACAATCATGTTGTGCAGAATGATACACGCGTACATGATGTCGCCGATGTTGGGGATATACCACTGCCGTGCCGGACCCCTCACCATCGCCCATCGATTCTGGAGCGCACCAAATGCGCGCTCAACATCCTTGCGCGCTGCCTCTTGCCGGGTCGCAAAGTAGCTCTTCTTTGGCCCGACCGGATGCTTGATCGACTTCACAAAGACGGGCCAGCTTGGGTATATCCCATCCGCCAAATAGTATCCCATGTTGTGCTGGTTGCCGTTGGCGATGAAACTGATGGCGGGACCAACGCCATTGCACCTATCGTTGAACAGGGGCGACGACTGGAGGACGTTGAGGTCGTTATTCGACCCGGCTACTCCAAAATAAGCATGCCATATCCACAGCCGGTAGTCAGCTACAGCTTCAAGGATCATCGTGGGATGCTTGGCTTTGAAGCCGGAAGTGTGTATCCCCTTCCAGGCGACGGGGCAGTTCCTCCACTCCCAATGCATACAATCGATGCTGCCCAACATCCCATGGAACCCGTGCACCGACCCGTGCATATTAATCAGCCGCTGGCAGTCTTCGGGGCTCGGACGCCGAAGATACCGATCCCCGAATATCGCTCTAACGCCCGCGCAAAACTCCAACAGACACCGGACGGCGGAAGATTCCCCAATGTGGAGGTACTGTCGAACATGTCGGCCGGCCCTCCGTACGCCGCCGCCTCGATTGCGGCCGTACACTTCTGTATTGGCGTGTGTCCGGGTTTGCCACCCGCATCCTCCCCGATCCTGAAAAACTCGTACCTCCTCTCTAATGCACCAACGATATGCATAAACAGAGGACGATGCATCCGAAAACGTCGGCGGAATAAGGCATCCCCAAAACGCGGCTCGGAGCAAAGTAGTCCTCATACAACCGCTGATGTGCAGCAATGTGGTCCCGGGTACATGCCGTCGGCGATGGATTGGCCGAGGCACGGCCGCCGCCGCCCGCTGCCGCCGCTGCTCGCCTCTGCCGATCCGTCGATCAATCGCCGCTTGCACAGCGAGATCCAATTCATCATCGCTAAAGCCATCACTATCACTAGCGCCTCCGCCACTACCACCCGCACGACTACTCGCCATTACAGATAATTGAAAAAAGAGGTTTAGAGAGAGAAACTTGTCAACACAAGTGGTGTGAATGAAATGACGTTGGAGGAGCCCTATTTATAGAGTTAAAAAAAATAATAATAATAAATAAATAAATATGTCGGACGTCCGAGTTGGGACGGGCGACCTTCGCCACAGTGGCGCCCGTCCCACTCGCCCGTCGACGGGAGGGGCGAGCTCATCGCAGGGGCACCCGGGACGGGCGTGGGCGCCCTTCCCGCCCACTATGGCGCCCGTCGGGTCGCCCGTCCCCGACGGGCGAACGGGAAGGGCGCCGTAGGAGATAACCTAAACTTCATTAATTAATAAATTACTATAATACGGAGCACTACTATTTGTTTATTTAGTTATTTACTTCTATCAATAAATATTTTAAAAATAATTGATTATCAGTATGATTTATTAATTTCATTTAATTTATAATTTTGTTATATACAGTACTATAAATTATAAACATAATATTTGTAAATTAATAAATACTCCTGCCACTATAATAAAATCAACATGACGTCGACAATGATCTTTTGGGGGCGAGGGGCGGCGAAAATGTTAGCGGCGTTGATTTGTAGGAACCGTGATTTTGGAATTAAGCCAACATTATGTACTCTTTCCATTCCCTTACAGTTGAGGCGCAGCTTTTTGACACGGAATTTAAAAAATGAATGTTGGGTGTGTTAAATAAATAGATAAAAAAGTAAAAAAGAGAAAAAAAGTAGAGAGAATAAAGTAAAAAGTGAATAAAATAGAGAGAATAAAGTATGAGAGAGTAAATTAAGAAAGAGGAAAAAGTTATTATATATGAAAATGATTCAACTATAAGAGAACTTTTCGAAATAGAAAAATGACTCAATTACGAAGGAACGGAGGGAGCAGTTGTGTAGAATAGTAAACGGAGCACTATTATTTAGGCCCATTCAATTATCATGGAGTACTTTAACAAGTATTGATACTTTAAGATCTGTCCTCAATTCCATATGATATGCGATAGTTTCTCAAAATAACAATTGTATAAAAATTAAAATTAAACAATTATCATAAAACTTGGAGTATTAAAATATTTTTTGAATAATTTCATATTGATGTCTTTTAAATAGGCATGTTTATTCAACTGGTTATGGTTATAATCGGTCCAAAAAATCGATTAACCAGCTGCTAATTTTTATAAATCCTGAAATCGTAAATCAGTTAATGTAGGAATCGAAGAATCGATTTATTATGGCAGACTAATATGATGCTTGCATTTCAGAAAAAGCTAAAATGTTATTAGAAGAACAAAAAGAACAAAATGGAGACGGAGAAGAAGAAGACCATACTTTTTTCTCCATGCTACATTAAATTGACATGCTATTTGTAACGGGGATGGCGAGAATGGGGATTTTATTTACTTGCTCCCTCAATTCCTAAAGAATATAATATGTTCTGCTTCTGCACGAGTTTTAAGTACATAATAATTAGTAAGGCAAGAAAAAGATAGATAAAGAAAGTTTTTAAGTATTGTTAGTATAAAATGGATCTTACTTCATTAGAGAGAATAGAATTTTTAAAATTAGAATGTTCATACTTTTTAGGATCGACTAAAAAAAAAATAGTGCATACGTTTTAGGGACGGAGGGAATGTTATTTTTCGCATATAACATTAATAATACGTATATAATTTAAAAATATTAATAATATAAGATGTAGGGCGATGCAACCTAATGCTGACAAATCATGAATTTCTCTTTTAAAAAAAAATCATGATTCTATTGATATATAATAATTCATGTATGCTATCTTACTGAATATATCATACTATAATGAAATCATAATACACTACAAGTTTGATATTTTTGATATTTTCGAAACAAGTCCATTATTTCAGTATTTATCCCCCCCTTGTAAATCACATTATGACGATTTCATATATTATTTGAAATTGTTTATTGCAGTATTTCATCTGGTTCGAAAAATATGAACTTTTAAAAAGTCATAAGTTTTAATGAAATAGAAAAAATGATTGTAGTATTATTAGTGAAGAATAAGTTCCACTAAAAGAAATTCCTAAATTAAAGTTTATAATTTAAAGGGATGAACTAAAAATGAAATACTTTATATTTTTAGGGGTTAAAGGAAGTATTTAAAACTCACAATTATTAACGAAAAAATAATTATAGATGCTTATAGTTTATATGCATTTCATTTTTTTCACATCTATCAATATTTTTTTTGTAAAATCGAATTATTACTCATCTTTATAACAATCAAATTGGCGGTGGTTTAGTATTGGTATTTTGTTGTAGTGTTATTCATCTGTTTGTATTATATACTCCGTGTTTTAAAGTGTTCAAATCGGCATTTGTTTTTTTAATTTTTTTTATTTTAAATTTATAGAAGTATTTAAATAATTAAAATTTATTTTAGTTTATCTAATAAAATGTTATTTCGTACTCCTACCGTCCTATTAAATATGCAATATTTGGAAATCGACACAAGTTTTTATGCAGTGGTGTTTTGCGAATTGATGCAGAGAGAGTTAAGTACGAGAGTAAAATGTTACATACTCTCTCCGTCTCATTTTAGAAATTTTTCATTTTTAATGGGACAATCCAACAAGGAAAACGTTTCATTAATTTTATTATGAATAGTTAATCAGTACGTGAAAAATATATAGCCCGTGCATAACACGGGTGGTGATACTAGTTCAAATGAAATCATAAACACAGTCTCAATTAATTGTACACTTATTTATAAGTATTTTAAGCTTCTTTGAGAAGTCTTGCAGCAAGCTATTTGATTTTAAAGCTTCTTTGAGAAGTCTGCTCTATAAAAGCTGCCTTTTTTATGTCCAATGGTTGCTATTTTCAAAATAACTAAAAGGTAAACAAAATAGCCTTACAATTTCCCTCCAAAAAGGGCAACAGAGACTTTTCACCCAACTGTCACTTTAGATTATGATAGATGATAGATTAGGGCAAATTGCCTTAAAAGTCCTAAACTTTTCTGATTTTCCGGCTTTTCCCATCAACTACGAATGTAGCATACAAAGTCATCAACTAATCCCGGCTGTGCATATCTCCCATCAGACCCGACCCTGATATTTTCCGGTAAAATTATGCAAACGTGGCTAGTCAGAATTTTTATGTGGAAACGATGAAAAAGAAAAAACTTAGCCGGAAAGTACACACGGCTTTGACCGATTTAGGGCAAACTACCTTAAAACTCACGAATTTTTCAAATATTTTGATTTTCCATGAACTACGGATGTAGCATAGAAAGTCATACAAAGCTAATTTGGAGTGAGAAAGAGATGTGGGATATGCCTAGGTTAGTTAGTGACCAAGATTTAGAACCAAGTTAGGGAAAGATATGATTTTAATAACACATATTTGATACCCTAGTTAATTTTTTTCTAATAAGCCCATTTTATTTGATAGGAAAGTTATGAAATCAGAAATATATATGAAATGACAAATTTCTCCTAAATAAATTCATTTATTTCTTATATTGTCCTTTTGCTTTGACCTAATCAAATCTTCTATCTTCATATATACTGTACATAGGTAAAAAAAAAGATTTAGCTCTCTTTTTTCCCTCCTTATTTCTCATGACTAAACCGGTCAAATATGTTTATTTCCTATATACACTCCACGTGAAGAAAAAAAGAGAGAACATCCACGGTTCTTTGAAAGGTAAACAAAATTCTCCTTTTTTCCCTCTGTAATACTCTTGTTACACACAATAAAATTACCATGATAAACAAAATTAATTCTACATCATTGGGGAATAAATAAAGTTATATTGCTGGCACAAAGAAACAGACAATGAACAATTACACTGCATAAGGAATTAATGAAACCAATATATACAGATATTGTTATTTGATACTTGCTTTATGTAATGACAACAAGCCATTTGCAGCAAAGTCTCTGTTGGACCAGATGTCTCAAAATGGTTAGTTGTTGAATGCGGAAGTATACAATGAGTTAATTTGTTCTCCTTCCAGAGGAAAATTTGTCGATGAAGCACTGGAGTTGAAAATTGAGATGGTGTCAAAAGGTTTGAAGCCTAAAATGAGTGCATATGGAGCTATTATTGGAGGTATGTGTTAATCCTAAGAAAAAAGAATTTCTTGCTGAAAATTCATGAAATTATGGAATCTGAAAATTCATTAAACTATGGTCTATGGGATCTGAAAGTTCATGTCAACGCTATAAATATTTCTGAAACTATTGTGTTAATCCTCAAACCAATTAACACATGTCACGCTAAATAGAGATCTGACCATTAATAAACATTTACCGATGAAATATTTGCAGATGTGGGTACCCGCCGTGTCGGGTGCGGGATACCCGACTCGGGTATCGGGTAATACCCGACACAGTGCGGGGCGGGTATCGGGACAACAATTTCGGCCAAAATCGGGTGCGGGTACCCGCGGGTACCCGTTTCGACACCCCTAGTTACGGATAAGGAATATACTATTGAAATATATATATAAGTTGTGCAATGCAATGTTCTTCGTCTCATTCCATACATAATAGTAAAGGTCCATTTGATAAGCTAGTAATACCTAGATATAGATATGTATCTATACATTTCTAGATGTTTGTTATCATAGTTGCACTACCTTACAAGCCCTTGTTTTTCTCTAAAGCCCATCTTGGCCCGGCAGATTCAGCGTCAAAATGAGCTTATATGTATCTCTCCAAATTCGTCGGATAGCAATTTGCCTCTATTCATGAATCCAGAATACAAATTTTATCTCCTTCATACCCTTCGTACCCTTTTCTGTCAATGCCTCTTTCAAGTATTTCTCCCTTTCAATCAAAATACACTTTTCTGTCAATACCCTTTGGACCCAAGTTATGAATTAAAACTAGCCGGCCCAATAATTGAGCCCAATATCAATAAAATGGAACCTGATACCACACTTCACAACTTAGTTTTTAACAAAGGAGAGGGATGCATCCTCACCTCTTCCCATCTCTATCGTCGACGAGCTAGTGGGCAAAATCAGTGTCGCGGTCGAAGGTAGGGGTGCACGAAATGGGGTCGGCGCTGTTCCTGACGATGAAGTTCACCATGTTAGATGATTGGAGCACCGACGACATCTTTTGCTTAGATGTAAGCAAATATATCCTAAAGGAGTATGCACTTTTGATTGAGCACTTTTGCAACAGACAGGCTAGTCTTATACTCCTCGAAGACCAGCTCTGTATTCTTGTGGATGAACACGCACTGCTCCAGATGCCAATTTTTTGTTTTTCTGCAAAATTAGTCACTATAGAAATCAAATTTATACTAGAAGTTTAGTAGTAGATGTTTGACATTCTTGTCGTTTGAATGACTCTTTGAATATCAATATCATTCATTATAAATTAATGAATAAAAAGGATCTATTAATATTAAAGGTATATTAAAAAAAAAAAATTATTAAAATAGATTTCTTATAAATATCTGCAAAACTCCCCTTTTGTATAATTATTATAGATTATAGATTATAGATTATAGATAATAGATTTAGTTTTACTTGACATTATTTCTAGTTTATAGTATATATCATTTCTGTTTTACTTACTTTCTCCAAAAACAAGCGCATATCCTTTTATTTTACTTTAATTTAGTTTTACTTAATTTATTTATAGTTTTACTTTATATTTCACAAAAATAAATTCTATTACACGATACTAATTAACTTATTTTAAATATTATGTATTATTTGTGCAAGTAGGAATGTTTTTTATATTTCTTTCTTTATTATTTACATAGAATTTCATCATGATCTTTTAGCGTCTGACCCTACTTTTAACTAAAACCATTGTACGCCAGAGTTGACACTAGAAAATGCCCCAAAATTGTTAGTGGTGAGTTAGGCTCCTATCGAGTATCGACCCAATAGTGGTTTCATCACTGCTCGTCCTTATTAATTAGTCTCAAACTTCTCGGTCTTATTGATCTACCATGTTATCTATTCTCTTGAGCGCGTGCTTGAATTGATTGTTAAGCCAAGATACTGCTCCTAATATAGGAATATCCAAACTTTGGTTTGTAATGTTCATGGAGGGGCCTGCTGAAATGTCCTTGGTTTATTAATCTTAAACACAACTGACTACTCCTACTACCTTTGTCCTATAAAAGTATGCATTCTTTTCTTTTTAGTCGGTCTCACAAGAGTATGCACTTTATAATTTTGAAAACTTTTTTCTCATTTGTGGTGTGACTCATTCTCCACTAAAAATACTTTAATTACCTTTTCTTTCCATCTCTCTTATTTTATTAATTTTGCATAAAATATGTGGCCAAACAAAAGTGCATACCTTTATTGTACGAATGGAGTGCCAATTTTAAGACCAAATCACATCAATTTCATCAAGCCTAAATCGTAATCTCTCTTTTTCTATTAACCTTTTGCTATGGATATAAACACTCAGGTTACTATCGAGGCCTATGCTCGTGCAATCTACCAATGTACTTGCCACAATATCTCAAACGACCAATGTCAATGCAACTTCCCTCCAAAATTTGTTGAAGTCGAAGTGGATCTCATCTTTACCTTTCTCACCAATGTTTTGCTTAATACTTCATGGGTTCCAGTTTCTACCATAAGCGAGTCAATTTCCTTTTTGGGACATCCCACTTAAAATGAGTTGTTTTCCTTTTCAGTAAAAAATAATACGGGTACTTTTCCCTCGCTTATTTTATTCTCTCACTTACTTTTATTCTATCTTTTACATCCCTCCTTTATTCTCTCTCATGCTCTACTTTTTCTTAGTATTTCGCTTGTGGCGTGACAAACGGAGTACGTACAAGTGAGTGATTTTCAACTTTCAAGGTGACGTCAACATTGTTGGAATTGAGCGCTAGCGTCATGACACATTGATCCAAAAAATTAGAGATTAGGCATTGTTGGAGACTTGGAGTACTTTTTTATTTGGATTATGGAGTACTAGTTTTTAGATTTTAATTATTGTAATTTTATACTACTATTAATTTACAAATATCATAATGAAATATTGAAATGTAAAAATTGAATTGTTGCTAAAATACAGAAGTTTTAACTGAAATCAGGCTCATTCGCGTGACAAGAGTTGTGACTTAAATGGGTATAAAATCATGTCAATGTCAACGCACCTTTAAGGAAAATGATATCACATGCCACCCACAAAACTATAACCGTCACGAAAGAGTACTACAAACTTATCAATAAATCCAAAAATATTAGTAAATCATTGACTATGTTTGTTAAAATAAAATATGTTTGTCAGCATTTTCAAATAATGTTCGCCCGATAGGATTATTAATAAAATTCCTAGATGGCAGGCTGTCATCTTTCTGTGTTATTTCTGCATTCAATGGAATGTGTAAGCATGAATCCATGATCCAAGATCTACTAATATAAAAAATTTAACAATGCAAGATCCGAAAAAATCTTCTTATTATACTGGTTGATGTTGAACTTGGTGCATACATTGTTTTACGCATTCGTCACCCAGAAAAAGAGAATGAAAATAAAAGAAAATTTTAAAACAAATTAACTGATACTAGAATTTCTTTTGAATAATTGTGGTACTAGAATGATAATTAAGACGAGATATATGGTGTAGTTCAATGTGAATAAAAATTGGCTATTTAAGAGGATAGTTACACTGACGCAGCACCGAATTGTTTTTATTTGTATAGTTGTACATCCTATCATCAATATAAATTTAGTATATGCACGTATAACTTTGTCTCACTATAATTAATAGCTATTTTTTGTTAAATTTGTTGTATTATACTCAATCCTACTATGTATTTAGTTGGATGAAAGTTACGTGTTTTGCCTTAATTTTCCAATTTTAACTTTGATGCTTTTAGATTAACACTGTCACTGAGCTAGCTATCAATCGCAAGTTGGTCTTTTTATTGGTTTACAATGTAATTCAGTTTAGAAAAAAATATCAAAGAATTAATGAAATTTAATGTTGTTGCACTTGCACTCCATGGTTGAGCAGTTTTTATTAGAATGCAATTTGCAATAAATCATTTTTCGAGGAAACAATTGACTAAAGTGTTGAGATCCCAAAACTCAAGTCTTCGTCGCTATCCTAAATCTTGTTCCTAATTAATTTTACATCTAAATAATAATCTATTATTGCGACTCTCCGTTACGATAACGATGGTAACACTTAGTAATATACTTTTCATATAAAAATATAGACTTACTTTCTCTTCGCCCTTTTCTTCGGAGAATGAATTTATCTAGTCCGAATTTTGTTTAAGTTATTAATTTGATTATAATATAATTTGTAAATTATTGTAAATTAAATATGAAAACATTATATTAATCTACATGAATTCGTGAATTTTAATTAATAATTGTAAAATTCAAACGAAGCATTACATAGAAAGGAAAACTGTAATTGAACTTACTTCATCTTGCCTTTTAAAAATAGCAAGTACCACTAATTGTTATACAAATCAAATTTGGAAACTTTTGAACAACATATTAGCCTTATACATTAGTATTTTATTTATAACTTATATTATTAAAAGTAAAAATTTAATACTCTCATATTTTACTCATTTCATTTATTTCTCTCACTTATTTTGCTAAGTCTAAATTAAATTCCGTATCGTCCACCATATATAAGTTGATTGTCGATTGCGCAGGACTTTGAGATTTATGGATTTGCGCTCTCAAAGTGAGTATAAGACCAATGCTCTCAACTGCGCCATTATCATGTACTACATCTGTCCCTGAAAATTTGATACAGTTTACTATTTCGGTACGTCCCTGAAAATTTGATACACTTCACTTTTACCAATTTTGGTAGTGGACCTCATATTCCACTAACTCATTCCTACTCACATTTTATTATAAAACTAATACTTTAAAAGTAGGACACACATCCCACCAACTTTTTCAACTCACTTTCCATTACATTTCTTAAAACCCGTGCCGGGTCAAAGTGTATCAAATTTTGGGGGACGGAGATAGTAACTCATAGTATTGTTCGAGAATTTTTTTTACCAAAACATTGAAGCATTTTGAGATAGGACGACAACCAGATTTCCAGAAAAAATATAAGCGTAGCACTCAATTTTTTTAATATTTATAGCTGAATATATTTTGCGAACTTCAGTGTTGATGACCTAATTTTAAAAAAAAACATGCATAATATATATCAGAAACTAGTGTAACATATTTGCAAACTAAAATATGCTTATATGCATGCAGCATACTAAAGAAAGAGCTTTCGTAAATCAATTTTGATCTATATCCTCCTCACTTGATATGGATATCATATGCCATATGGGGGTATAAAAAAAGGTGTTTTGTGTAAATTATTTTACAATTCCATGAAAACCACAACTGTCATTTTAAAAATTATTGATAGCGAAAGAAAAAATTACAATATGTGGGACTAAAAAAGGAAAGTGGGACCATTTATCTCAGTAATTACTCCCTCTGTCCCAAATAATTCGTCCCAATTTTCTATTTCGGTCCGTCCCACATAAAGGAAAGAATTTTGCCCGCTCTTTTATTTATTTAATTCTTCTGCTCGATCTATATCCAATTTAAAATGGAGCAAAAGTTTTAAACGCATAAATTAAGAACGTTATGCTTAATAAATAAATAAAAATAATACTCCATATAAAATATGATAGAAGAATAAGTAGGTGAAATAAAAAAGAGTAAAAGAGGTAGTAGAATAAAATAAGAGTGTAAATATTATATTTTTATTAAAAAAACTCAACTTAATTGAACATCTTAATAAGAATATGACTCAATTCAGTTGGAACAGATAAAGTATTTCTTATTCTATTTATTGATATACGTTTGTCATAATCTTTTATGTGGAACACATAAAGTATTTCTTAATCTATTTGTTGATATACATTTGTCATAATCTTTTATTGATGTTTTATCTTCAAAAAGTTATTATAAAAGCTTACCTAATTTTAATCAATGGTTTAACTTAGACCTGTCCAAAGTTTACCGAACCGGTGGTCAAAACTGAAATTGTAACCGCCGCTTACGGTTCCGAACCGAAACCATGTAAATTTATCCAAACCAAAAGCGTCGATTTTTTAACCGTAGTTCGGTTCAGGTTCAAAATTTTTCAAACCGAAACCGTGCCGAAACCGCCAGTTCCAAACCGGAACCACAAAAACCGGCGGTTCGGAACCGAAGGTATACCGAAATTTCGGTATGGAAAAAAACTATACCGTTACCGTTTCAAAATTTCGATATATCGTACCGAACTTCGGTATACCGTTCTGAACGGTATATCGATATTTCGTACGATATACCAAAATTTTATACCATTTCGAATACCTGTATACCAAAAAATATAATTTCAAAACCGAAAAATAAAACTAAAATTAATATAATTTTAACATAATAAAATAAACATTGTCCACATCTTCATAATTAAAAAATATATAATTAAGTTATATTGATATATTTATGATTTAAACTTTTAATCTTAAAAAAATAAATTATATTATTACTATTATTATTATTATTATTATTTATTATTATTATTATTATTATTATTATTATTATTATTATCATCATCATCATCATCATCATCATCATCATCATCATCATCATCATCATCATCATCATCATCATCATAAACGGTATAAACGATATGTATCGATAATTCGATACGTATTGATTTTCGATATATTTCGCTATACCGATAATATCGATATATATCGTATATTCGATATAAAACGGTATACCGCGGTATAAGAAAATTCATATCGTTATCATACCGAAAACTTTCGATACGGTATTGTATCGTACCGAAAGTTTCGGTATACCGAAATTCGATATTTTTCAATACGATACGATCGATATACCGTTTTTTCGGTATATTTACCCAGTCCTAGTTTTGGAATCAAAACCGTAAGTCCGTAACCGCGAAACACCCTTACGGTTTGGTTCCGGTTCAACAATTTCCAAAACCGGAACCAACGATTTCGAACCATAACCTCCGATTCTTGAACCCTGGGCACCTCTATTTTAACTCCAAAAGAAATACTAGTAGAACACTAGAACATTCAAAAAATTAAAATGCAGTCATATTGATGAGAAGAGTTATTAATTATCATTTCAATCGTGAAGTTCAAATGTTTTTGTACATATTTAATGTAACTTGCAATTCTTTAACCTATACCATATACCAAACATATTTTTTCAATTAATTTACACAAAACTAACATAGGGAACCGTCAATTTAATGTGACATTATCTAGTCTTATTGACTAACCAATCACACTGCTTTACGAATGCCGCCCACGGATAAAAATTTCAGAATTCATTTTTAATTTAAATTTCCATAAAATTAATTTTGGAATTAGTTATGATTCTATAATTACATTTTTAATTCTTGATATTTAATAATATCTTTTGCTGCCTCTATTTTTGTAAAATATAATCGCACATCTTTTAACTTTAAAGTAAAATAGTACTCCCTCCGTCCCACAAAAGATGTCACACTTTTTTTTTAGTTTATCCCACAAAAGATGTCACATTTCCCTTTTCAGAAAAAGTTCTCTCTCACATGAATATAAAAATTATATTTTCTCTCTCCACTTAACACACAAAACAAAACCTCCTAAAATTCCGTATCGTCCCACAAATGTGACATCTTTTGTGGGACGGAGGAAGTAATTAAAATTACCTTTTAACTAAATGTGTTCAAGGACTTTTTGGCGAAAAAATTCACTTTTTTTTTCCTCTTCTCTCATCTATCTTCTTTATTTTTCAGATTTATCTGAATCATCATTTTATTTATGGTTCTCTCATTTTGTTGGCTTAATTATTATATTAATATGTAGTAATTGGTTATTTACAACACATGCAAAGTGAAGAGGATAATAATAATATGCGATACATTCATCCAAATTAATAACTTAATATATAACTTAATGGGTAATATAAAGTTTCTAAAAATAGAAAGTTAATTGATTTTATGTATCAGACTAAAATAGCAAAGTATATTATTATTAGGGACGAAATATGTAATTATTTGTTTTCTTTCAGATTATTTATTCTAAAAATAAAGAATATGGAGCAGAAATGATTCAGGGTATAACGTAAACAAATTGGACTAACATAGCCTTAAGCTAAATGGCATTTTTGGTTATAAAAAGTTTTTCTAGTAATTTTAAATTAAAGTATTGAGATATGTGACTATACAAATGATAGTTTTAGGATAAAATATAGTTATCTCTAATTATAAAGATTGTTGATAGAGTGGGTGCCAACTTAACATTATCTATTATCAAGATAAGCGTTCCAGCTAATTTCTTCTTGCCGGTTATAGAGCATAGGATTAACCGAGTCATTGTAATCACAAATTCCACATCCAAAAATGCAATTTTGCAAGAAGAATGAAAACTAATTAAGTTAAATTAATTTGAATGTTCGCCAATGAATGTCACACCAAAATATTCAAACATTATAGAGACTATTTTGGGAATGAAAAGGTTCCATTTAATGTCAGCGGAGGTGAGGTAGGGCCTACTCAGTTTTTCTGGTTACCTGAATACAAATTTGTTCTAATTAATTCACTTAAAAAATTAATTGCAATTACATTCGTTGACGTTATGATATATTCTTCCTTCTCATTTCCACTCCTCCTATATCCTATACAAACTTCATTTTTTTGTCAAAGGTAGAATCTCCGTCTCTCTTTCCACACACCTAATTATGGAGTAAGTAGTATTTTAATGATTTTTCATTTGTGATTCAGATTTCATTAATATAATGTCATATTCAAATATAATGCACATTAGTGGTATTAAAATTATAAAGATCAGAAAACAGACAGCTATTAATTTGATTTTGCGAATGCCGCATCAATAAATTACCAAAAAAGGCTAGATTTATTTTCCATTTTACATGGTCAAAATTAGTCCAACGGAAAACACGGTTTGTGTTAATACTGCTTTAATTCAATTCCCCTCCCTTTTCAACCTGTATAAAACATAGCACACAAGAACATCTTTCACTTGAGCTCTCCATTTCATTCTTCAATCTTTTTCTTATATTTTATTCATCCAATTCCAGAGTAGTGTTATCAACAAAAGTGTGTTGTAGCAATCCCCCATAAGTATCACATAACACATTCCCTCTCTCTCTCAAGATTCTTAACTTGTCTCCCTAACAAGCAAACCCCACACCCATCTTAATATAAACTCACTTGATTGCAAGGGAGATTGGAAAAACAAAAAACATAGCAATGGGGGGTTCTAGCCCACACTACACCCCTCTCTCAAAACCAACAGTAACCACCGGCGGAATCTCATTATTGAAGCGATCCAAACTATACCCTCTCGCCCTCCTCACCGTCCTCTGCTCCCTCTCCTACCTCTTCGGCGCCTGGCACAACGCCGTCCCCGCCACCCCCACCGTCAACTGCTTCACCGCCAACGCCACCACCCTTGAGCCCCAGCCCCAACCCGACCAATCCAACGTACCACAAAAGCTCGACTTCGCCACCCACCACACGGCCGAAAACGACGTCGCTTTGAGCGGCAGCGACGTCGTCAAGGCGTTCCCGCCATGCGATGTGAGATACAGCGAGTACACGCCGTGCGAGGACCAGGCGAGGTCGCTGAGGTTCGACCGGAGCAGGCTGATATACCGGGAGCGGCACTGCCCGGAGAAGAAGGAGCTCCTCAAGTGCCGCATCCCGGCGCCGCACGGCTACCAGAACCCCTTCAAGTGGCCGCTCAGCCGCGACCTCGCCTGGTACGCCAACGTCCCGCACAAGGACCTCACCGTCGAGAAGGCCGTCCAGAACTGGATCCGCTTCGAGGGCGACCGCTTCCGCTTCCCCGGCGGCGGCACCATGTTCCCCAACGGCGCCGATGCCTACATCGACGACATCGGAAAGCTCATCAATCTTAAAGACGGCTCCATCCGGACCGCCATCGACACTGGCTGCGGGGTAATACTAATACTTAATTTTATCATTATTAGTATTTCTGCTTTGGATGCTTTTCTTTGTTTGCGATTGATTTTGACTTGGGGATTTTCTAAAAAACTTTGAAATTTGCCACCCGGAATTGTGTTACGTGATGAAATGTTTTTTGCTGAAAAACCAGCTTTACATGCTGCCATTGTCAAATACATTTATTGCTTTCATATCGTATAATAAATTCTAGTTTATCTGTAAAATAATTTATGTCGTGATTTTGTGATTATCTCTATAGTAAATTGGAGTAAATTTGGCAGCAAAAGGCAGGTGTGGATGAGGTGGAGTTGGACAGTAATGGAATAACCAACTTTTGCCTATATTTTTGGGTTTTTGATTTGCCTCTATTTAGACACATCAATTGTTTGTTTCATGTATCTATCAACAACAATCACAACTGATTAGATAGACATAAATAATCATGTGATAGTGACGATGTATGGTTTATGACTGCAGGTTGCAAGCTGGGGAGCTTATCTTCTGTCACGGAACATAGTGACGATGTCGTTTGCACCGAGAGATACACATGAAGCACAGGTGCAGTTTGCTCTGGAGCGCGGGGTTCCTGCTCTGATTGGTGTCATTGCCTCCAAGAGGCTCCCTTACCCCTCACGAGCCTTCGACATGGCTCATTGCTCGCGCTGCCTAATCCCATGGGGCCAACATGGTAGTACATCATTCTCTCTTGTACTAGTTTACTTCAACTTCAATCTCATTTGCTTTCTTCAATAGATGGGGCATACTTGATGGAGGTCGACCGGGTTTTGAGGCCGGGTGGATACTGGATCCTCTCGGGCCCACCAATCAACTGGAAGAAACACTGGAGAGGGTGGGAGAGGACAATGGATGATCTCAATGCGGAGCAGATGCAGATTGAGAATGTTACAAGGAGTTTATGCTGGAATAAATTGGTTGAGAGAAGTGACATCTCCATATGGCAGAAGCCTCTCAATCATTTGAGTTGCAAGAAATCCAAGAAGAGCTCTTTGTTTTGCCCTGTAGAGGATCCGGACAAAGCCTGGTTCGTCATCTCATCCATCCTTAACACAAACACCTCTGCTCTTTTTAAGGCCTTGAAGTAATGTTGTCTGAATGGGAATGTCTGCAGGTATACGACCTTGGAGACGTGCCTGACCCCGTTGCCTGAGGTGTCGGATGCAGGGGAAGTAGCAGGAGGCGAGGTGGAGAAATGGCCGCGTAGATTGAGAGCTGTGCCTCCCAGGATTAGCAGGGGGAGTGTTGATGGGGTTACACCTGAGATATTCCAAAAAGATACAGAGCTATGGCGTAAGCGAGTTGCTTATTACAAGAACATCAACAACCAGCTTGGGAAGGCTGGGAGATACCGTAACGTCCTTGACATGAATGCCTTCTTGGGTGGATTCGCTGCTAGTTTGGTCCAAGATCCACTTTGGGTGATGAACATTGTCCCTGTCGAGGCTAAGGCCAACACGCTAGGCGCCATCTACGAGCGAGGACTGGTTGGGACTTACCAGAGCTGGTATGTGTATATGTACAATTGATCTATCTCATTCATACTATTTCCCATTCCACATTGTGTGAGAGTTTTTCGGTTTTTTTTTGGTTTAGGTGTGAAGCCATGTCGACTTATCCTAGAACGTACGATCTCATTCATGCTGATTCGGTTTTCAGCCTATACCAGGATAGGTAAGTGTGGCATGTATGCTCTTGAGTAATCTACTTCTTAAGTCATGTTTTGTTAGTAAAAAAGATGTGCAATTGATGTTATTAGGTGTGAGATAGAAGATATAATGTTGGAAATGGATCGGATATTGAGACCCGAAGGAGGCTTGATCATTCGAGACGATGTGGATGTGTTGTTGAAGGTGAAGAGGATTGCAGATGCATTGAGTTGGGATAGTAGGATTGTGGATCATGAAGATGGGCCATTGGAGAGAGAGAAGCTTCTGTTTGGAGTCAAGTTGTATTGGACAGCCCCAGCTCAGAGTTGAACTTTGATCTAAAGCCTCTTAGTTGAACTTTGATCTATACTTTCTTACATGATTATTACTTCATTTGTTGTCTTTTTTTTTTATTTACAACTGAAAGAGAATTGTTCAGTTTTTGCTTTGCACTCAACTTGAATTGTCTAATGTTTTACGTTTTGGTGTCGGATTGGGTTCTTTGTAGTGCGATAATGTATTAAATATATAGGGTTCACATGATTTGATCCAGAGCTGTTTGACTGTGGTGAAACTTACATACTAGTATATCAAACTAAATTAACTGTGGTGAAATTCACATACGTTACACTACATAAATTAAATAATTAGATTATTGCTAAGTTTGATCTTTAATACTGACCTACGGTTTAAATGTTAAATAGTGACTTGTTTCTACATATTTTTATGCATGTGCAGTTTTGTCTAAGGATGCCAATTCAACTCTAAAGATACAAGTTGACTCAATTAACTCAATAATTTCATAGGGTTGGGAGAAAAAAATCATAGTCAGAAAGAATTACAACCTGAATGACCTTAAACCAAATAGTCCGCACTCCGCAACGCACAGGGTTAGTGCAAAGTTAACCCGAGTCCCATAGATTGGCCCGAATTTGTTCAATACTTTTTCCAAACCTTAAAAGGTTAGTAACATGTATACTTTTTTTTTCAAATGTACATAAAAAATATTTTTTGGTTTACTCCTATTATTTTCTTGATTTTACTCTTACGACGGAGAACTACAAAAAACTTAATATTTTATGGACACAAAAATTGTAACGCAATTGCTAACGTTTGGAATTTTTTAAAAATAACCATAGTTTATGACGCAAAAGAAAGCGTCCCTAAGTTGATGACAAATTATCTTAATCTTTTGCTTTTTTTAGAACACTTATATTTGTATCCCCTAATTTTAGTTGGGACACCAACAATAAGGACACTTTATGAAGTGTTGGTGGTATAATTAGACACACAAATTAGAGCACTTAATAGTATATTAAAAATGTCCTTATCTGATCTTTTTGTTGTAGTAGAGGGAGTATATAAAAATTTTTAAAAAAATTTGTACAGTATATTTGTTACTCTATAAGATACACATATTACTGTCGAAGCAAAATAACACTCATTTGTAAGTGTAATTAACTTATTTTAGATATTATTAGTAAAAAGAGTTACGAGCTTGATGGCACGTTGGGGTAGCCTTATAACTCGAATGACATCTAACAAATAACCCAACAATCCAAATAGATTCTCTCGAACTCGAGCGAGTTAATCCGATTGACATCCCTAGTCTAATTATAATTTAAATAATGCGAACGAGATGCAACTAAAATTGATCAGGACAATTCTAATAGATTCACCTTGCAACATGACAATTCTTGTAGATAGTTAAAAAGTTATAGTACTTTTTAATTTGTATAGGACTGTGATTGATCATGAAATTCATTGCTTGTGAAAGATTAATATTTGGGAGACAAACCTTTTTTTTCCCTTCCTCTTTCTTTTTCTTGTGTGGTCGTCATGCTTTGACTTTATAATGTTTTCCAATTGTTGATTCATGGAATCTAGGTAGTAAGCATAGAAGTCAAGGTATTTTATATTTGTTCGAATATAAAATCCAGAATACTCAACATGTTTTTTGGTTTTTCTTGGAGCATGTAAACCAACTAAACCAATACCAATCCACAGACTAATTTAGAGATTGGATTAAAAACAAGGTGAAGATAAAAGATCCAGCTATATGTAGGTGTAGTTGTAACTAAAATGAATTAATTAACACAAGAAAAGCATGCTATAATCCATGTCTGAAGGAAAAACAAAAGGCTGGGAAACAAATATGCCAAACAGACTAACAATTAGAAACAGCATAGCATACATGTCCCCATCTAAAATGACTACATCAAGTGCTGTCGCACTTCCATTTCGAGGTTGGGACGCAGCTAACGTACCGGCACCAATGGCATCGCTCGTACGCATTCACCCCTCGGAACAACATCACCACTCCAACACTAAACCTGTGCAATTTCAAGCACCACACGCATCAATACAATGCCTGCGATTTTCCAAGGCCAAAAAATGAGACTAGAGTAGTCGATACTCACCCCACGATGAGCAGCCCCACGGACACAACGAGCAGCACATACTGGTACCCCTTATATTTGGGCGCCACGCCACGAATCCCAGCAGCAGGGTTGTGGCGTTCTAGCCACGCGAACTGAGGACGAGGAAGGAGGATGAATCCAAGGAGAACGCCCGTCAGGAATCCACCGATATGAGCAAAGTTATCAACGTGAGGAAGAATCCCAACGCCTAGATTGATCACCACTATCACTATAAGCGTCAACAGTGCTGCAACCTGCGAAAATCGACGAACATGAGCACAATATCTTAGGCCTCAAACCAAGAAAAACATGAAGATCACTCGACCTTGTTCGTATATATAGACCAGTTTGTAATCAGCTCAGAAAGCATTGCTCCGAGAAGCCCAAAAAGTGCACCAGATGCACCAACAGAGATACTATTCCTTATGAAAAGAGCAGAAAGCACACTCCCACCAAATCCAGATAACAGATAGATTGTGCCAATGCGTACTAAAAAGACAAATAGCACAAGATTTCTTAGTTTTCAGATGATCAGATATAGAAAGAATAGATAAACATAAGTTACCAAATCCGAAGTTCTGCTCGAGGCGTATGCCGATGAAGACGAGGCTGAGCATATTGGCAAGCAAATGTAGTAGACCAGCATGTAGCCAGATACAGGAGATAAGCCTCCAGCCTTGATGCTTATGCACCACCTTCTCCCAGCTAAGACCCCCCAATCTCTCCAACCTTCATCAATACCAATAGTATAAGCATGACAACATTATTAATTTTGACTAGCATCATCAATTATTGAGTAAAGTTTCAACTTTTTTTCCATCTTCAAACATAGGTAGAGAAATAATTGAAGCTACAATCATATGAGTAGTAGCAACCAAATAAAGTTAGTGAGGAGGAAACAGTGGTTGGACAAGTGACAACAGAGTTGTTGATTTCTATTTTCTGAATAAAGGAAAGGGACGCTCAACCTCTTCACCCAACAAAACCACACAGCATTTAAAAATTAAAGGTGATGAATCCATCAATAATCAACAAATTTCCCTCCGAAAATGGAGAAAATGTTATTAAAAATTTGATCTTTAATCGAATTGACAGCAAAATCAGAAAAGCAATAGTAGTAATTGAAAGAGAGAGTTACGTGGAAGAAGAAGGGCCGAACAGAGGATTCTGTGAGAGAGGCTGAAAGGAGAAGCGGGAAAGGAAGCGGGCGACGCACTTGTCGTCATCTCCCCTGCTTCTGATATGCTTGGGGCAGTTGTTGAAATACATGAGGATGACAAACATGGCGACGTTGGCAAGCACGAACACCGGAATCAGCCACGATATCCAGCTCCTCTCCCTCTCTTCGACCGCGTACGAGGTTTCTGCTGCTGAACCCTTCCCCTCGATGTCCTGCGCGCTCATTCTCAGACCTTCTGTTTCTCTCTCCCTCTCTCTCTATAAAAAGGAGTACTAATTGAATTATGGAAGTGAAACTGTGGGATTTATTGGCGTTAAATTTGGGCAGTGAATCGTGTAGTGAAGTGGGATTAGTGGGTTTTAAACATTTAAGAGAGGGAGAGAGAACGTGGACCGTGCCATTGCTGTGAGGTGTCGATCACCTATGTATCGATTCATCATACTCTGGTATACTTGATGACGTGGGTGAATTTTATTGGCCAGTCTACTAGAATGTGGTGGGAACAAAACGGTCGAGATTTGGAGGTATCTCTCTATACTTTAGTGTGGTTATATTTTCCAATTAATCATAGTTTTGACCAGTCAGTGAATAGTGAAAACGAAATATTCGAGATTTTAAATTAATTTATTCGAATTTTATAAATTCTTCTTTTAAATATTTCATCCTCTAATCTCTATAAATAATATTCTCTACATTTCTAATTTTGAAAAGCACATATTTCAATATATAATTGGTGGGTCATATTCTAATGTTTATAGCACCCTAATCCAAAATCATCTTCACCCTTAGATTTTAAAATAAGTGGATGAGATTAATCTTACGAAACTCAATAATAGTAGACAAAATATCAACAAAAGGGTAATATCGTCATTATGTTATCATATGATAATTTTCGTAAATGTTTTTTTATATCAACATAGTGTATTACAAATATCAACAATATCACATAAGAATATCAACATTAGTACAAGAAAATATCAGCACATATTTATTGAGATTTTAATATGGTTTTATTGAGATTTTTTGATGTATTTGTTGATAAAAATCTAAGTTATCAACATTTACGAAAACTAAAATAAAAAATATCAAATTTCATCATCCGAACGTCGTCGGAACATATGCAATTGAGATCTCGTTGGAATCCTTATAAAATTATCTTTAATTTGATATATTTTTTGCGAAAAAATAATTTAAATCGATAGAGTTAAGTAAATTTAAAGTTTTAAGATGATTTTAATGAAAGAGAATTGACATTAATACCCTTTAATTTTATTTATTAATTTTTTTAATTAAAAATATAATGATATTATTTCAACCACTAGATCTTCTAATCTAATGGCTAAGATTTAGTTTTAGTTTGAGATTGCTAATTAGTTAATCATTGTTCACTTCCCCATAGTAACATAAGAATAAACAAAAGAAAAAAATAATTAAATTATTATTAATAAAATTAGTTTCACATAATGACCTAAATATATCTATTTGTAATATGCGTATTTTCGCTGCAAAATCCCAACAGAAGTAGTTCAGACACATGTTTCTTTCAATCCTCGTCTCAATAAAATAAAACCAAATAATATGATTAAAAAAGAAGCAAATTTGGCATAATTGGCATACTAATGTCGTCTTGTGTTCCAATTTATCACCCTGGAAATTCAGCCTCAATCGACAAGCTTGATATGATTCAAAACAAGAAATGATATCAAATATCGACATTTCAACAAGCTTATCAAGACAGGGGTATTAGTAATTGGATAAATCTATTAACCTCAATCCTTCATACACAATAGAACCCAAAAAGAACGAGTTGACGAAAAAATATTTAACAAAATGACCATAAACATAGCAATTGAATAACCGTCATGCATATCAAATTAACAATAAGCAAACTTAACACTTCTCTCATTATTATCCATCCTTCTAATTTCACATGCATAATAAACTTCACTTTAGCAATAAGAATCGTCCTATATTTTAAAGTTTAATGAGTAAATGGAATTAATTTACTACCAAATAAAAAGTATATGTCGATAAGCACGATATAAAAGAAGGGAGTGGAAATATTCTAAATTTGATGACGTGTAAGTGTGGGTTGGCCTGATGCTAACGTGCACCTAGAATAATCTCGGCCGTAGGTCAAGATACATGCGGCAAAATCCGTTTTGAGGTAGTTGATATATTCATAATGATACATTTGAACTGATTAGTGTATTAGTTGGTTCACATCTCTCTCAAATTACTTTCGATTGAATGATACCAAAATCTCCTTTTCCTTTTCAATTTATAGGCCAATGATTGAAATGTGGTTCGAATACATAGGATAAAATAATTGTAACTATAATCCATTAAAGAGGATTAACTTTGTGTGGATATTTTTCTTTTTGAACTAAGCCATTTATTATAACCAAATAAGGTATACACTGTTTATAAAACTTGTAAGCAAACAAACATAACCTCTACTTATCACTCATTGTGAAGTAATTAGCCCTAACATTTTTTGATTCGTTCCAAATTTTTTTAATGAAAAGGAAGTAATATTTGTTTTGTGTTTTTTCTCTGAGTAAGTGTTATGATTTGTTTTGTTATTCTTTATCAAAGAATGCTTAAACTTAAATTAAACGGTAAACTGCAACTTTTGCTTCTACTGACTGACATGCAAGGTGGTAATCACTACGCAGAAAGGAAATTCATGCATAAAAACTTGACTAACTTAGCTACAACTTCAAATCAACCGCTCTCGACAAGAAATAAAACTTAGAAATTGAAAGCAATAACTAAATCTAACTTCCCTAGGCAGAATGAAGCAAACTCAAACCAAAGTGACATGCGAAATAGAAACTTCATAACGTAAATGCTGGAATTTAACAAAGTACTTCAAAAGAGCAACAACGATGAGTGTTTGCAGAATAACTAGCGATGAAAACAAGTAAACTTTAACTAAGAAAGCGATTAAGATTGTTTTTGCCACTCCGGGCGATGATACTACTATACTACTGCGACAACTGGCTGGAAAGACGAACGATGACTTCTCCGGCAGACTCTTGGACGTTAAGTGACCATGGCTGTGGCGAGGAACGAGAGGTAGGATAATGCTGAAGGATGGATCTTCTAGAAAGAATTCTACTAAGTGATTGTCAAACTCCGAACCGAACTTTTTTTTTTTTTCTCTCTCTCCAAGTGGCTTCTTTTATAGGGAGGCTTGCCCTTGCTTTTAGGGTAGACTTCTCCCGCACTTTGACCTTTTTGCCCTTGTCAATGATCATCCCAGCTATCCTCCTTCTCCATCTCGAGCCTTTTCTCTGGCATGCATTCTGGTCAGTATCGCACCCTTCTAGTGCCCTTTTCACTTGCGTCACCCGAATCGTCACCTACTGACTTGGATCCTTCAATCCTGCACACTTTAGCAACTGTTTTGCAGATAATACATGTATTTCACGACATACTGACCAGTAACCAAGGCTTAGAATACGACTTATCAAACTGCTCACACTTACCACATGCTTGTCCTCAAGCGTGAAGACAAACAAAAAAGAAATAAGTCGAATTCGAGCCTGGTTACTCCCCCTGACCGACTCTACCTAGCTAGACTCAAGACTCTGACGCAAAAGAAAAGAAAACACTAACGACACAAACACATACACATATAGTTAACTTTAACACATAGAACAGGCTATATTTTCAACCACCCTTCCCCTCGAGATCAGGTGCAATCCGGCCTTAGGCAGCCTTGAACTTCCGCCGCCCCCCTTTTCTTCCCCAGTCAGTATATCTGCTTGTCAAGATCACCCAATCCTAGGCCAAACACTGGGTTCACTCAGTCACTCATTCCTCACAGGGGATGTTAGGACTGTTTTCTCTCAATGCTAAACCACAGATGTTTCGGACTCAGATCTCACATGCAGCTCCCGAAGGTCTTTAAGGCTTGTAATGGGGCTAGTGGCTTGTAGTGTTTGGGGTAGTTGTCCCTAAGGCTCTAAGTTCAAAAACTAACTTTTTATTTTGATGAGGGAGAACTGTGTGCATTCGGGCTTCTGGCTAGGGCTCCTTCTTTTGGCTGGACAATTTCTGACATTGGCTTCCAACTGGTCAGTAGCTTCTTGTGGCTTCGCCACCCTTATTCCTTCTTCTTCCTTCGTCTTTTTGTGGTCAAGTATCTGCGACCATTTTCTTCAATTTTCTTCTTTGTGGCTTCGCCACCCTTATTCCTTCTTCTATTTTTTTTTTGGATCTGGAAACTTCAGATCGATTTTCTCCTTCTTTCTTTGTTTTTCTCTTCTTCAGCTGGTTCCTTTTTGTATGTCCTCCTGGTCAGTTGCCTCCTTGCCTCATGCCTTGCACGCACACA
>NC_062969.1:14962831-15066199 GCF_023119035.1 Salvia hispanica
ACGGAAAGTCTAATAGATTATTTATTTTTTAAAATATGGGATCTGCATATCAATATGAACGAATTTATACATAATTATAATCTTGTTCAGGCTATATTTGATGTTGAGAAATGCCAATTACGCATTTAATTAGTTAATTCGTATTTGCATTTGTTTGTTGTATTACTGTTATTGATTCGATACCATTTCTTAGCACTCGAGAGAAATCATTACTCAGGTAAAATCGAAATTAACTGATTATTTCATTGATGTTTTAAAACACATTGGCTCATTCCTACTAATTACTATATTAATCCAGTTGCAAACATTTGGTGAGTAATTTACTTCAGTTTATTTTTTAGTTTTGTATACATACTCTTACTTAATTTTATCTATTTCTTTTTCTGACGTTTGTTGTGTTGGAAACTTAGAATATATCTATAGCAAATGGGCAGTGTCGATTTTTGTTGAAAAAACTTTGTTCTTGTTTATTACTTATTAGTTTAATATTGCTCAGATTCTTGTTGGAGGACAATACATGTTAGAAACACAAGACTTTGGTTTAACCTATACATTACACGTCTTTTAATATATGCAAGGATGTCAATTGGATCAGCCAAACGAATTTCGGACCAACCCCCTCGGGTTGCGGATTAATTGAGTATGAGCTAATTAGATTTGTGATTTTATCGGGTTATAAATTTTCACTCTTAACTCCAAATGTTCGGATTTCAGACATTTATTAATGATAATTTTAAGATAGTACATATGTATAAACTCAAATATGATTAAATACTACTTTTAAGTTTATATAAATAAACTAAAAATAAAACATATTTTAATAAATTTGAAAACATATTTTAGAAATAGAATATTTCTTATATTTAATACTATGTATTTCTAAGAGCATTCATTAAGATCGAATTAGAACTTAATGATTGGTTAGTTCAACAAAGTTGAAGTAGAATTTCAGAATATGTCGGAACTTTGATCCGTTGATTTAAGAAAAAATATTCAAGATATGACTGGCTGCCCTTAGGAGTGAATATTGATCTACGTAAATATGGATTTATACAAAAACTATGAATGCATGTATATATGTTTTCTAAGTAATTGATTCCTTAAATGACACAAAAGTCTTGAGTCATTGAAATTGAGATTTTCCTTTTTGCTATGCAGATTGGAAGTTAGAAGTTAGGAGTTAGGAATACGTGTTGATGACTTGATGGCCTAACACATTAGATTGGAAGCACACCCAGAAAAGAAAAATAACATTATGACAATTTTCCATTTTTTTTAACAAATGACCTCAATTTAATTGGTGTTGAAAAATCCAAAGAATCCAATTCTCATTTCCAGAGTAATTAAATTTCTAAACTAACATGTATTTGGGCATTTTCGATAGGAGATGCATTATAGCAATGTACTAGTAAGTTTGCAATTAACATAAGTATCTTATAACGTTTTTAATATTGATGATCAAATTAACTAAGATTCAATTTCCGCATATCCATATTGTATTTCTTATTACCTTTTGAAAAATTAAACACCGATTTTTTTTATCTTAGAATCTTTATTCTAGTAGAATGTCTTTTATTTATAACTTTGATTGAGGTAAGAAAAATGAATTTATGTGGGAAAAGGTCCAAGAAGCAAAATGCGCAGATCACTGCTATAGTTTTGTTGTATGATGGGCAAATAACAATAACTATTATCACTGCATTTTCAAAAAAAAAGGTAAGAAAGGGATGCATTATACATCTGAATTACAAAGGGAATAAGTTGAGCATCAATGAGCTTTGACTATAATTACAATTTGAGTACATGAAAATTAAGGAAAAAACGTCATTAGTAATAGTATATTATAAATACTTATAAAAATGAGATTTTTGTGCTGTTTCTTTTTTACATAATGACATATGGATGCAAAACTGTTGCCTAAATTACCATCAAAGACAATTTTAAGTTTTGTGATACCTTGTGAATTCCGTAGCCAGATAGTATATATTTCATGACAATATCTGTTAAAATATTAGTAATATTTAGAATTTAAATTATAATTATCCTTAATATATACTCCATATAATTAGAAAAAATTATATTTAAAAATGTTGAGATTTCAGTGTCGTGTAGTACTTTTTGTGTATGAGATGGAAAAGGGGCATATCGGTTTTAAAAAATGAAATATGAGTAGATATGCAAAATAATTGCAAACAGATAACAATAAATTGTAATCATAATTTCATTTCCTAAATTATGATATCAAGATCTACGTTACTCCTAATAAACATCCAATGCATTCAAAAAAAAGGAATATCCCAAAACATCATGTCCTTGTTTATCCAAGATGCAAAAACGGCTAAATCTTTACACTCCAAATTCACTCATTTATTCCCCAATTCTATGCATGTAGGCGATATATTTTAAGCCGAAATACTATGAATTTATCAAGAGTGGTATCGCACGGGCCAAATGGAGCGCGTGGGGGAGATAATTTCAGACACTCCACACGTACATTGGTAATAGATGGACCCCACCCCGCCCCATCTCGAAATCTTGCCTTATTTTAAATTCATTTCCTTTTATTTTCCCAATTTATTTTCCCAATTTATTTTCCAATTATTCAGTATACCAAAATTTCAATCTCAAGGCCCTTTCTCTCGTTCTTTAATTCTACTAAAAAAATTCTATTTTTCCTCTGCGACCGTGTTTGGATTTCTCCAACAGATTCAATTCAATCTTGGGAAGGGCAGCATATATATATATATATACAACTCACATATGTGTATGTAAGAAAAAAAAGTAGAGAGAGAAATAGTTGATTGACTAAGTTGTGCGACTTCTGTGACTGTAAGTCAGCTCTCAACCTGCCAAGAAACCATTTTTAAATCGACATAAATTATTCAATTCGAGGAATAAGCGATTCTGAGAATTTGTATTTTTCTGGTTTTTTTATAGTTTTTGATATTGCTTTGTTTTGCTTCTACTGTGAAAGTCGCATTCGATTGGACTTTTTTTCTCTTGTTTGGAGTTTTCACACTACCAAAAAGGTTGTCTTTTTATGTGTACTTTTTCTCTTTTCTTGTCTTGTTCAATATACTTCGCCCCCAAGATTTCAGATTTCAGAATCGGGGAAAAAAGAAAAAGCTTTTTCATAAAGTGGTGCTTGATTAGAAATAAGAAAGATAAAGGGGTTTATATTATAGATTCGATTGGAAAAGTCTGCCGTATTTTTTAAATGTGAAATGAAATGAGGGCCCTTGATACTTCGCTTTCGTCTGTATTTAGATAGTCAAAAACCTAGAAATTGTGAAGTTGATTAGGGTTTCAAGATAAAGTTTTGATCTTTATGTGTGTGAGGAAGCTCCGTTGTCATCTACCAACCCCGTTTAGGTGTTCTTAAATTTTCTGGGGTTTTGGTTGGTGAATAAGTTCATCTCATTCAGTAGGCAAACACTGAATGCTTGTGGTGCTGAGGAGTTAGATTTTTGCGTGTCTTATAATAACTATTTACTGCTCATAAACTCATTTATGGTGGAGAGGAGGGTATGTGAGAGAAACATTTTTTTTCAAATTTTTAGTAGTGATGAGCTTTGGGGGATTTCCTAGTAAGAGTAGTGGAGAGAATATGGTTGCTGATGGCTTATTTTCATACAATGTTATGTCAACTGCTGCAAATTCTATGCAAATGTTTTCCTCTCCTCCCCTCTCTCTTGCCCTTGTATGCACTCTTTCTCTCCCAATGTGTTTGTTTGTCTGTGTGTGAAAGAATCAATTTTTATGTTTAAGATGCTTATTTTTGCACTTCATTAATGTTGTGATGTGTTTATGCTTATTGTGGAGGCAGCCCAAGATGGAGAATCTTGGGGGGATGGGCTTGTTGGGGGAGAGTCATGAGGGTGGTTTGATCGGCAGAATGAGGGAGGACGAGCTCGAGAGTAGATCCGGCAGCGACAACTTTGAAGGCGCATCGGGTGACGATGACAATCCTACTCATAATAAAGCTTCCAAAAGGAAAAAATACCATAGACACACTGCATTCCAAATTCAAGAACTCGAAGCGTAAGCTTAGCTCGCTTTTTCTAATTGTTTGTTTTGAATTATATAGCAAGTATATGGATGATACAAAGTTTTAGTAATTTCCAAATGATTTGTACTTATAGTTCTTTTAAGGATAATCCACATCCCGATGAGAAAGCGAGATTAGAGCTCGGGAAGAGACTCAGTTTGGAGGGCAGGCAGGTCAAGTTTTGGTTTCAGAACAGAAGAACACAAATGAAGGTAATTAATTTGCCAATGTTCAACTTTTTTTTCGATGCTAAGCATGTCGGTTGTTATTATTAGAATCGCTTAGTGATGTGCATTACTGATATAACTGTGATTATTAAGACTCAATTGGAGCGGCATGAGAATTCAATTCTGAAACAAGAAAATGACAAGCTCCGGATCGAGAACATAGCCATGAAAGAAGCCATGAGAAGCCCGATGTGTGAGAACTGTGGCAGTCCGGCCATTCTTGGAGACGTACCTATCGAGCAGCACCATCTTATGATCGAGAATGCAAGGTTGAAGGACGAACTCAGCCGACTGCACCACCTAGGAGACAAGTTCTTGGGAAGGACTAATGGTTCCATGCCGCCGCCATTAATGAGCAACTCAAGTTTGGATCTCTCAGTTGGCAGAAATGGATTTGTTGGGATGAACTCTATGGATGCTGGGACTGGGATTCCTTTAGGACTTGATTTTGGCAATAGGATGTCAAACTCTTTCCCCATCATGCCACCTAATGGACCTCCCATGAATATGGTGAACTCAAGTGCTCCTTTCGATAAATCGTTATTTGTAGAGCTCGCGATGGCTGGGATTAATGAGCTGATAAAGTTAGCCCAGCTCGACAGCCCTCTTTGGTTCCGAAGCTTGGAAGGAAATGGTGAATCTCTGAATCTTGAGGAGTACTCTAAGATGTTTTCTCCTTGCATTGGTGTAAAGCCCAACCATTTTGTAACTGAAGCAACAAGAGCTACTTGTAATGTGATGATCAACAGCATGCAACTTGTGGAGGCATTGATGGACCCGGTAATTTCTTTAGTTATTGATGCCGTCTCATTCTATTTTCCTAGTAATGTTTACTTATTAATTACTTCCTATGCTTAACCATGTGCAGAAGCAGTGGACAGAATTGTTTCCATGGAACATCGGGAGTGCCTCGATTCTTGACATAATTTCTCCTGGGATGGCTGGAAGTAAAAATGGAATGCTGCAACTGGTTTGTTATTCTTACCTTACCTGTCCAGCAAAACAAATTGGGAAAAAGAAATATAACATATATGTTTGTTTTCCAGATGCAAGCCGAGTTCCAAATTCCCTCACCTTTGGTTCCTGTCCGCCAAGTGAAGCTCATTCGTTTCTGCAAGCAGCATGGAGAGGACATGTGGGCTGTGGTTGACATCTCTGTTGATTCTTTACTGCACGCTATAACTGGAAATGTCCCTGTCCATTGCCGCAGACTCCCTTCCGGTTGCATTGTGCAAGATACGCCAAATGGCTATTCCAAGGTATTCCATACTTTCACTACTATACTATATATAGTTGTTTGAGTACGATGACTTGCTTCCGGATCTGATTTTTTCTGACTAATATCTATGACTCTCTGTGATAGACCTTTTTAAATAAGGTCCGGGCACACTGCATATTACTTGTTTGTTTTCAGTTAATGAATAAATATAGATGAAGTGCACTATAATTAAGGATGCGAATATCGGTTTTATGGAACTACAAACCAACTGATTTACATAGCTATGTTTTCTGAGATTTGTGGAATCTCCTTTGGGCATTGGTTTCCTCTACAATATAAGGAAAAAATGTATTCTTAATTTGCAAAATGCTAATTCAGGTGACGTGGATCGAGCACACTGAATATGACGAGCGCATCACCCATCAACTGTACCGGCCATTACTGAGGTCCGGGATCGCCTTTGGTGCCCAAAAGTGGCTGTCCAATCTGCATAGGCAATGCGAACTTTTTGCTTCCATCATGTCGTCTGGTGGCGATAATTCGGGTACGACTTTGATAGATGTTTTCCGAGGGAACAAGAAGTGGATGCTCACATCTCTCCCCATGTTTTTATTTGCAGTAGTCCCTCCTAGTGGCAAAAAGGGCATCGTAAAGCTGGCGCAACGAATGACGCGTGCCTTCTGTTCTGGCATCTGTTCAACTGTAGACGAGTGGGAGGTAGTCCAGGATGCGGACAACACCAAGCTGATGACGCGGAAGAGCTCTGGTAATAGTGGTGCGCCACCTGGCGTCATATTGAGCGCTTCAACGACCGAGTGGATGCCCGTGTCGCCACAGCACTTGCTCGACTTCTTACAGGATGAGAAAACCAGGAGCCACTGGGATGTTTTATCCCAAGACGGCCCCATGCGATCCATGCTCCGTCTCCCCAAGGGCCACAATCCCGACAACTACATCTCCATTCTCCAAACAAGCGTGAGTTTGCGAAAAAAATAAAAATAAATCCCGAGCCACTTGTCGTTCTGTTTAATATTCATTTCGTCTTGTGTTTATGTCCAGGCTGCTGCTAGCGCAGACGCGAACCAGAGCAACGTGCTGATCTTGCAAGAAACGAGCGGAGACTCGTTGGGAGCGGTGGTGGTTCATGCTGCTGTCCCGGCTGCAGAAATGGACGTGGTGATGAGCGGTGGGGACCCTGCTGGGGTGCCTATCCTGCCCTCGGGATTTGCGATATTTCCGGATTGTTTCCCGGAGAGCGGGAACAGTGGCGGGGGAGGGTCGCTGCTGAGCATCGGGTTCCAGATACTGGTAAGCAACCTGCCCGCGGCGCAGCTGACGGTGGAGTCGGTGAACACGGTGAAGTCGCTCATCGCTCGAACGCACCAGGGTATCAAAGGCGGGCTGCAGTGCAACTGATTTGGTGTAATGGGGCATGAATTTGAGTCAAGAACGAACCTATGTGGTCGAGAATTAGTGGGGTTGTGGTTCGAGTATTGACTCAAACAGACTGCCTCTTTGTATTTACGGAGTATCATCTTAATTTTTTTTGGAGAACAAGGTATTGTGTGTCTTTTGCCAATAGATTTATTTCTCTATCTTAAATTTGTGCATATTCGAGCGTCTTTTATATGCTTAAAGATGTCAGAATAGGTGTTTCGTAATGGAGGGAGGGAAGCACGTATCGTAAAAGGTTGGCTTGTTTGTTAATCAGAATGAATTTGAGTCACTTCGGATGAACCAAGTTTTAAGCAAATTATCCAATGTTAAGTATATAAACAAAACAACAAATATACTTGCACCATATGGTTAGAGGATCAATCCATACCTTTGAATTTGAATGTGGAGAAACTTTAAATCTTTGGCGTCTCAACCTTTAAAGTTCGTATCATTTAGCATAAAAATTAATCAATAGGTGAATTAAGGAAAAAAAAAGTAATCAAGAAGTCCGGTCACATATAAAATCGTTTTCCACTAAGCTTATTTCACTTTCTCAACCTAATTCGGTAATAAAATGACGTTTTGAAACTCAATTAATAATATGTGAGGGCGACATCCACCTTCAAAGTTCATAATCAAACTCTCTTATTTAATTGTATCTCAGATTACGAATCTACCTGGTGTCGTGGTGTAGTTGGTTATCACGTCAGTCTAACACACTGAAGGTCTCCGGTTCGAGTCCGGGCGACGCCATTAAGTTTTTCTTATTTTGTTTTTCTTTTGTTTATAGATTATTTTGTCATGGTATACAAAAAAAAAATGCTATTTAATCCTTCTCTCATTCATGGAGTAGTATTTTTTTGTTATATTTTACGTTTAATATATATTCTCAATCATTTTTTAGAGTTGATATTTTCATTGAGTTTCAGTAGTATGTATTGAATTCTTGTCATTTTAATAATTAAATTTAGTATTTCTTATGTAAACCTATTACTTTTAATTCATTTGCATTTTATCTTGGTATACGAAAAAATGCAATCGACTCCTTTTCTCATTATTATTAGAATTTTTATTATTATACTCCGTACTAAATTTTACGTTCTTAATTAATTTTGTAGACTTATTTTTCCTTAACTGGAGTTCAGTAAATAAAAGTTGTTTCATAATAGAATAAACGTCGTTTAATATGTAAAACTTTGCGTTTTGTACATAGCATACAGCATAGAGTGCCGCAGCAGATACAAGGAATTTCCGACCTCTCTCAAAACCCTAATCCCTAAAATGCGATCCATAATTTGGCAATCTGTGAAGCAGCTCACCTCGAAGACGACGGCGTCCCGATTATTTTCGCAGTCGACCTCCATCCCCAGAAAACAAGTGCGAGTTCGTGACCACGCCTACGATGACTATATGGAGATCCAGAAAAAAGTCCGCAAAGTCCTCAAATTCCAAGACCTCATTCTCTCGCAGCCCAACGCCATCATCTCCGTCTCCCGCCTCGACAGCATCTCCCGCCGAATCGGATTCAAGCAGTTCGAATCCGGCCGCTTCGTCCTCAAATTCCCCCACGTCTTCGAGGTGTTCGAGCACCCGGTCCAGCGGATCCTCTACTGCCGCCTCACCCGCAAAGCCGCCGCGCAGATCGAGCTCGAAAAAGCCGCCCTCCACCGCCAGATACCCGATGCAGTCACCCGGATCAGGAAGCTTCTCATGCTGTCGAACACAGGCCGCGTCAGGCTGGAGCACATCCGCATTGCGCGGAAGGAGTTTGGATTGCCGGATGATTTCGAATCGTCGGTTATTTTAAATCACCCCCAATTTTTCCGTTTGTTTGATGCTGATGAGACTAGGAATAAGTACATTGAGCTGGTGGAGAAGGATTGCACTCTAAGTGTTTGTGAAATTGAGCGAGTGAGGGAAAGGGAATATCGAGAGAAAGGGGCGGACGCCGAGGAAATCCGGTTCTCGTTCCTTGTGAATTTCCCCCCGGGGTTCAAAATCGGGAAGTATTACAAGATCGCGATGTGGAAATGGCAGAGGCTGCCGTATTGGTCGCCTTACGAGGATGTGTCGGGGTACGACCTGCGGTCGCTGGAGGCGCAGCGGAGGATGGAGAAGAGGGCGGTGGCGATGATCCACGAGCTGCTGGCGCTGACGGTGGAGAAGAAGATGACGTTGGAGAGGATAGCCCATTTTAGGATGATCATGGACTTGCCGAAGAAGCTGAAGGAGTTTGTGCTGCAACAGCAGGGGATCTTCTACCTGTCGACGAGAGGGAACCACGGGAAGCTGCACACGGTGTTTCTGAAGGAGGCGTATAGGAAAGGGGAGCTGGTGGAGCCGAATGAGCTGTATCTTGCGAGGAGGAAGCTGGCTGAGCTCGTGCTTGTCAGCCCGAGGAAAGCCCGGATGGAGCCTGAGTTGGCGAGCTATAGGAGGGACGGGCTGGATGATCATACGAGGGATGTCGGGAGGGATTTGGATGATGTGGTGGATGCTTACTCAGATGAGGATGAGAGCTGCAGTGGAAGTGATATAGATGAATCTTGCTAATCAGAGTAAACATCTTATAGGGAAACCTGGATTTTGAAATCTTGACTCTAATTTGGATGGCAATGACAGTGGCTGGGAATGTGAACCCAAGTCATTACGGTGTAATGAGAATCCTACTCATCAATTGACTTAGCTAAGATTGTGAACCCTTAAAATCCTTCACTTTTATGTGAATCCTATGTAAGGGAAACATAGATATACTAATTGATAAGAAGAGATTTTTGTATTTAAGGATATCAATAAAAGGAAGTATATATATCTATTTACTTGGAACCTGTCTTTCTGCAGAAATATAACATCAAAATGATTATTATTTTTTTACCGCCAAAAAATATATCCTTAATTTTTGTACTGTAGTATTTTATTTATTATATAGTGAAGTGGTATTGCAGTTAACCGTTGAGTGAATAAAAGAATTATCCTTCCAAAAGTATTGCTCTCATCTAAAACAGCAGAAGCGAAAAAATGAGTAGCAGCGCTACTTCCGCCCTCTCTCTGAATCCGTTAACTTCTGGCGCCATTCACAAACGCAATTACCCTTCAAATTTAACCCCATCATCATCAATCTGCTGCTCCCAGAATCAACAGCAGCCTAATCTCTCAGTTCTTCGCTTCACGCTTGGTATATAATTATGACCATTCCCTCTTCCGCTCGCAATTTTCTTCATTTCTTTTATTGTATTTTCCTATTGTTTTATTTTCAAGGAATACCTGGATTGGATGAATCTTACCTGCCCAGATACATTGGATATGGATTTGGGGCGCTTCTAGCGGTGAATCATTTTCTGGGCTCCGATTCTTCATCCATCACTTCAGCTCAACTTGTAAATAAATCTGTTTTCTTGTTTTTTTCCCCAATTTATTTTCATGGTAATTATATGGTTTAATAATGCGTGTTCCCTTTTCTTGGGTATTTTGTAGAGAACGGAGGCATTAGGACTTTCTCTTGCATCATTTTCTGCACTTGTCCCTTACCTCGGAAGATTTCTCAAGGTATCACTTTGTTTACTTGCGAATTTTTGGTTTTGAGTTTGTTGGGTCTGAAATGAGCAAATTCTACGCAGTGGCCATAGTTTTGCTATATGCACTTGTTAGTATCCTGTTTGATAAGTACTAGGTGTTTGGAGTGCTGTATTTTTGCTTTATTGTTTATGGAACTTTGCTTATCTATGAAGAGAAGTGGTTGTGAGTGCGATGAACTCATTTATAATGCTCTAGTGTAAGCTTGGCTATGCAGGGGGCTTCTCCAATTACTCAAAAAAGCATACCTGAGGGTGTGGACCAAATCTTTGCCATGTCACGGGATATCGCTCCTGGATTGAGGGAAGATTTGGCTTGGGGAACATATGTCCTCTTGCGTAATACAAACTCAATATCGGTGGTGTGCTTTCAAGCCCTTGACTATGCGCCTTCTTTTCTAAGGGTCCTAACTCTATAATTGTTGTAGCTCATTTCAGTTGAAGATGCTTTATGTGTGCGTGGTTATTGGAGTGTGCCTAAGTTTATGCCAAAAGAAAGCATCCCTGATTGGTTCCGGAAGCAGACACAAAAGATTGGGTTGTCCGAGTTAAAGGATGTCATGTATCTCCAACAGTCAGCAGGTACAAGTTTAGTTTCTTTGGTTTCGTATTGCTGCATTTGGTACATGAAAAGGTAGTACTCATGAATATTCGGTAAAAGGGTTAAGTGGTTGCCAGGGATTTCACCTGTCTAATTTCAAGGAATTCTATTGAAGTATTGTTAGGCCAAATGAGTTCACATTGAACACAGTTACCAGATGATTAACTCAATGTTTCACTTATTTCGATGTTTGAGTAGGGAGTTCGCTCTTCAACATCCTTACCATATATCTGGGGCAAAACATTTGTGGATTCTGTGCATTCATGGCGACCTTATGAAGAATTTTATCTGTTATCGAAATTATTTCTTTTTTACTTTTATACAGTACTATTCAATAATCTTAGGTTGTGAATCCCATTACACATTTAAGACCAAGTAACAAATAAAATTTCTCGCAGTTTTTTGTATCATTATTAATCTGTGACGAGCACCTATTGAGACATTGTCATGTCAAGGACTCAAGGTTACTGTTATCATCTTTCTTAGCCGCCTTTCAATTTGTTATAAGCTGAGAAACATTGAATTGAAATGTTTATTATGATATGTAGATAGAGCTTCTCTGAATATTCATTCAGTCCATGAGAATCTCAAAAATAAAAGAACAATAATAATAATTATAGGGACAGTTAAACATGTTCATTTTTATTCTATATACGAGATTTTTATCTTCATTGAATCTGGTTTACAAATGGTCAAGTGAGTTACATTTATGACATGCCTGCAAATCCAGATTCGGAGCTGAAGGAGATGGTTCCTGTGGGTACTAGGTCTCTCCTTGTGCAACCTATCCGAGAAGCTCGTCAATTAAGCTCGAGCCAAACAGAGGCGAGGATGGGCTTCGTCCTGTTGGCTTCTGGAGTCGACTATGCATTTACTGAGAAAGACATAGCATGGATAGCTTCCATCGCCAGCAAATTTAGTGGTATAGTTCTATCTTCATATTTGTAGAATCTAGATTATTATCCTATAACTTATATGTTCAAGATTGCATAAGTAGGTAGTTTGTATTCTGTTCACTTTGGTTGTAATGCATAAGAATATGCCCATCATTTAAATTCCTTAATTCTCTTCCATCCTTATTAGTAAAAAACAATTTCACCCTTTCACTCCAAGGAGGGATATATGGCTTAAAGGTTAAGTATTTTCTTATCCGTTACAAACGAACCGAGTAGTTGCCACCGGGAATCTGAAGCTCCTGGCAGATTAAGTATTTTCAACGAGGAGAAAACGATACCCAAGAACGAGCACATGAAGATGTTGTAGGAGAAGCTGCAGCATCAGTGAAATGCTCAGATCAATAATATTTTACTAAGATCTGAAGCAAGCAAAAATGTGCAGCGGTTTCCAATTTCTACTTTACCGTCAACTTGTTTCATGCCTTTAATTTGAGCCGCAGACCCTACTGTACCAAACGGAGATCGAAGCTCGACCAGATGGCTGATTTCGAAACACAGGAGCTTGAAAAAAATCTGTATGTCAAGAAATGGTGAATGGTATGATTGTAGCAGCAGAGTGGTTTCATTGCTTTTTGGCAGAAATTCTTGTTTCATTAAATTTCAAATGTTAATACACATGGCGAGTGAAAGAATGACACGTCATATGTGAAGAAAGTAAAAAGAGTTTTGAATTAGTAGAAGCAACAAAGACAAGCAAAACAGTGATAGCATTTAGTAGATCATTAGTAGTGAGTCATGAAATGAGGGGGACCACACTACACAACAACATACTATAAATCTTGTACAAGTGTATCTTCTCCTTATGAGATTAACAGAAACCTTAAACACATCAAAAAAGTGGTGGGGACCAACTAACCTTGTCAAAAAGGTTTTATTTTTAGTTTAATTGTCAGAAATCATGAAAATATAGTAAAAGCAGAACATGGGTGTGTACTATTTAAGAATAGAGAATAACAGTTATTGATCCATGATTGTTTATTGATGGATTTAAGGTTCATCTTCTTCTGCAAGCAGTCTCTCTTTGTGCATTGAAATAGACAGCAGCAACAGGCAATCCTAAGCCATTCTCTTCTGCAAATCCTCTTGTGTTGAAGTAATCTCTTGAAGCCGGCGGCCTCACAGTGTGTCTGCCTCTCTGCTTGAACAACACAAACACATAGCGATGGATGCCGATTACTGGCCTTGGAGCCTCATAGTTCACAATCTCTCTCCCTGGTAACAAATTAACAAATCTTGAAAATGCAACTTTTTTATGCTACAAAAATGAAGTCAGTTTGAGGTTTGAGATTGATTCATACCAAAAGATGCATCAGTAGTGCCTGGTATATCTGTAACTATCCTGAAAAAGGAAAATGAAATCATAATATGTAAATATTCTTTATTAAACATAAAAGAGTTGACAAATAAAAATGATATTAACCAGTGGAGATGTTCCCTCATGTATGGATCACTAGGGCCTGGAACATCAGGATCAGTCATGACCTACAAAAACCCAAGCAAACATACATAAAAATGTGAGAAACAAACACACAGAAAGTGTGATGATATGTAATGGTATTGGTGGTATACAAGAGTGTAAGCAGCCCTCATGTCTTCTCCACCAATATCGACTCGTGGCTTGGACACAATGACAGAGGGCATGAGCTCATGGCCATTGCAGACTTGCTTGTTGCTGTTGTATGTTACAATCAGCTTCACACAAGATACGAAGCTGTCCACGACTTCCCCCACGACTCTTCCTACCGAGAGAGAATCCAGCAACCTCGACATTATGCAAGAATTCAGAAATGTAGCTGAAGCTAAGTTTGTTGTTTGTTTTTTGTTTTTTGTTGTTGTTGGTGTTGTGAGGGATGTTGAAGTTGTGAGGGGCCTTTTTATAGTGGAGTGGAGGGCTAAAATTTGAAGTTGAAATAATTCATAGGAATCTCTGCATGCAAACAAAAAAGGTGTCTATGTGCTGAACAAAACATGTCTGAAAGAACTTTGCTACTAAGATGCCAATCAATCAAATTTAGGAGATGGGGTCAGATGCAATAGACCATTTCTTCAATTTTTCCACTTCTAAGATATTTTATTAATTCACAAATTTCTTTATCACCTCTCTATTCCATCAACAGTTTTTACTTTGATTTTTCTGTTTACAAAGAATTGTGGATACAAGTTGAATAGAGATTGCCTAATTATTACTCAAACTCAATGTGACAAAATCTTGATTTTTCATAGGCTCCTGTGATTGAGTAGTCCAAGTGGTGACATCTATTGATTTGTTGCAAGTGATATTTTGACCTTCCTATTAAAATTTGGAGTTTGCCACTTCTGAAGCAATCTAATAAAATATTAAATGTCACTAATTGATTGGCTGGAGGAGAATCTGGAATAAAATTTCTGGCACTAGAATATAATATCTTGAGCAAATGGGAATTCAACTTTTGAGGTGCTTCTCTAAATACAATACACATGAGAAGGGGAAAAATAAAATTAAATCTTATCATCGAAGGTTGGGACGTGTATTAATTCCAAGAAAAGGGATTAGAAGTGTCTTATCTTTGCAAGGATGCTTTGCCTGAAATGGAATGAAAATACATTTTATGGAAATTCTTTGATCAATTAAATATCAAATAGAGCATGTGGTTTTCAATCATGTGGTTTCCACTTGTGGAGATGTATATTGTTAATTTATTCTTTGAACAGTATGTTTTGATGTGCAATGGAACCGACCTTTGGATTATTTTTTTATGCATATATATTGTATATATCTCTGTTTATGGAAAATATTTACTTTTACCATGGATTTTGTAGTACAAATAGAAATAGGCATTATATATTTTTCATTTTTTTTGTTTTGTTTTCGTGAATGTGCGTAATGAATAAGGGTAGTATATTTTGTGAGCCTGTTTTATCAGGAAAAATGTATGTGACATTATTCAGGCCTAAATTCGATTCAATTAAATTACTCCATAAGGAAGAACATTGTGTTGTGCAACGTTGGCTTATCATGTGTATTCAAATCCGCAATTTAATATTATAAGTGCCAATAAAATTATAAATATATATATCACTGGAATATGAATATTGATCTGTCTGACAGTAAAACATTCCAAAAAATTTATAAAAATATAGATCGGTAATTAGTTAGCAATTGATCACTCCCCTATACTATATAATCATAAAAAGTAGGACATTGTTTCTCTCTTTAATTTTTCCTATTAACAACTTTTTATTTGGATTTTGTAGGATAGAAGGTCCTTTGAGTTTGGACTTACAATAAAGTTATGGAAATATCTTTCTATCTTTTCTAAAATTCGTGATAAATTTATTAACACCTGAATACAGTTAGACTTCATAAATCTATAGAAGCCTCATACGAAACAAAATATTTGACTTAGTTAAGAATAAAGGATAGTTGAATATCGTCATTGATTTGCATGACTTTTGCGGGTGGTTTCTTTTAATCCATCTTTTTTAGTTCCAAACCTCATGTCTTTAGCGGCAAATCTGATATGTCCGATAGTTTTCAATTCCTCCTTAAATAGCACACGTCGATCAACATCAATCTCGGTGACTCCATACGTGTATTTAGTGTTAAGTCTTCCTTAAAAAATAAATGGCATATGGAGATTGTGTTCGTGAAGGTGCAATGTTTCTTCCATGGTGTTCTGAATATATAGCTATTTATCGATCTCCGTTCGTTGATTAACCTGCAAAACAAAGTTTTAAAATAAAATCACCCAAATTTCATCGTCACACCAAGTCCTCACATCATTTGTACTGTATTTACTTTCAAGGGAGTTTAATTCACAGTTAGCACTAGTTTCACAAGCAAATCATCATACTCAGACTGGCAGACAAGCAATTTTCTCCTCCCATTTACTGTATATATACTTATTTCTTTGAACTAGATCACCATGAATTATTTTTGAAGATTAAATTTATAAGAGAACTCAAATATTAACACCCGTGCGTGCATGGATTAATCATCCATATTTATGTTTGTTTGAAAAGTAATTGAGTAAAAAAAATATGCCGATATCACGATATTACTCCCTCAGTCCATGAATTAAAGTCTCACTTTAACTTGGCACGAATTTTATAAATGTAAAAGAAAGTGAGTTGAAAAAATTAGAGGAATACATGTCTTATAAAATAACAAACGTGTCACAAACTAGTAAACACTTTACATGTCAACTCGAATGACCGGTAAGTTTTAACTTTGTTCAACTCAATTACTCAACCACCGCACATCCGGCGATGAACTAACACTACGGGAAGATAATTCAGAGAATGAGTTTCAACATCCGACAATTGTTTGAGTTTCGACGCCATTTGTACGAATATACTATGAATATCAAGTTTATACTTAGTGTAATACTATCTCTGTCCATACTAAAACTTTTCTTTTACGTCTTATTCTGAACTACTTGCACTATTTTTATTTTAAATAAAAAATTAAGGTAGTATTTAAATAAGATATTAGAGTTAATTTAAGTGTTCCCTTATTAAGCACTCCCTTCATCCGTCATTAGGAGTCCCACTTATTGGCGGCATGAGTTTAATACATGTTAAGAAAAGTGGACGAAAATAAGTTAGTGGAATATAAATCTCACTTGTATATATTAGTTTTAAATAAAATGTGTCTGGAATGCATTAGTGGAATGTGAGACCCTATTACCATTTATTGTAAAAATAAACCGAAAGTCCAATTCATGAACGAACTAAAATGGAAAAAACGAAACTTCTACTCGCGGACATGGGAAGTATTCTCTTATTAAACTTAAAATACTAATTAAATTACACTAATTACTCGATCCTCTTAATTTACAACTAGAAAAGAAAGTGTGTGTAGCATGATATAGAAGGAGTAAACACATTTTAAATATCTACCACCTCCTTCAATTAAAAATCGAAATTATTTTCATTTTGGGTCGTCTCCTAAAATTAGAAACTTTTGAATATGTCTATTTTAGGACGTGAACCCCACAATCCACTAACACTATTTCCACTACTTTTTCTCTTCCTTTATCTTACTTTACCCATTTTTCTTTTCTTCACTTTTACTACTACTTTTCTAATATTTTTCTCTTATCTAACAAATTGTGCATTAAAACTCGTGTCGTTTCAAAAGTTATAAATTGTGCATTAAAGCTCATACCGTTTCAAAATTCTTTGTCTCATCTCAATTAATCAACTTTTTATTTTGGGTTGTCTTCTCTCAAGTGAATAATTTAATTTTTAGCAAAAAAACAACACTTTACTTTTTTTCTCATTTATTATTTCTTTATCTCTCCTACTTTATTCTCACTCACTAAACTTAATTTAATAAATACTTCATCTGTCCGCAAATAGGAGTCTTGTTTTTCTATTTTGGTCTTTCCGCGGATAGGAGTGCTGGTTCATTATTACTGTAAATGGTATAATTAAGATGTCTCACATTCCACTAACTCATTCCACTCACATATCATTTAATATTAATAAATATAAATGAGACTCAAATTTCATCAACTTTCTTATATGAAAAGTATTTCACTTTTCATAGTATTTTTTACAATATGTGCCGAAAAGAGATGAGACTCAAATCGGAAAGGATTGATCACTTGCAACAAAATGAATGGGAAAATTGATCGATATTTAAAGCGAAGTCGTCGATGTCACAAAAATTATTTCCTGTTCTAGAAAGCCCAATTGAGAAATTTAGGTTATAGGCTTTCCTAAAATTTGATGTCCATATTTTACTCTTTACGTCCATAAAATAATATCTTTCTTTCCAATTTAAGATATTTCCAATTCGTTTTTACTAGTGAGTTGGACCTTACATCGTCACACTCTACTAAATAATCACAATTACAATCACATTTTATTATAAAATAAATATTTCATTTGTTCCCGATTATCCTTTCTTTTGCTATGACTCGGGTTTTTAAGAATATAAATTAATATAGATAAAAACAAAATTAAAATTTTATTTTTATATATTCTAGTTTTATAATAAAATGTGAGTAACATGCGTTAATGGAATGTGGAACTAAAAGTGATACTCTAAAAGATAAATGAGAAAATTATTTGCAAATGAATGGAAAAGAAATAAGAGGCGATTATTTGCATACGAATGAAGTACTTAAAAGTGGGATTACATGAAAGCAACTTTTTCTATTCATTTTTCATCACATTTTTCAGTTTTGCATCAAGTCAAAATGAGACTTTAAATCCTAAATAAGGGAGTACTTAGTTATGTTATACAACTGATAATTGAAATGCTCAAAGTAAGCATTATAGCTGAATTAAGTATCAAATGTTTAAAAATCGAGTCATCAACATATGACATGGAGTTCTTAATAAAAAACGAGATTTGAAAATTTCATTTATGTTCGACAATTAAAATAGATGGATTTTTAGATGTCTGAATTGAGAATACGTACGATGATTGCGGCATATATTATTTGCATATTCCATAAAAAATGCCACATGTGAACTCTTATGGGTGCCAAACAAATACATCCATGTAAGTTCAAAAGTTAAAATGGGTAATCACATAGTATTAATAACTCGTGTGTTAATGAGAGAGACAGGAAGCAACCGAAATGTACAAGTATACGTCGTCTAATTGATAAATAAAAAAGTTGACATTGTTTAGTAATTTTAAATTGGAAAAAAATATTATAGCACATAAAGAAACCAAAGAATATAGCACCACAATGCAGACCCTACATATGTAAAGTCATTAAATATAATTATCATTAATTAATTTGATGACCTTCTAGGCTTCTACTACTCTCCAACTACTAAACAATGCTTGTCAAATTCATTTTTATACTTCGCCTTAATAACAGAAAAGAAATGTCGACCCATCGGACCAGTTTATTGTACAATTTTTCCATAATAAAAATGCTTTAAAGTCTAAAAGAGAGGCGAGCCAGAAACTTCTATAGAGAATAAAAAAAATCAAAAGCCAAACAGCCAGAGCAAAACTAAATTAAAAGACAAGGACAAGGCCGCCCAACAAAAACCCCCAACAACAAACCTACAAAAGTGAATAAACAAACTAACACCCGCACAAAACTAGAAAGCCCACTCAAATAAAGCTGCCAAACATGAAGACCGTTCCCTAGTTCGTCTGAGCTATGGGTTCTATCGTTTGTCTGACCACCTGCTCAAATCATTTAATTTTTCGAGAGCTTGTATTGTCATACATGGATTATAATTTTAAAGTGTACGAGCGTTTCAATTCATTATAATTCATACTATGTAATACTTGAGCTGCACAATACTAATTAGCGTTTGAGGTTGTTCAGTTTGTAAGATTATATCTCGAGATTAAATATATATTGTGTTTAGTTCATGAAATTGAATCTCACGACTCAATCTTATATGAATAATCATGTGATAATTAGTCATAACTCATAACTACCATCTTCAATTAAAATAATCTTATAACTTAATTATTGATTATATTTTATAATTATTTTATCTAACGAACCAAATCGCCGCTGATTAGCGTATAGGTGTAAATCATCTATGATAATTAATCTGTACTTAAAAACGTATGGCATGCACAAGTATCGGTAGAATTCAAATTTTAGACATATAAATTTTGGTATAGCTAACTAGATGATCTCTAGAAGAAAATTATCGATTATCTCGTATAATCTCATTACGGATTTAAGTAAAATTGTATTTTTATTTTTTTTATGGGTTAGCTAGTATCCACTAATTTTACGACCATCACATATTTTTTGGGCCGGTTTTAATTTTTTTATTGTAACAATATAAACGAATCATTTAGCTTTCCTTGCTGTTACAATATTAATCCAAAATTAACGAAATTTTAAAAAGATACACTTTCTTTTCTAGTTGAGTAAAGGTCAAATGTGGTCCCTAACATATGACCGTTTTATCAATTTAGTTCTTAACATTATCTTTTTTATTATTTGGTCCCTCACAAATAAACTCGGACCCGAATCGGTCCTCACTTAACAGAACCGTCAAAAAATAGACGATGACCGCAATTTGACTATATTAAATTACTAATGGTAATTAATTATACCTAATTATAATTCTTTTCCTATTAGCAAAATTGGAAAAAAGATAGTATTAGTTGCAAAATGAAATGAATAATTTGTAATTTAATAGGAATTAAGAATTATAAATAAGTATAATTAATTACCATTAGTAATTTAATATAGTCAAATTGCAATCACCGTCTATATTTTGGCGGTTCTGTTAAGTGAGGACCGATTCGGGTCCGAGTTTATTTGTGAGGGACCAAATAATCAAAATGATAATGTTAAGGACCAAATTGATAAAACGGCCATATGTTAGGGACCACATTTGGCCTTTACTCTTTCTAGTTTGTTCAAAATATGATGACAAATTTCTAGTTTTAAAAATAATAAAATAATTGATATTTCTAATTAATCAAAACCCTCAACTACTATTTTATTTTTCCAATTAAAATATTCAACTATCTATCTCTCCTACGTTTAATACTTACACCATATTTTCCCTCTTCATTGATACACATTAATCAACAACTCATAAAATTTCATGACAACTAAGAAATGTATCATTAACCACAATGGAAGGAGTGGTAAATAAATAGGCTGGAATTTGATTGTCTATGTCTCCATGAGAAGATGAACTTCGAGGAGGTTGTTGGGTATCGGTGGTGCACACCCGAACTCCACATTAGTATGATATTGTCCGCTTTGGTTAAAGCTCTCACGGTTTTGTTCTTGGGGTACTCCCCAAAAGACCTCATACTAATAGAGTTGAGATAACTCATTTATATACTTGCAACTCTTGTTCATTCTCCAACGTGGGAATTGTTTGCCTTCACAAAGGCATGGGATGATGCTTGCACTGCACAGACGAGATGAAAGCAATTTGGATTTAGGTGGTTATAAATTAGGGACATTCGTTGTGGTGTGGTTGTAGGTAAAATTAAAGATGTACTACATACACTGGCGGACCTACACTTAATGGGAGAGGGGCTTTAGCCTCTAATGAATTCATTCTTTTAATTATTTTCTACTATAAAGTTCTAAAATTTATTCATATTCTATACACATTATTATATAATAATCTAAGTTACATGCGAGTTTATTTTTAAGGTAAAATTTGAGAATTTAGCCCCTACTCTCGTGCATTTCTGCGTCCGCCACTGACTACATATTTGATTTGATCGATAACATAAATATTATTGATGTAGTCACTCCTTTCTCGAAAGTAAAAATTCTTTCTATTTTTTTCTATCTCATAAAAATAAATAAAAAAATTATTTAAAGAAATATTTTTCTTTTTAATAAGGTTGGACTCATATTCCAATAACATATTTTTCTTTCTATCTTTTTTACTTTATTAATTTTGTATTAAAACTTTTGTTGATTCAAAAGTTCATATTTTTAAAGGAGGGAAATATAATTAAAGATAAATAATCTACCTAATTTTGTGGTGATAAATTCGAATTAAATCATGTGTGGGTTGAATCATGCAAACCAATTATTGTTGAGCAAATGCAAACTCATTATTTGACGATTTGAAATGTTTTATCAATCATACTTTATCACTTAAACTACACACTTTTGTAATAGTAATAGAATTTAGTGAATTGGACCAGATATCAAACAGTTCAGGTTCAAGTCAATATCTAATCTTGCACTCAAAAGAAAATGGGCAAGTAAAATTAGTACTATTACCTCATGAGTCCTACACATTTTTTATATAAGAAAGTTAATCGTCGATTTAATTGCGGATAATTACATATCATCCAATAATTAAGGGCGGACCAAGACGAATTAAATATACTCCATATAGCAACCAGTCATAGCAGAGAATGAGTCTAAGTTATTGCTAATCAACATTTGAGTTAAAATTTGTTTATCTTGTACAGTGTTTCTCTAATATGCTGGTCTTAAATGTTGCATTTAATATTGTGCTAAAAATTTGACCAATTAATACCGTGGACTGGTTGTGGTTGGTTAGCCATAAAATTATTTAAGGCAGGGTTAGGGTGATAAGTATCGAAACACAGATAGTATATCGATTTATCGTAACAGAAAATAATAAAAATATCAATTTTTTATATATTGTGATTTTTAGTAGTTATGACTTACTCCCTCCGTCCCATATTTGGAGTCATTTATTGTTATGGCTCGGATTTTAAGAAATAATTGAAGTGTGTAATAAATGAAGTGAGATGGTAGAATGTGTAATAAATGAAGTGAGATGGTGAAGTTGGTTGAAGGTGAATCCCTTTTGACTTTTGATTTTTGTTTTGATTTATTTTAATGTAGATAATGACATTTTTATGTAATTTTGATGAAGAATGAGGTAAAATTGTATGACCAAATATGGAAAATTCTAAAAGCGACTATTAAACTGAGACGGAGGGAGTATGAGTTTATGGTACTTTACTGAAAGATTTTATTGTAATTATATGGTATTTACTAAAGATTACGGTATGTAAGATAATTTATGGTATATCATGTATACACCAACATCAACATACATATTAAAATGATATGTACCGTAAATTATAATATACCACGTATATACATTTTATAAACTATATACACCTTGAATATTGAATATATTTATATATAAAAACCATCCATCTAAAACTATTTCTATATTTCTTGTTGGACTGTCCTAAATTAATTGCTTCATTTTTTTTTAGCAAAAAATTTATTTGCTTTCTCTCTTTGACTCTTAAATTTTCTTTTCTTATTCTCTCTTCATTTTAGCTTGAAAAATTAATTGCAAAAATACCATAATTAAATCTATGATTAACTTTCTTATAATATACTCCTCTGGTCCTAATACATGAAATATTTATTTTTCGGTGAATGATTTTATGTAGTGTTGTTTTAAAAATTAATGAAAAAAGAGTAAAATAAAATAAAGGAAAAAGTAAAAATAATATTATTTTTATTTTAAAAAAAGTTTAATTTTTAATAAATATTAAAAATATGGCATTTAATAGGACAGGGGGAGTATTTTATATTTTTATTACTGTATTGCAGTATATCTTATCGGTAAGATACTTAAATAAGCAGAAAGAAATATATTCAGTGTGACCAATTTACATTAAGAAAAATGTTTTAGAGACATAATGTCTCCGAGCCATAATGCCATAATGAGGTTAAAATTGTAATCTTATACTATATTATATTTTTAATTAATCTACACTTTTTTACATCTACCTTTTTGCCCTTACATCTTAAATAAGGATGTGGTAGCTTAATTATGGAATATATATAAATGTGGAAAATATGATTTAAAATTAAAATATATACCTAAAGAAGTAGAATATTAGAGAAATGAGAGATTTATTCATAAATGTTTTATTCAACGTAATGTTCCAAACTAAGGAAATAAATTATGAGATTTGAACTTAATGAATAAATTATGAATCCATTTTATAAAAATACTAATCCTATATTATTTTCTTCTTTTTTCTTATATAAAATATTAGAGTTTTAAGCTTCATTCAGTATATCATTAAATAAATTAATAATAATAATAATAATAATAATAATAATAATAATAATAATAATAATAATAATAATTGATTTTATAGTTTTTATTTTAAGAATTTTGTAATTTTTATTATACTACTTCTTTCCTTTCCAAAATTTTAATTTATTTAAATTTTTTATTCTTAGAACATTGCAATCAAACTTCGATCAAATAAATAATTACAAGGCATTTTCTCTTTTGCTTTATAAATAATTGAGTTATTAGCTCAATTCATTATATCATGAAATAAATTTAAGAAAATATGTATAATATATTAATACTAATTGGGTGTAGGTTTTTTTATATCATACTTACTATTCTAAATTATTCAATTTTGAAAATTTAATTTATTCAAATTTTTAACTTTTGGAAAATTATTGTCGAACCTTAGTTAAAATAAATATAATACTAATTGAATTTATTATTTTAATTTTATGTATTTTATAATATTAGTACTCTAATTTGATTTTTGAGTATTTATTTTTATGTTATTCCTATGTAAAATATATAATATACTCTATTGAATTTCACTATTAGCTTTATTAGTCTTTATTATAGAAATTAGATCACCCCCTAATGATCATGCTAATTGATTTTATTCAAAAATAGCGTTTGATTATATTTGTCCACATATAAAATATAATTATGGCACAAAGACATAAGGGCATGTATTGTGACATAGAGAAATTATATCTCTAAATCACTACTCTTAAATTAAATAAAAATACTACTAGTAAAGTAACAATAGCCTATTAAAATAAAAATACAAAAAAGGACTACTTTAGGAAGCTTCCGGATTGAGGTCCTTCCACAGTGAGACACGAGAGTCTGTTTCACACGTGGCTCATCTAATACATACACGCGCCTCTACACCAAGATCTAATCCTCTGCGGTGCAGCCCACCATACAGCTAGCATGCATCAATTAAGAAGCTTCCGATTTCGCGAGCTGCTCCGCGTCAGCCACGACGAGTTCCGCTCATCGCCGCTGCTGTCTTCATCCATCGGCTCAGATTTGATATCACCCAACGGCTGCTGCAGCTGCAAATCCATATCCGAACTCCCCTCCCCCTCCCTCCCGCGCTTCATTCCGATCGGCACGCCGAACAATCTCGCGCTTATTTCCTCCGCCGCCGATCTGATATGGCTCTCCTCCGCGCCGTTCGCCGCCGCCGCCACCACCGCCGTCTGGATCTCCTCGCAGAATTTCGTCATCGGAAGCAGATCTAACGGCTTCATCGCGTTCTCCGCCACTGACAGCTGCGTTTGCTGGTCGCTGCTGCTGCTGCCGCCGCTCTTGTTGTAATTCGACATCAGAGCGAAAATATTGTTACATAAATCCTTCATTTGGCTCAGCTCTTTGTTGAGCTGCGAGTTCTCCTTCCTCAGCCTCTCGTTCTCGCCGATCAGCTCCGATGTGCCGCCGCTGAAATCGCGTGCCACAGCCGGTGAATTGGAGGAGGAAATCACCTGCTCGTCGCCGGAATCGGACGGAGACACCGTTCTTAGCGCGGATATTGTTGGTGGCACCGCCGCCACGACGGCCGGAGACGACTGAGAAATTTTTCGGCGCTGAATGTCGCACAAAAGCTTCTTCTCGCCTCTCCGAAAGCAATCGTTAGAGAATTCCCACCGGTCCGGCATAACCTTCCTGAATCCCTAAATTCAACAATTTTTTTTAATCGTCAACAACAGAAAACACAAAGGTGAACCACAAATCCAGATTATCCGAGCTTACGTAGGTGTTCAACTGGCGAACAAAACTAGAGAAATTGTTGTGCTTGAAATACTTGGGCAGCAAATCTCTGGCGAACTCCGTGGGATTCCAAACGATAAAAGCAGATCCGTCTTCGTTCCAGGAGATGATGTCATCGATCGCCTGGTCGTCGACGAGCTGATACGTCTTTGTGAGAAACGGCGTCGGAAGAGAGCGCGGTGCATCGCCGGCCGTCGATTCACCGCTGCCGCTCCGATCCCCCGGTGGCAGAGCCATAACGCCGCCCACCTACACCGCACCAACACCTATCATCAATTCAAAGGCAACGCAGCTAAATCAATCACAAAAACCGGATAGTATTATACCTGCAGGCGTTAATTCGGTTGAAATCTAATTTCCCAGAGAGGGAAAGCGCCAAGGTTGTGTGGTAATTCCAGAAGGTTCTGTGACAAATAAATGTAGAGAGAGAGAGAGAGAAGAAGAAGAAGTAAAAAAAGAGCAAATATTGATGGGATAGAGAAACAAAAATGGGAAAAAAATGATGAGAGAACAGAAAACAGTGCAAGGGAAGGAAACAACGAGAAGTTTCGTGGGGCATGCGTACGTGGCGGTAGGAGAGTGGATAGAAGAAGACAGCTCAATTAAATCTGAGGAGCCCAAATAGTGTGGCGTTGAAATTTCTTGAACGTTTTCTACTAATTTAAACCAATATTAATTAGAAGCGTAACAACTAACAACAGTATGTAAATAATGTCTCTTATATTACTACTATTGTTTATTTTCTTTTTGTGTGTACATGCAAGAAATATCTGCATAAGTTATCCCTTTCTGTGTTAGATATTTGACTGGAATCAATAGAAAGGAAGTGCATAAGCCTTTTCGAATTTAATTTGGACCTGATGACCTTTGGACCGAAGAAAGTGATAACATATTTTAAGCATAATTTATTCTATGAATGCTATATGGAGAAATAGAAAATAAGTTTTACATCATACACTTGATACATTCTACATTCACATGGTAATTATGGGGCCCTCATGTTTGAACAGAAATAAATCAAGAAGAATGTTATGATTACAATTTGTTTGTTTTTAATAAACAATGATTAATAAGAGTGGCATTTGTTATGCCTTGTGCTTCCTTTTATTTTTGTAAATCTGAGGAATATTTTCTTACCAATAATTGAAGTCCTCAAACATCTGTTTGTCCTACAAAATATTAATCTTTTTATCCAAACGGTCATGCATAGCATAACTGTATAAGATCCATAGCACAACTTGACATGGTTATAGCTTATATGGTTCTGTGAAATTTTGTTATGAAGCAAGATATAATTGTCATCAGCTTCGTATGAAGAGGTACATGCTGTGATTTGTAGTTGATGCTGCCTGTCCGCCCCATTTTGAAGATTCAAAATCTGCACTTGGTAATATTTTCTGAGATTACAACTGTTGCAGTATCTGTTTGCTGCCTATTTTTTTGTTTGAATTCAAAAAGGTATCCTCAGCTTTGTCTCTGGTATTGTAGTAGCATGAAGATTTGTAAGGAGCTCCAGTGTCAATACTTGCTAACAAGCAGGTAACTGTGTCATCCTGGTTAAATGTTAATTGAGGAGGATAGTTCATTACTTGTCTTGTAGTATCATTTCATCGCATTTAATACGACTTCGAGTTATCTCAGTCTTCTTATGCAATCAAGGCTTTGGTGTTTTTCTTTCAGTCTTTTTTAGAAGAATAGATAATGTAAACTAAAGAAGATAGGTTGAACAAAAAGAAGTTTGAACAAGTACCCTGCTGTGTTCTTGTGCTGCACAGGATCTTGAAGAAGCCGTATCAACTGATAACTCCCTCGGTATCTGGACATCGATAAATTAGACGATCGAGATTATAAATTTCAAGCTAATTCCGATTTCCACTTAAAGGAATGTAACCAACTTGTAATATGTATTGCAGAATGGGGATAAAGGAGGCTGTGAACTGGCTGGTAGATGCAATGGAAAGAAGCAAGATAAGTGAATGTTGAGGCTTCGTGCTGGAAGCAATATTGTTAACAAGTGATTGAATACGACCCAACTCTTCATATAATTCCGTACATAAAATATAACTGGCCATTACAATTCAAACTTATACAACAGATCTTTACCAGTAACATTGGTCATTTCAAATCCATTAGGCTTATTGCTACCATAGCTCTATTCCGGATTAGTTCAGCACAGAAGAAGCATGGGCACTGGTTTTTCCCTTTGCAGCTGGTTGAGGTCCTGCCAAGAATCAACAGCAATAGGAGAGAATGAATTTCTTGAATACAACATCAAAGACTTGGGGTGCAGTAAGACAGTTTCCTTCAATATGGAAACAGGCATGGTGATCCTGTACAATGCATGTATATAGATAGATATTGCTTGATGTTGTCATCAAATTCAGCTGAAACTTGAGTTGCAGAAATAGATGACCAATTGGCACTATCATTCTCTTCATTGAAAGCCACACTTGAGGATACATGTCTACAAATTGTGTTGAATCCACCACACCATCTAAGAAACATTAACCAATGAGACCATTTCTACTCCTTCACATATGACATTAAATCCCAGTCTAGTCTACTCCAAGCATAATTCAAGTCTTACTGCCACAATCATACAGTGCTAGTTCTAGATTATGCACAAATTCTGTTGCCATCCCACACCATAATGTATAGCCATGTCTATGCCAAACAACTCTCTGAACAAGAGGACATTGCAATGATCTAAGCCTCAGATTAAAAAAAAATCAGAATTGGGGATTTTCCCTTATATGAATCAAAATATGTAGTGTAAATGTTTTTAATAGAAATGAGGAGGCTTACTAGATGATATAAGGGCTTTAGGCCTGGTTTTGAACAAAATCTTGTGGCGAATAACTCCAATCACGTCTAATTCCACCCTTTTTGAATCTGAATCTGACTCATCCCCAACCTCGATCTTCTTCAACACTAAAATAGGCTTTTTCAAACTCTGTTTTGATCCGGTCAGCTCATGGTACCCCACTACAAGTGTGTAACTTTCCTGAAAACCCCCAAAAATACAACATTTGAAACTCATCAAATTCTAAGCGAGATCAAGGAAAGTGGATTAGTGGGAAACAAATTGATTGTTTATACCTCGGAAGAAGGGCGGCAGAGAAGGCCGATTTGGAGGTTTTGGATGCGGTCTTGGAATGAGGGCTGGGCTTCGACGGTGCCCTGAAGCTCCACAATCGCCCATTCAGGGCACTGCCTCTCTCCGCAACTGCACTTCACCTGTATTAGCATCTCCGATTTCAAATCTCACTCCTTTCTACGGTGGGGTGTGTGTGTGTGTGTTTGTGAGGGTTTTGGGGGTGGATGATTTGGCGGGAAAGGTCTTAACTCAATGCTTTTTCCCTCGCAAGAGATAGTAGAACGCAGTCGTTTAGGGATTCGGCTTATGCTTCGATTTTTTTTTTTTTTTTTTAAATGAAGCTCGTCTTCTTTATAATTAAGGATTGTAGGGGATGATGAAATGTTGCGAGAATCTACGGTGGATGTTGTTAATTATCTTCGGTTCAAAATTCAAATCAAAAGAAACAAAGTCATAAAGTCTTTACTCTATGAAATTTAACATGGTATCTAAATCAGGGAAATCTTCTACAAAATGTTTGTCTTTCACAGTGTATGCATGGTACAAATTTTCCGGCCCCTAAAAATAGGAATGTCCTCTAAAAATAGAAATTTTGTAAACGACAAGAGTTTTAATGCTAAAGTGGTGAAATATGAGAGAAATAGCAAGAAGAAGTAATTGAATATTATTAGTAAAAAAAGTGGCCACCTCGTACCAAAAAATGGAAATAAACTACTTTGTGCGTCGGACCAAAAAGAAAAAATTGACAATTAAACAAAACTTTGATAACATGAGAACACAACATTTACATATATAATGTCCTGAAAATCTACATTGACGTCAAGTAGATCTTCTCCCGAAAAATGATCAAGGAATGAAAAAACATAACAAAAACTATTATACATTTTCATTGATTCAGTTATGGAGTGGATTTGGGCCACCAGGAACAAGCCTTTTTGACACAGTGTTCAAGTTTTTGGCTTTGCTTCGATTCCAGTACTTAGGAACTGTTGCGAAGTGTCGAAGAAAAGTGTAATGAAACTTGGCTCTAATTCTTACTTCATTAGCTGCAGCATCAATGTTTCTGCAACTTGTTAGATGCATCTGCGCACACAAAATCATTAACATCACCACCAACAATGAACATCTCATGTCTGAATCAACTTTGAAATTAAACACCCCCACCTATAGCTCTATGATTTTGCAGTTGATATTAATTAGAGTATGGTGTTTGTTTGTAGCTATATGACTTTGATCAGATTTTATAACATATTTATAGCGAGGATTAATTGAAGATCAGAACCCACTTCTTTACGCGTACCACAAAATATGGTTTTGTGTTGTAAAAGTCCACTTTTTTGGCTTAAACTACTCGTTGACTTCTTATTTAATATTCTTCAGCCTGCACTATCATTTGTGTACGGATTCATGGTTGTAGAGAATCAATTGGAAAATACTAGTACATGTCTTTGTCCCAAATTGATGTCACATTTCATTTTTATAAAAAACTTGTCCCTCGTATCAATATACTCCCTCCGTCCCATTAAATATGCAACATTTACGAATCGACTATGTAGTGTTGTTTTGTAAGTTAATGGAAAGAGGATAAAATAAGAGAGATGAAAAAATAGCGATAGCAATATTTCAATTCTAGAAAACTTTTCATTTTTAATGGGACAAATTAAAAAGGAAAACGTTACATATCTAATGGGACAAAGGGAGTATAAAATTATATGATCTCTATTCACTTTACACACAAAACAATAATATCTCTTAAAATTTCGTTTCATCACCCAAATGTGACATCTATTATAGGACCGAGGAATTATATAAATTTAATTTAGAATAAATACTTGAAGAATGTAAGCTGTTAAATGTACACGCTCCAAATGGTGGTTACTAGTTAGCCACAAATCAAAAGAATAAGAGGTCATATATATAATAAAATAAACGAAAATACAGATATAGCAATAAAGTCAGAGGGCTAGTATATGAATTTAAATTTTGGTCAACTTTCCAAATTCCAAGTACTTGAATAAATTGGTAATACAGACTGATGTATATACCCATTGATAATTTGATATAGACATAGTTGATGTTAAAATTATATAAATAGCGTATTCAAACAAAAAGTCTTGTGGCCGGTTGCATCGTTAATTTAATCTCAATCCTCAGTGTTGGTATTGAAATTAACAAAATTAACCTTAAAGTTCAAAAAGTAGAAAAAGGATAAAATATCCGAAAATTATAGAATCATCAGTAATACTAATAGCAAAACATATAGTAGTACTACTCTAGGCCACATAAAAGTTCAAAAAGATACCTGATTGATTCTAAATAATCGGAGATGATCTGCATACATTTAGGATAGAGGCCAACTAGATAATCAGAGTAAGAACACCATGCTACAAAACCGCCTACACGTGCAGCCTCTTACGTTAGTCCTGAAATGGATAGACTACAATTACCAACACAGCCGAAGCATGCTCGCATTCCAGTGGCAGCGTTACATATGCATCTACAGAGAGTTTGATTGTGATAACGCTCATTTTTTATATTTCCCCAGTCTACCTCTGTTTACCTGGAAAAGCATCGAGGTTTCAATGAATAAAATGTGCCAAGTCATGCAGAAGGAGAAAAAAACCATTAGTTTGAATACTAGCATAACACACTCATCATTCAACCACCAAATAATTTAACACATTCGCAAAGATGAATAAGAACATCGACAGTTTCCATCATAAATTTCTTGCAAAAGACAAGTTTTACCTATTTACCAGCTTGTCGGCAAGGCTTTTAGCATGCTCCAAATTATGGAGCCTCTTTACAGCACCATCTTCATTTTGGATGGCAAGATTTAAGTGAAAGAATATATCCTTGTAAGCTTTCTCAACTTCTTCTGAGTTTTCATCTGCTTGTGTGTGCAACCAATCCATAGGTACACAGGCATGATCTGAATCTTCAGATTTATCATGAGACTTTGAACTGTTGTGCAAAGACTTGCTGCTCTCTCTTTCGCATACCTCTACTTCTAACTTAGCTGCCATCATAACAGCACGTCTGATGCATGAAGAAGGTAACTGCAATCAAGATTAAACATAAGTGTCAATAGAACATAAGACAAGAGAAGTCTTAGGTCAAGAAAGCCATAGCTCAAGTCCAGGAATATGAATATCCGAATAACCTAGGTCACTATACTTGTTAGTACTTCACAATTATTGCTTCAACCAAATTTTTTACAAAGAGTGTCAAAAGCATACCTGTGCAAGTTGAGCGACCTTAAACCCAAAACTTCTCTCAGACACCCCAGGCACAAGCTTGTAAAGGTAGGTTACATCTTCATGATTCACAGTATCCACCTCCTTGAGCTCCGCATCAACATCCTTCTCTTGTGTCAAATAAGAAACATGGAATGCTCCGACAGATCCTGGGAACTCATTTCTAATGCTGAGTATTTCTGGATAATGTGTAACGAAGAGGACCATACATCTTTTATGCTCAAGTAGGTAATGCAATGTAGCATAAGCAATAGCCACACCGTCATGTGTACTTGTGCCTCTTCCGAGTTCATCAATTATGACCAATGAGCGGGATGTGCAGGTTTGAAGAATGTGAGATGTCTCGCTCAATTCTTCCAAGAAAGTGCTTTTCCCTAGCTGAATACTATCCGAAGCTCCCATCCGAGTGAAAATGCCATCAACAACATGCAATTTTGCTGATGATGCTGGAACGAAGCAGCCAACCTATGGAAATCAGAAGAACAGATACTGAAGAGTGAAGAGGATCTAGCTTCTAAAACATTGTCATAGGAAGAATGGAATGAACAACTTGTACACGCCTCATAAAATAAAAGTGATTTGTGTAATGTAAGTCATAATAACATTTGACAAACTCAATGTAAGTGATTACGGTCACGTGAGTGCAATAATTCATTTAAAATCTACTTTTGAATTGGCAAATCTAAGTCTAAATATCACATACCCATTCTTGGTTTCTATTCTACACTAAGTTTACTCACAATTTTACTATTACCTGAGCCAAGAGAGAAATGAGAGCAACTTGTCTTATATAGCAACTTTTTCCGCCCATGTTTGGTCCGGTAATAACTTGACAGTATTGCCCATCTGCATGCAAATTTGTGTCATTTGGAACAAAAGTATCCTGCAGGATATTCTCCATAACCTGTCGAAGTTAATGAGCAGAAAGCCTTAATCAAAATTGCAGGCTAATTACACTCTAAAATGTCTTAGAATGAATAATCACATACAGCTCCTAGCTAATTAATCTTCAATGGCTATCATGACAGATATCGAGAACTATCATTGCACTTGGTGTTACATACTTATGCAGCAAAGCTATTTTATCCCAGTAAGCTTGTAAATCCCACTAACAAGCAGAACAGAAAGTACAAGTCACTATGAGGAAAATCTCTTCCATTGCCCAATAGCATTAATGCATTATTAATCAGGAGAACACAGTTACACACATAAAAATGAAAAACTATAATTATAAGTGGAAAAAAATGGCAACTAAATTAATACAAATATGGCTATCAGATGGATATGTCCATATACTTATAAGTGAAATAAAACATTATACATGTAAACTATAATATGAAGACTCCATGGTTAAACCTCCTTGACATTCACAATTGCTTCAAGTGCAAATAACCATGATAATCATAACTTTAGTCCAGCAAAAAAAAAAGCATGAAAAGATGGGAAGAATATTAAAACAAAAATGAAAGCTAACAAATGGACAAACACCAATACAGATGTAGACTACATACTGGATGTCGGCCACTATTGATGATAATCTGATTAGGCTCCTCATCACTTACAAAAACAGGTCGAACATAATTCTGCAATGATAAAGCAAATTCAAATATTAGCAAAAGCCCTTGGAAAATTATGCATATGAAGTCGGAATCATATAACAACAGAACCTTATTCCTAGATAGCATGGCAAGTGAATTTAAACAGTCCAAAGTGGCTAATGCTTGAACGGCAGCCTGAAACTCAGAATAGCATCCACCAAATGTTTTCAAAAACCCTTCCCAAGTGGCTCGACAAACAATTGACAGCTCCTCGTTAGCCAGAGTTAATTGGTCTAAGGCATTCAATACTTCAGGTGGATGGTACCTAATTGTTTTCTTCGTGCTATTTACTTTAACCCAATTTGAAGGTATCCTAACATCAAGAGACAGCTGCAAACAGAGGTTATGTCAATGCAGGGAAGTGGAACAAACATACATAGAGTCATAGACCGGTACATCTTATATAGAAATAAAGAACAACCATTCACATAAGAGAAAATCCGAGCTTATAATTAAAATAGGCACAAAATGAAGCAAGCACATGCAATAGTTAATGGACAAAGTTATGTTAAGGAGATGAAGTTGTTAAGGGAGGCACATGGGGGCTGTACTGAGAAATCAAAGAAGCTATTGATCATACCAGAAATTTAATTTAATAGAAGTACCTCTATCAAATGTGTGACTCCAGATACAGTTGTAAATTCAAGATTGTGCATACGCAGTTGTTTGCGATACTGAAGAAGCAATTCATGCAACATCTCATTGGCCAATTGCACTTTGTTTTTGGCTGAAGCAACCTACAAAAGCAACAAACATTTATGCAAATTTAGATCAAGGTATGACAGAGCTTACAGAATAATCTGGATGGGCACACATGCTCTCTCGATCATACCTCTGAGAAATTTCCATCAGAAACAATAAAAAGGTTATGAAAATCCCGTCGATCAGCAGCTTCTTTGCTAAGATGAGACAGGAGTCTTGCTGCAGTATTTATAACACTGGAGGATGAGGCTGTGAATATCACCTTTCTCAACAAACCAGAGTGCACAGTCCTGTCTCTGAGACTGTTGTTTATGTCCTCTATATGACCTTGAAGTTGATGCAATTGTCTTCCAGCAACCAAGAGAGCTTGAACAACTGCAATGAACTGTACAGTGTTCCCAAGAATATAGTCATAAATACTACATGAGAGGAAAGCTGTAAAGAAGAAACTGCATAGAAAATGTTGGATCCAAAGCAGAAAGGTAATTTCATGAATAATTAATACCGACCTGGAATGAAATTAATACAGTGAAAGATGATGAAACAAATATTACACAGCAGAAAACTCACCTAGCACATGAAAATAATTTCTCAGGAATCAAAAGTATTAATAGGGCTTGAACTTCACGGAAGGAAGTTTAAAAAGGACTAGATCAGAGTTTATATGATATTAGTAAGCAATGGCACTCGCATGAAGAGCAGCGTAGATTACGATAGGGCTGAACATCAGAGCATTTTAGGTCAATTTTTATTGGTTACCTCAGATGGGGTAGCAGTTCGATGAAAAATTCTTGTAATCCCACGTTGAACATCAGGTGCTCGTCCTAAAGTGGTCAAAACAGATGATATTGTATGATGGAGTTCAGGCTGCACTACCATGATGTCAGGATTTTCCTCTTTTGAACCAACCTCAGACACTGAACAAGAGCCCATGGATTTCAATATTTCAGAAACAGCATCTGAACGTGCATAGATCATGTTTCTATCACATAAAGGATGAGTTACCTGCAAAATAATATTGAGAAAATCAAGTAAAACACATCAATAAGCATAAGTAGCAGAAGGGGAAGGGAAACCAAATCTTATAGAGAACATGGCAGGATCTAGTATACTCCATACCCAGTGTCTGAGAAGCCTAGATCCAAAAACAGTAAGGGTATTGTTTATGCATTGCAACAGGGATCCACATTCGGAACCATCATAATTATTCTTCAGCACCTTCACTTGGACATGGTAATCAAGAATCAAGATGAGACTGCCTTTGAAACCGGGTTGCATAGAACCCTAAAATATGACTAAACCACTGACCTCTAGCTGTTGAAGAGCATTGGCTGAAAGGGTCATCTCTGTGATGCTAGCAAAAGGTCGAAACGAAGCTTCCAAACAAAGAATTCTTTCAAACCCAAATTGTTTCAGGTGATGAATTGTTAAAGCTAATGCTTGAATGACTAACTCAGGCATAGCTTTTAACCCCTTCAGATTGAATAAATCGTAAGGCAAAAAAAAACACTTATCAGCAATATAAGCATGACATGGATACGTTTGACAAGTGACAACTAAAAAGGCCATAAAATGAAGTCAGTCGGACCTCAAACCTCAAGCAGTTATTGCCTTGGCCATTTGCAGCTATAATGTTCTGTTGGTCACCACAGGTGTTGTTACTTTTGCTTAAACTCTCATATAGTGATATCAATTCAGACAGGCCACCACCATCCCGTAAGCTACCTTGCGAAGCATGCATGACTCGGACATTTGAGGCAGGTCCAGCATATGCCAGTAGCAACTAAACAGGGAAAGACTAAATCAATAAGTATATATAAATTGTTGGCATAAAGAAAGAACCTTGATGATGCAAGGATATGCACATGAAACACAAAAACTGTATCAGGATAAGAGGTTGCTCAATGTCAAGTCTGCAACGTGCATCACTTTCCAATTCTTCTAGAAGACAAAAGTCATCGTTGTCTCCAAGGGTAGTTAGAAATGATGGCAATTAAAAGTTCGTTTGTGGATAAGGTTTTGTGACTTAAAACATACTTTATGTTCAGACTGTTTCTAAAACATCCAAACCTAGAATGATCAATTACAAAAGTGAAAATTCATAAGTTGCCAAGCAATCTAGAAATGTTTTACAGAAAACTTAAAAGAAATATATATCAATGAAGATTAGAGGAGACAAATAAAGATCACATATTTAAGACTGTACAAAAAACGTTTTTAACTCTGTTTTCTTGTTTTGTTTTTTTCTATTAGGGTAGATCTCTGCAACTTCTGGTTCCAGTTTCCATAAACGAGGTCTAAATCTAATGACATGTTTATAGAATTCTTAGTTACAGTTTCTATAGATGACCTGAGTAATTCATTGATGACAAAAGATTGGCCTCTCTGTGTAGATTGAATTATTAGACATATGTAACAGCCATGGTTTTGTGTCCCATTAACAAAATCTAGTTTTTATAGAATGTTTTCGAGAGGAATTAATTCTGATGACAGTTAAGAGACAGTACGGCCTATGTTAAATTTAATTGTTGGATTTTTCTGAAACCTCTGACCTGGACCACGACATCAAAATTTCATAGAGCATCAGGGAATGCATTTAAAGTGTAAAATAGGTGCTAAAACTGCGGTGTTTATCCCATGAGAAGAAAAAGACTCTAAGCAATTCCTGAAATAAATATTCCAACCTTCAGAGATTGAAATATCAATTCTTCTTAATTAGGTAATAGTGTAATACTTAAATGGAAAAAGAACTACCATGACCAGATGTATATCAAGTTAACATTCCACAGATGATCCTAATATGGTTATCAACAGAAGTCAAAATTCTATTAGAGAATCTTACAATAATGAAAAACTGACAATATCAAAATTTCTTAATGGTAAAAGCATAAGTGAATCCAAATATATGATAAAGGTCGCCTTGTCATAACATTATTTAATTTTTCCATTTCTGACACCTCCCAATGTCGTGTGACATACAAGAAGCACAATATCAATACTATGCAACCAATTTTCCATAAGAAATCAAGAACGAATATTAAAACAACCTTCTCGGTCTGCTTAGACAGAGGCCTTCTAAGAAGCAACTCAGCAGGAGTCAAACTAAAAACCATAGCCTCCAATCCAGCTCTCGTAAAATCATCATCAAACTCGCGATAAACAACGTCGCCAGTCGAAATTTCAACCGCCACAGCCCCAATCCTCGCATCCGCTTCCCCACCCCTCTCCACTACACAAAACAGATAATTACTACACGACCCGGACCCGCACCCCTCCTCTCCACCCCCTAAATCCTCAGCAGCCTCGAGAGTAGCCTTGGTGTACAGGGCCGACAGCCCCCGGCAGAAAGGAGCAGACTTATTTGCGCCGTGAGCCTTGATGGCCGCAGTCTCAGTTTGTTTGACAACACCAACCTTATACCCCGCACTAACAAGCCTCCTCACATGAAAATTCAGCCTAAAAGTTGGCACACTAGCAGTTAAGAAGTTGTGATCCATGTATGCATAAATACCTAAAACTCTAGCAGCATTTTCAGCATCCTCCCCAAAAAATCGATATTTATACCCAACCTCAATCATCAGAAGCACGTCAGGGTACTTGTTTTTGAGGTCTATTACCTGATTCTCTAATGGAGTGTACTTAGGGTTTCCGGATTTTGGGAAATTGGTGATTCGGGAAGGTTCTAGACGATCGAGGGAGGGTTCTAGGAGCTTGCTGAGGAACTTCTGGTGAAGGATAGGATCGGGATTGGGGATGTCGGTGAGTTTGTTGTGGATGTGATCGGTTTTGAGGCGTTTGGCGGGGGAGAATGAGACGGTGGTAGCGATTTTGGGGGGTGGGGTTGAGGGAGGGTTTCGAGCGGAGGGGTCGGGTTTGGGGGCGAAGAAACGGGAAATGATTTGTTGTTTTTGCTTGCCCATTGTAGTGAGGCGTGAGCTATGGTGGTCGGGGAAGAGGCGCCGCGCCGCCTGTTTGCAGCGGTGCTTCTGTTTTTGACGTTTCGTAATTCTTCGGATTTGGCGCCACGCACCATTCCAACTGTTGTATCACTCTCCCTTTTCTTTTTTTTAATAAATACATATTATTCTAATATTGCATTAATTTAATAGTTTTAAAATGTAGTACTAAATTCATTACACAAAATTTCAAAAATATCAAAATTGTAATCACGTGGAAAATTTGTTTAATATGGAGGAAAGATGGCTTAAAACTAGTTATATATGCTAATTTTTTAATAATTATTTTTCAAAATGATATTATTAGATTGCATTAGGTGAATTTCATATAGAAATTCAACGTAAATTAAAGAATATATTTTCAAAAAATAAAAAATACTCCTAAAATTATATAGTTATACTCCACTGGTCTAAAGGTAGTCGAGTCGTATTTTTTTTGGGATTATCTCAAGATAGCTGAGTCATTTTTTTTTAACAAAAATTTTATCATCTCTCATATTTACTCTCTCTTGGTCTCTTTTACTTTATTCTCTATCTTACATTGTTATTTTCACTTTATTATTTAACACATCAATTTTTTAAATCTCGTGAATAAAGACTCTAATAATCTTAGAACAATTAACAAAGGGAGTATTTACTACTAAACGATGTGATCTTAGAACAAAGGGAGTAATATTCGAAGTATTCATAGGATATTTATACATGTACCGAGATAAGAACTATATGGAACGAAAATGATCAATAAAATAATAGAGAAAAGGAACTTATGGAAAAAAACGAACGATACAAAAATAAACAAAATGAAATTTATAAAACTAAAACGAACAATAAATATAAATAAACTAATCTTGTAAAACTAAAATAAATACTATCTGAGTTCATTGCGATAGAGATCATAGACTATGGAGAAATACATAAGAATTGAACAATGGCAATGATAACAGTAGTAATATCTAAGTATACAAACCAACGTCCATGGTAATCAGAGCTACTTCCTAATCTATACATATATATAAAAGCCGAAATTTGATCTTATTTTAAAATATTTATAAGTTACGGATGAATTTTAATATTTATAAAATAAGTATGTTTAATATAGAAAATGAAAGGTTAGAAAGGTTTAATGACATTATTATTAGATTAGCCAGCAGTTTAATAAAAAAAAAGGCTTAAATATTGATATTTAGCCTTATCATCTAGTTAAGAGTATTTGAATTGTCGTTACTTTTTTTTTATAAGTGATAGCTATGGCTATTATAGGGTCATATTCTAAATGCTTATAGCACCCTAATTCAAAATCAAGATTAAATCTCCACCTTTAAATTTTAAAATGAGTGAATGAGATTAAAGCTCACAAATCTCAATAAATAGTAGACAAAATATCAACAAAAGCATAATATCGTCATTATGTTATCATTGATAATTTTCGTGAGTGTTTTTTATATCAACATTGTGTGTTACAAATATCGACAATATGACATTAGAATATCAACACAAGGACAAGAAAATATCAACACATTTTTATTGAGATTGGACATGCATAACATTGGGATTTTGCCTACAATATATTGAGATTTTTTGTTGCATTTGTTGATAAAAGTTGTTAATCAACATGTACGAAAATTGAAATATAATTTATCAAATTTCATCACCCGAACATCGTCGGAACATATGCAATTGAGATCTCGTTGGAATCCTTATTAAATTATCTTTAATTTGATATATTTTTTGCGAAAAAATAATTTAAATTGAGAGAGTTACGTAAATTTAAAGATTTGAGATGATTTTGAGGAGAGAGAAAGTAGTTAGTTATAATTACCATATAAGATTTGACGTTAATATGCTTTCAATTTAATTAATAATTATTTAAATTTAAAATATATTACATTTGGCATTATATCAACCACAAGATCTTCTAATCTAATGGTTAAAAATTGGTCTCAATTTTGGATTGATAATTAGTTAGGAATTGATCACCTCCCGGCTACTATAAATATAACTATCATCACCTCAAATCTTACATTAAATATTTGTTCATATATAGCATGCTACTTAGAGCATCCACAGTAAGAATAGGTCAGTCATAGGCCAGTCACTCTCTCTCTCTGCCACGTCAGCAGCACTAAAAATCCACCCGTCACATCAGCATTTTACTCAAATAGGCTAGCCTTAGGCCAGCCATAGGTCAACCGCAATAAAAATCATTCAAAACAATCACATTTACGGAATTAAATTTACGATTAAATTACAGAATTAAATTTACAAGACATATACGGGAAAATTCATTAATTGCATTAAAAAAAAGTACATTCATTTAAAAAAATAAATTACATAATAAAGAAAAAAAACTATCGTCGTGCAGTCTTCCGTGCCCACAACTCTTCAATTATATCCTTTTGGAGTTGAATATGAGCATCCACTTGGCGCATGTCAGCATATTCCTGGAGGCGGCCGACTTCATCGTGAGGTACCCCATTTCGTACGCTAGGGGTGCCGTTCCGTGGCTTGGACCGGCTTCATCGTCATTGGCCCAACTAGTCAGTTGTACGCCTTCGTTTTCGACGATCATGTTGTGCATGATAATGCAGGCGTGCATTATATCAGCAACGCATTTGACATCCCACAAACGCGTTGGACCCTTAATTGCCTCCCATCAAGACTGGAGCACACCAAATGCGCGCTCCACGTCCTTGCGCGCCGACTCCTGCCGTTCCGCAAAGTAGCCCTTCTTGTCATCCGCCGCGTGCCTGATCGTCTTCACAAAGACAGGCCACCTAGGGTATATCCCATCCGCCAAGTAGTAGCTCATATCATGCCGGTTGCCATTGGCCACAAATGAGATGGTTGGACCGATGCTCTAACACTTCTCGTTGAAGAGGGGCGACGAGTTGAGGACGTTGAGGTCGTTGTTCGACCCGACTACCCCAAAATACGCATGCCGGATCCACAGCCGGTAATCAGCTACGGCCTCGAGGATCATCGTGGGATTCTTTCCCTTGTAGCCGGTCGTGTAGGCCCCTTTCCAGGCAGTCGGACAGTTCTTCCACTCCCAATGCATACAATTTATGTTGCCTAACATCCCGGGGAACCCATGCTGCTCCCCGTGCATCCGTATCGAGATCCCGACAATCTTGGGGGGTAGGGCTTCGAAGGTACTACTCACCGAAAATTTGAATCACGCCCTGACAGAAAAACTTCAGACATTCCAGAGAAGTCGTCTCACCGATGTGGAAGTACTCATCCCACATGTCTGTCGCGCCTCCGTAGGCCAACTGCCTGATTGCCGTTGTGCACTTTTGGATAGGGGTGTGGCCTAGTCTGCAGCCGCATCGCCTGAAGCGGAAATAAAGATATCGACGCTCCAAAGCGTCAACGATACGCATAAACAATTCCCTGCGCATTCTAAAACGCCGCCTGAACATGTTTGCCGGAAACCGCGGGTCCGGAGCGAAGTAGTCGTCATATAGCCGCTGATGTGCAGCTACGTGATCCCGATAAATCAACGCTCGGCGGTGGACAGCCGGTGGAGGGCGAGTTACCGCCTGCTGTTAGACCCTTCGCATGTACCGCTCTAGCTCGCGGTTCATGTAGGCCTCCATAGCCTCGTTCATATGCCGTTCGTACTCCTCAGTATCCCCACCACTACCACCACTACCACCACTGCTACCACCCGCGTTACTCATCGCTCGATGTTGCTCTTGTACAGAAATTTAGAGAGAGAGAAAACTCGTTAAAACAAGTGGTGCAAATGAAAATGAAACTAAAATCGCGTATATATAGGTTTTAAAAAAAAACAAAAACAAAATTGGCGCTGGCCGATCGGCACACCACAATGGCGGCCAGCGCCCTCAAATCGGCTAGCCCACGGTGATTCTTTCGCTGATTCGCGATTGACCGATCCCAATAGTTCGGCTAGCCGACCGGCTAGCGACGTGAATCGGCTAGCCTGTGGGCTAGCCGCTATTGTGGATGCTCTTATATTTCCGATATTGAAGTTTTATTCAAAGATATAAATAAATTACTTTTTAAGTTTTGATAAGTAAACATTATCTTAGTTATAAATTATAAATAAATAGCCAATAGTTGAAGATGGGAACTTTCTCAAAAAGAATGATCTTCAAGCTCACCGATAAAGGCAGCCAGGGTCATTTATCCCACCACTCCATTTTCATACTACTTTTATTAGTCAATTATTTGAAAATTAAATAGTTGCGCATTGATGCTATTGCTAAACGCATTGATCAATACGTTCTTTGGCTTTTCTACCTTCTACACAATCGAACCATTAATTTCTTTTTTTGACTAGCAATTTTTTTCTCTATAAATTTTCTCACTTATTGAATCATCACACATTATCAAGCAATTTTCCTCTCATAACTAAAAACGTAAGAGAAAAAAAAATGGCTTCATCCACCACTAGAAACTCTATGAGATCCTCACTATTGAAAATGAAAATTAACACTCTTTTTCCTCTATTAGGAATCCTCCAACATATCATTATAGTTGGGTTTTGAATCATTATGCTAAGAGTCTCTTATATTATCTTGCAGGTATTAGAATCTATTAAAGCATTGACGGTGTTTGATGACTTTACAACTAAGGCTAAAATTGTTCAAGCGGGGCATGCAACAATATTGATAATTTATACATAATGATGAATGATAGCTACCGCTATTATCTATTATATATGTTGGTTGAGTTTATCCTATGCAGATCTCATGTTAAAACATGGTTTGGTTTGTAGCTTTATGAGTATAATGGAAGGGAATGACTTGGTGGTGAATAATGAAATAACTTTACTTGAGTCCGTCACTCAAAAATCTTTTGATTAGCTTATCACACTATATTGTCAGAATCTAACAGTCTCCACACGATCCTATTTTCTTTGTGTTTATATAGTAATAATATTTATCTATTTTTACTATCATATTTTGTATATAAATATAATTATATTTTAATCTATTTTTATATTACCTTTCTCAATCAAATTTTTTAACTCTTTAAAAAATACTATAGATTATCATTTTATTTCAGGTCGTTGTCTATTAATTATTTTTGTTGATTTTTGAGGACATGTTGTTAAACTATTATAGACTTGAATACTATTCAAATACTATTAAATTTTTGTAGATTATCATTTTAGTTAGTCAAATTCAAATACTATTAAATATTTAAATTTGGTCATTTTTTAAACAATTTTCTATTCAAACTCAATTGTTCCATGATTTGAATTATGTGGATCATGGCCTTTCAAAAATAAAACAAAAACGGAATAAGATTTATTAACTATTTCAAATTAGAGTAAATAAAATAAAATGAACCGTGCATAGCACGGGTGTGAGTTCCTATTATGTTGGGGATTTCTTTGATTTTCTCGCCGAGAGTAGAGACGACTCAGACGACTTTTAAGTCAAAAATAATTAATTCTATTCGGACGTGGATCCTTGGTATTGCAATGAGGCTACACATCCTCATATGAATTTCAAGTTCAAAAAAGAAGAGATCCAAATGTAATATAGGAAATTTAAGAAATGATTTTATTTTATTTTTTGTATATATAAACTTGTTGAATTTTGTAATGGTAGTTGTATGGAACTATAATTAGCCATACAAAAAATATTGGTATATGTAAATAAAACTGAAAGCGCTGTACTAACATGCAGCATTCATTGGCAAAGAAAAAGCCACGCCTCTATACTATATATGTCTAAACAAAATTGAATGTACATTCTTGAATTAATCAATTGAGTGACCCATCATCATATTCAAAAATGAGTTCTTCATTGTTTATAAAGTTTAAATTTATCTTTCCTACATCCCATCAATGCCATTTATGAACATACACATCAATATTGCTAACTACACGAATTATTTTGCTAAAGGGCATTTTGGTAAGAATGACTTGTTTTTAAATTTGTGGATATGATTTTTGTATTCACTATGTAAAATGACTATTTCCAGCTAGTAACAATTCAAGAGTAATATATCTCCTCAGATAAAGTCCCAATTTAATTAATCTCTCTACGTAAAGATGATTTTCTCCTTCATAAAGAAATATAAGTATATTTCATATTTCCATTGTATCGTGTGCCGATCCACACAAATTAATAACAAAGCGATTGAGGGTGACAATACAGAAATACATATATATTTTCAGACCAATATGCTTGTGTGTGCATATATGAAAATGCGTGACATATTATTAAGGTAAGGTACTAACTAGCTAGCTCTATATATATGTGCATCATGAGATAGAAATAGAGGATAAAAGGCCTGGCTTAGACCACGTAATATGCTGGTGTCGATGAGCCTATGTCCACATATCTTAAATTATAAAGCTTACTGAATTAGAGGCTTATATACGACCAACCATTCTCTATTTCTCTCCTCCACTTGCACAATTATACTCTCAATTCATACATCATTTCCCAACTGTCCAACAATTCAAAACCCAAATTTCTTTTATTTGGTCAAATAATTTTTTATCGTCTCTTACTGCACAAGTGATATACTACTCTATGTTACAATTTACATTTTACAAGGTGGAGTATATAAGTATACTTAATTGTATTGTATAGATATTGGCGGTGAAAGGAATATGTCCTCAGAGCACTCCCAATGGTTTGGGGATAAACTCCCTTATTTCTCCCTAACTCCTGCCACATCAGCGCCACATCAGCACCGAAATTTATCCTCAGTTTTTAGCCAACTTTTAGCCAACCTCTGCAATGGTTTCTCCCTTATTTCTCCCTAACTCAACATTTCATTTTTACATCATCACTAATTTAATTGTTTTATTTTTATATATAATAAAGCTAGCTTATTTAATTTATAAGATAAAACAAATAATAGTAATAAAGTTCGTTGTATTAAACACGGGTACACATTACAACGAAGAAAATTAAATAAAAAAAAAAGTACACGAATGGAAAAAAAAAATCAAAAAAAAAAATTCAAAGAAAAAAAAAATTCAAGGGCGGTGGGCGCGGTTTCTATTTGCCCACAATTCTTCGATGATATCGTGTTGTAGTGCTTGATGGGCCTCCTTCTGGTGTATGTCCATGAACGCCTGGAACCGTTCATGTTCGTTGTGCGGTACACCCTGGCGGGCGGACTCGGTTGAGACACCCTGGCGGGCGGACGCGGATTGGCCGTTGGGGGGGTGGCTGCTGCATTCGAGCGATCTCGCTTTGTATACGGCGGGAGATATAGTTGTTGATTGGGTTGTTGGCGAAACCCGCTACATCCCATCCGGTGGGAGCGGGAGACGATGAATCAGAACTCATTTAATAAAGATGGAGAGAAAAAAGATTGAAAATTTGTGTGAATGAAGTTTGTGGGTGATGAATGGAGGAAGAGGATGAAATATTTATAGGGGTAGAAATTAGAATATGACCGTTGAGGAAAAAAAAAATAAAAAAAAATTGATCATCGCCGGATTATCGCCGAACAGCTCCCCACAGTGGCCGGCGATGATCCGGCGATAGCCCGGCGTTAAAACGCCGCTTGGCGTAATTTCGGTAGGAATTTCGCCGGATTATCGCCGAACTCCTCCCAATAGCCGGCGATATCCGGCGAAAAATCGCCGGATTTTCGCCGTCGCCATGGGGAGTGCTCTTATCCAAAAGAAAAAATAGTCGGCCTCTTTTGGGAACTGAATACACCCTTTTTATATCTGAGTTTACCTCTGTGCTTTTAGAATATGAGAGGGTAATTGGTTTTCCACAATAAGGAATCACGTTGGATTATAGCTCATTCTCACACATAATAGATAAGATAATTGGATTTTTTTTAATTATGTAACTTTGGGATTAATTGTCTAGTTGTATACAAAGCCATATAACGTTCACATGCTTCAATCTTAAATAGTATTTAAAACTAATAGATGCAAACCAAGTGCTTGGATTAATCCCGTTTCTTAATTAATTGGGAGTAAATCACAAAATTGAAGAATGCATTAAATTGAGACGTCAAAGCTAATTTAATGGTGTATTTATTTTTGATCCGTAGAATATACAAATAGAGGTAGTAATTCGCCTATGCTACCAATCGTCTAAAACATGCTCATTCACTCTCCGCCACAAACAGATTTAGGAGTCGAATGGCCAATGAAAAACTTGTCCTCCCATTTTCCCCTCCAAAATTCACAAATAATCTCAAATCCAAAACAAGAACTACACCATCATGTTAACGATGATGAAGCAAGATGTGATTGGGAATTCACTCTCTCCGCCGTCATTTCCTCCCCCGCCGGCAATTCCGACGCCATCGGGGTCGCAGAATTCGACGACGGCGGCGCCTTCCTCGCCACCGGCGGCATAGCGAGGAAGATCCGAATCTACGCGACGGAGACGTCGCTGAGATCGGGCGCATGCGACTTCTACATCTGCGCCTCGGCCAAGCTCAGCAGCCTCAAATGGCGCCCCGGGTCGGGCTCCCGGGTCATCGGGTCGGGCGACTACGACGGCGTCGTGATGGAGTACGACCTCGAGCGCCGCGTGCCCGTCTCCGAGCGCGACGAGCACGGCGGGCGCCGCGTCTGGGCCATCGACTACTCCCGCTGGGGGCCCACCCTCGGCGCCTCCGCCTCGGACGACGGCACCGTCCAGCTGTGGGACCCCCGCAGCTGCGACCGGTCCGTCGCCGCGGTCCGGCCCGACCGGTCCGCCCGCAGCCCGGTCTGCTGCGTGGAGTTCAGCCCCTTCGGCGGGCCCCTCGTGGTGGCCGGGTGCGCGGACCGGCGCGTCTACGGGTACGACGTGCGGAGGGCGGCCGAGCCGGTGTTCGTGATGGAGCGGCACGAGAAGGCCGTGACGTATACCAAGTTTATGGATGCGCGGACGATAGTGTCGTCGTCGGTGGACGGGAGCTTGGTGATGTGGGATGCGGAGGATGGGCGTGTGATTAGGACGTATCGAGGGCATGTCAACACGAAGAGATTTGTAGGGCTGTCCGTTTGGAGAAACGGGGGATTGCTGAGCTGCGGCTCCGAGAATAACCGGGTTTATGTGTATGATAGGAGATGGGCCGGCCCGGTTTGGGTCAGAGGGCTGGAAACCGGTCCGAGGACCGGGTGTGAACCGGGTTTTGTAAGCAGCGTGTGCTGGCGCCAGACCGGAGAGGAGCGGTGCATGCTGGTGGTTGGTGCTTCCGATGGGATGTTGCAACTATTTGAGGGTGAAAGAAAAAGTGGGGATGATTCATAATTTGATATGATACGTACTGTGCTATAGGATTATTGGTAGTATAATTTTTCTTATGTATTTAGAAAGAGTTTTACACTTTGACAAGAATTTATACTTACGTTTTCATCCTTATTTGATTTAATTCACTATTCAGAGTGTCCTACTATTACTTATTTTTATTTCATCATTTTTAATTACTTCCTTCAATTTCTATTTATCATCTAACTTGCACACATTTTAAGAAACGGGAAACAAAATGAGTGAATAGAGCTATTAATCTAAAATGAAGAAAAGTGACGGTGGACATTTCAAAATGGCAACTATGACGTTATTTCTTGTGTATGAATATTATTACTATAGCATATAAATGAAAAATAGTATGACAAGCGTTCAACATCAAGTAGCAATCAATTGCATGGCTTAGTGGTTATATCTGCCATATACATAAGCATTTCAATTTTTTTACTACTTTAGGCCGTGTGCACTTTATTAGAAGTTGGGTCAAATTTAGTAATTTGTTGGTGTTTGAGTGGGTGAGATTTAATTGTCATCAGTCCTATAAAGTAACGAGGGCCCGTATTGTTGAGTTTATGAAGCTACCTCAATATTCGTTTCAACAAATGAACGAAATATTACACTTCTACCTCTCGCATTCTCAATTTCTCGCAATTTCGAAGCTTCTTCTCCCATTGTTACTCAAATTGCACTACACGGTTTTTTATGGCGTTTTAGTCCACCTACAAAAAACACGATAATTTATAAATTCTAAAAGCTAGAAACTTATCTTATTTTTTCAGACTAAACGTTGGATTTGGGATGCATAAGTATGTGGGATCCATAACTATGATCATGTTTGTTTCTTTGCTTCCTGCGTCAACGAAGGTGAACAAGCAAGATTCTTTTACACCATATAATATCAAATAGATTTTCTCTAAACAGCAAAACACAAAGACTATAACTAAATTTTTTGCACTATATATTTGCACTCATAAATAATACTCCTACTAATATTAATATTCGATATGAAATTAACAAAATCTCAAATTCAATTTTGATAATGGAGTGCAATATAGCGAGTACGATATTTCTCATCTAACTAATAGGCGAGTATGAATTATACAAGTAAAATCAAGATTCTTTTTAGAAAATAATAAATTTTAGTACGCATCTAAAATTTCTGTGAGGGCCAATCTAATTCATTCTATGATGCTACCGGTGACCTTTATTATACTTTTCATAAATGTAAATGTCAAATTATGTGTAATCTACTTTTGGGCCACATTCTATAATGTTTTGCCTGGCCTAAATTTATTATTTCGTTTGTGGGCTTTAGTAGCTGGCCTATAGCCCGAGATGGACATGTTTTAAGGATAATTCTTTTATTCACCATATCCATTTTACCCCCTTCATCCAAAATAATAAATAATTAAAATGTAAATATAAATATAAATGTAAATATAAATATAAATATAAATATAATGAAATTTTTACAATAAATATTTGAACCAAGCCAGTAAGCGTAGCCACATCAACTGTCGTCCTTTAGTTTATTTAATTGAAGCTAAAATGCTTCAATTAGTATACCATAGAATTAGATGCTGGTGAAATTCAAATAACGAGAAGAAAAATATTTAATCACATGTAAATAGAGATATCAATGGTCTGTGCGGCTAGTTTTCTGCCCTATTGCAAGCCGATCGGTAGGAGATCCTCTCCACCCTACCATGACTATCATGATGACCACCGGCATGTCCACATCCATGTTCGGCAACTGATAATCAACCTAGATCGTGATATCAATTGATGCAAAACATGCCACATCAAACCTGTGTGGAAAATATAGAAACTCTAGTTTCTTGAATTTAAAATTTTAAAGCCACTATTTATGATTTGTTTGGAAACCTAATAACTCAAAAAAAATCAACTTATAAACTTTTTTAGAATGCCTAAAAAATACTCCATCGGTCCTATAAAAATAGAGATATTTGGGACGACATGAGTTTTAATATAGAGTAGTAATATACTTGTCATCTTTAATTTTGCTTTCATGGATAATAATTTTTATAAGTAATGTTTTTAAGGCTAATTAGTACTAGTAATATCTTTCATTCTAGTTTTACTTTAGAATGATAGTTGAGTTCCTTTTTTTTGTGATTGGATTTTGTAGTAGTGTGTTTCACGGACTAAAGCTAAGATTAAAGATTAAAGAATGTTTAAACGAATAAAATAAATATTTTGTGAGTGACAATTGTTTTTTTCTGTACAACAGGGTATGGTAATCATATTTTCAAATGATGATCATAATTATTTTGAGTCGTTATATTCAAAACATAAAAAAATGTAAGAAAAAAAAAGAAAATGATGAAAAAGAAAGAAAAAAAATGGCCTATGTTTAATATTTAAAATAATTACCAAAAATAGAAATGAACTATTTTTATGAGACATACTAAAATAGAAATAGTCTCTATTTCTGTGGGACGGAATAGTAATAAGTTGTCAATTTGGCCCTCAAATGATGTCAAATGATTAACATCAATTGTATGTTATGGGAAATGCGATGAATTTGACTCATCAGCCCGTTTCGCAAGAACTATACCAATTCTGAGTCATTTGACACAATTTATGTTTTTCGGCTTTTGCAATATCGTCAGAGGAGGATGAAACTGCTACATGTACGTGCTAATTAAATTTGTACTAATATGTTTTTACAAAATTAAATAGTGTGGCAATGAGATCATCATATTGGTATTTCAATCTTTCAATCATATATACATAAAAATAAGTTATCAATTCCCACCTACCTAAGGCGTGTATTTTTCTTCGTTACGTTATTATGGTCATTTTATAGCAATGGTTTGACAACGTTTTTGCATTTCATACTAAGAGTAAAACACACTTGCCGTCAAAGTTTTACTCTTTAAATTCGTTAATTTGGACTAATGATGGAATATAAATTTCCCACAGTTCGACTAAATAGACTGTTAATTGTATTTAACCTAGGTGGATTACTTAAATGAAATTAAAATACTTCACTCAAACTTCTATTGGCTAAGTTGAGTGCTTGACCTTACTAAAACATAAATTAATTGATGGTCTACTACTCTGCGCATGACTTTTCAAGTTAGCATGTGATTGGTTGGGTTTTTTTTTAATTAGTTTCATAGTATTAAAGAATATTTCATTAAACACGAAAAGAAATACTTAATGCAAGGTTTTCTTGGATGGCTACTCCCTATTGGAATTGGTGTATGATATTATAATATAGATTAGGTTGGGAGTTTTCTATTAGTGAAGAAGTGATTAATTTAATAGTTATGAAAGACCTCTCTCTGCCGACGATTTTGAGATTTCATATAAGAAAGGTCCAATATTTATGATTTTTTGGTGAGAAAAGTACACATACATGATACATTCATATATCGATGGTAATGATTCTAAATATCCAAACATGTCACTAGTTTTAATTTACTGCTTAAACCTAGAAGTGTGTATAGTTCGAAATGCAATAGTACCAGTCAAACGCAACTTTAATTTTTTTACCACGACAACCTTATTACTATATAGTATTAAAGGATTAATAATATATGTTATTAATGAGCGTTAATAATAGTATCTTCCTAAAGAGTAGTGATATAGGGCAAGTACTCCTTAAGTATATAATTAGAGAACAAATTTCAACCACAAAATTAGAAATTAAGGGCTGAAATTTTGCTTAGAATTTTGAAATTGATCCAGAAAATTACTTCACTATAAACAAGAATTAGTTCACTATAAATAGGCGGGGTAAAATAGCCATTTAATAAACAAAGTTGGGTAAAACATGAATTTCTCTCATTTAGATAATTTTTCTTCAGCTCGTCATCTCTTCTACTCAAATTCTCCATCGATTCTCTACCGATTCTCCTCTTCCGCTCGAATTCTCCACCAATTCTCACTCATAAACAGTGATTCTCCACCGTCGTCGTCGCCTTCTTCACCGGGCCTAAAGTTCATTTGATTCACTCCGTCGTCGCTTCCATTGGTTGCTCATTCCGTCGTCGCCTCCATCTGGTTGCTCATTTCGTCGTCGCCTTCGATTCAACATACCTAATGCCTTCAATTCATAAACGTAAGTTCGTCGGCTTATTTATTCAAGGAACGATTCATTTAACCGATTTTCATTGCATTCCACTTTAACGATGGAGTCATATTATGCTTATAGTGATGTAGTCAGTTAACAATGGAGTCGCATTATGCCTATTCATTTCAGTTTACAATGAACTAGAATGTAGAAATGTAAGTGTATTGTTTTGACATATGAGTAAAGTATAATAACTCTACATAGAGTCATCTTATGATTATAGTGATGTATATAATACTTATAGTGAACTATACTATTGTGCTTACAGTGATTGTACGATTTTGGTCTTACACTCACTATTTTGACCTTTGAGTGAAGTAAATTATGGTTATAGTGATGTATATGTTGTTTACTGTGATGTATATGCAATTTATCGTGAAGTACACGATGCTTACAGTGAAGTATTCTATAGTTAGAATGAAATGTTTGTGATGCATGCTTATAGTGCACTGTTTTTTCATTTCAGTGAAGTAAAATGTGGTTAGAGTAAAGTATTTCATGGTTAGAGTGAAGTGTTTGTGATGCATGCTTATAGTGCACTGTTTTTTCATTTCAGTGATGTAAAATGTGCTTAGAGTGAAGCATTCCATGCATAGAGCGAAGTGTTTCTGATCCATTCTTATAGTGTATAGAGCTTAAAGTGAACTAATAAATGCTAAGAGTGAAGTATTTTACCTTTGCAGTGAATATATAATGTTATGTCTTATAGTGTTTTGTGTTTTTTGATTTCAGTGAAGTGTATAGACCTTAGAGTGAAGTATATGATGACTGTTACTATGGTGAGCAGGAACAAGATTGAAAATGTATTGCCTAAAAGAAGCAGCAAGTGAATACTCTAAAGGCTAAGAGCAAAGTATTGCAGCGTATTAATGTTGTCGGAAACAAACCATGAGTCATTGAATAACTTGGCGACAACATCAAAGCATTATCAAGAATGTAGCAACAACATGGAGATAAATGTGGAAAAATGATTGTAAACTTCAAGCGTTCATGACCATTTGTATGAAACTGATATAGTTCATAATATGTGTCATTTAGTTCAATATAAAGCTCATCCGTTTCAATTAAATTCAATATTATGTTGACTATTAATTTACTTCACTACAGAGCATATTTGCTTCACTATAGAGCAGTTTTACATCACTGTACACAAGAGTTACTACAGTATATAGTATTTCAACCTCACTGTAAGTATATGTTCACAATAAATGAACCAAAACATGTAACTGAAATAAAAATCACTCAAAAGTGTACTAAAAATGAGTCATAAGTGCTCTACAAAGTGAACTATTTATGACCAAATCCTCACTGCCTATATTTTGCCTTCTCATTCTCCTTTTTGCAATTCCCCAATCAATGCTCTCTTTTGTGAGGAAGACAAGACAACACCTTCTGCAAGAAGATGCTTCTTACCTGGGACAGAAGGGCAACAACAAATTTCAAATGGTGACCATGATTATCCTTACCCGTAAAAGGATCAAATATCATACAGTAGCTACATATTAAAACCATCATATAAGTACACTACAAAGTAACTTTAATTAACTATAAGTAATATAACTTCACTATAAAGCATGCAAAATATATTTCATTATAAGCATATACTAGTTCACTATATACTCAATATACTTCACTATATGCTCAATATACTTCATTGAAATGAAAAGATACTATACTATAAGATATGCATAATATGCTTCACTGTAAGCATATACTAGTTCACCATATGCTCAATATACTTCACTTTATACTCAATATACTCCACTTTATGAAATATTCACAATAAATCACTGTTTGTATAAAAAGGCAATGTTATACTTCACTGTTTGTTATATATACTTCACTATATGAAATATTCACATCAGTGTAAGCATTAAATCACTAGTGTATAAAAAAGCAATGTTATACTTCACTCTATGAAATATTCACATCACTATAAATGATAAATACTTCACTCCAATGTAATATAAGTAATTTTAGAGCTAATCATGCTGAGCAATTCACAAAACACGTACACTTCCATTTAAAGCATATATACATCACTTTGATTGTTATATACCTCACTCTGACATCTTTTTTCGCATCATACACACACTAATCATGCTATAAGAACAAACACATAGACTTCATCTTCATCTTCATCACTTCTTCTTCTTCTTCTTCTTCTTCTTCTTCTTCTTCTTCTTCTCCTCCTCCTCCTCCCGCTCCTGATCCTGATGAGGGGGAATCTGAATCAGAATAATCTGCCAACGATGGTTGAGGAATTGAATCCATGCGATCAAAAATTCAAATGTTGTTGATCAATCTCGCTGGAGGAATGAATCACAAAGAAATCGAGCTGGAGTATTGAATCGTGGCTAACCAATCGCGATGGAGGAATGAATCGGGATGAATAAATCAGGAATCGTTGAATCGTGATGGAGAAAAATCGTAAATCGTGGCTGATCAATTCACAAATTTGGACGATTCACGATGAACAAATCAGAAATCTGGATGATTCAGGAAAAATGCGATTTGATTAGGAAGATCAAATCAGAAATCTGAACGGAAGATGAACAATTGTGAATCTATGGAAGAAATCATAAGCTGAATTTGGTTCAGATTGTACAAATCGCTACACACAATTCACGCTAATCTTATGAGTTTCGAAAATACCCTTGGACTTTTATTTTGAGAAAAATCTGAAAGATTATTTAAGCCATATGATTAATTTGGAGTAAAAAGATATGTGGCTGAGATTTATTCTCTAGTTATACACTTAAAATTAGTTAGACATTGATCAATACTCTCTTCGTAAATATATATACATTCACATTGGACATTTTAATCTCGATTTGTTTCGCACAGATTGACTCAGTTATGTGATATAACAGAATTAAATTATGCTTCCATGATTTAAAAACATTTTCTTTTAATTCCATGAATATTTTTGTCGTTATGACAAAAATAGCGTGGCAAAGATACGTCAGTTTTTTTCATAATATACCTTTACATAATAGTATTAGACTATTAATTACGATAAATGTGAATGCTAATCTTTGTCTTTGTATTTAAAGCCCCATAATTGCTTTACATCATTTCTCAATTAATGGTTGTCTTCACTAAATTTTGTATAATTTTTTCCTTCTCATGAGTGATTACTTAGGTACGAATAATTTGACAATTAATTTCCTTGAAGAATATTGTCACTTGGCTTGTTCATAAGACACTAAAAATATCTACCATATTCTCAACGCATCTTTAACAAAGTTCTAAAACATTGCGATTAAAAAAAAAATACTAGTATAGTATAATACATAGCACCGCCTATAAAGTGCGATTGCTTGAAGATAATTACTTTATCAACCAATCGTTCTCACTCCCAATTAATATACTATTCTATCCCTTCTACAGAAAAATAGACTAATTTTACTAATTTAATCTATCCTTTAAAATTAAAATAGTTCTATATGAAAAAATAAAAAACTTTTACTAACTAAACACTAATAATAATATAAACTTCACAATTGACTAACCATAGTATCCTACGTCCTCTATATTTTTTCTCTCTTTTACCATTATACATTATAACTTATATTTTGAAATTGTGTTATTTTTATTGAACTTACAGTATAATCTTAAGGAAGGGAGCATACACCCACACTATGAAACCATCATGCAACAAACAATATGGATATATAGAGGTCTATCGACGCACACCTAGACCTAATGGCACAGGCCACATGCAAGAGTTTGGAGGATTACATTATATTGTTGAGTATTCAACGGCTGGCTGTGATTGAATCGACTTTTATTTTCATTTTAATTTAATTTATATATTAGAAGTAATATTTGTGTTTAATTTTATTTTTAAAAATATTTTCACTGCTTGTGATCCTTCTATTTTAACAAACCAAAACATTATTGTTCTCCTATAGATTTTAGAGACGACTTCCCCTTGTAGTGTTATTTAAACACCTTCATTTGTAGAGTATTAATGTGTCATAAGCTATAGTGTGAATGTATCATAAGCTATAGTGTGTGGAGAGAGATAATGTCTAAAGCCAAAATCTTGGGTTCGAGTCTTCCATGCAATGGAACGGACTTTAAACTTATATATATATATTCATTTATCAAAAATAAATACTATAAAAAAATATGTCATACAAATATTTTTTCTGTTTCTTTTTATTTTAATTAAATGTATATAAAGATTAATTTATGGAGTATGTTAATTACCTTTTCTATAAAAGACTCGCGGGAAGGCCCTCATGTATAACTTAAAAAAATAGTATATTAATTTTACACTATTTTGTGTTGATATTTAAATGTTAATCATTAATTTTTTTTTCTAATGTACTCACGAGATTATAGAATGTTGATAGAAAAATTGGAGAAATCAAAATATGACATCTATATGTTTAATTTGATTATTATTTTGGATACAATAAATTATACTAATGACATAAAAAATACTCCACCATCACAGGTGTACTGCCAATAAGTCGACAAAGAAAGATACAAATTTATCATATGAAGAATTAACTAAATTTAATCATCCACGCAATATCTAAGCCAATATATATAAAAGATAATATCCAAATTACACTTAAAAAGAAAATAGTATACATCTAAATAAGAGTGAACTTTAAAAATGGTCCCTGAACTATGGGTTTATCTCGAAAATGGTCCATTGCACTTTAAAAATATCACCAGTAGTCCCTGGACTAAGGGTTTATATAAAAAAAACGGTCATTTTGCACTGTTTCGAGACGAAAATGCCCTTTTGGGGGGTTTGGGCAATTTGGTTTTTTACACATTTAACATTTTAAATCTGATATTATTTCAGTTATATACTAACTCTGATATTATTTCAAAATTATCATTCTTCTTCATTTTTGTCATCCTTCACTTTATTTCTTTATTTCAAATATTAGATTTAATTTTACAAAATTAAATATTAAATTTCAATTTTTAAATATCAATAATTTTTTTTGATTATGACTATTAATTTTTTGTTATTTAATAATATTTATAATTAAAAAAATTATTGATATTTAAAAATTGAAATTTAAAATTTAATTTTGTAAAATTAAATCTAATATTGAAATAAAGAAACAAAGTGAAGGACGACAAAAGGGAAGAAGAATGATAATTTTGAAATAATATCAGATTTAGTATATCAACTGAAATAATATTAGATTTAAAGTGTAAAAGGACCAAATTGCCCAAACCCCCCAAAACCATCCGAAAGGGCATTTTCGTCTCGAAATAGTGTAAAAGGATCGTTTTTTATATAAACTTTTAGTCCAAGGACTATTGGTGATATTTTTAAAATCCAGGGACCATTTTCGAGATAAACTCATAGTCCAAGGACTTTTTGTGAGGTTCACTCTTTAAATAAAGACGGATCAAATCATATTACGTTTATGCATTGCTTCTCTCTTTAATTTTATTTTTGTTAAAATTACAATAACAGTTGTCGGTAGACAATTCACAAAGAAGCAACATTCAACACTGACGCTTTCCTATATACTAATATTGGACTAAAATAGCAAATTCGATATATGCATATATTTTATACATATTCTCCTTCTGTGTGTGTCTAAGAAAATGTGTCACCGTTTTGAGTATATATTTTTTAAATAATTATTAGAAAATTAAATGTGGATGAATGAAACTCTAGCTGTCATAGAAATACTATACACACTGACTTCTACGGCTAGTGAATTTTTGCGATATTAGTATTTAAATATTAGAGATACAAATTAATACTATGAGAGGTCAATGAATTAATTACACTAAAGAAGATAAACTATTTAAATGAGTGACAGACTTTGATCAATTTAGAGATGAGAAACAATGGTCTAAATTGTTTTTGCGTGATGAAAGAAGCAACTGCAAATTTAAATTATTTCTACTATGTGAATAGTGAAGGTCTATTATTATAGTAATATTTCAAAAGAACATTCAGAAACAATTATTCAACTTGTTAAAGTACAATGAACTATCCTTCGAAATTCTACTATGAACAGAATTTGTGCAAGTTTAAAGTTAATTAGTCAATCATTGTTCATATAATAAGCAAAAATAATTGATTACTCTATGATTTAGTATGAGGCAAAATAATATTTTTTTTCTATGCAACTTTGAGTCAGTAACCGACAGTCGTTGAGGAAAAATAATGATGGAGTTGCGAAACGAATTACTTATATAAATGTGTTAGTTCATCATATATAATTCTAAAAAAAATATGCGTGATAATATGTCGCGCTAATATTACAAGTTGAGAAAGAAATTCACTCTAAGAGTAGTATTATAAATGACTAATAAATATATTGTGGGTGGAAAAATAGTACTATATCATATAGTGAAAATTGTAAATAGATTGGTAGTATATTAGAATAATATATATAGTGAAAAATAGTACTATACCAAATAAAATTTGACAAATTTTTGTAGATGTATTAAAACAGTAAAAGAAGACTATGTTTAGATAATATTATATCCAATAGTTTTTTAATTAGTAGAGTAAAATATATGGTTAAATGAATGGGCAGTTAATTGCCAGATTTTTAAAAATATCCATACCATTTAGCAATTTTTTATAAGATTTATCAGTCGGTCAATTAGATTTTTTTTGCAATTTACACCCCAAATTATTTTTTCTTCGAGATCCATATGCTGTGAGTTGTATATATGTACTCTTGAATATATATAAAATAAGATTCCTCATTTTGATTTGATAAAGAAAAGAGGCATATTCAATAATCAATATTTAGGCCGGAAAATTTCATTACAGGCAAAAAAATCATCTATCCATCTGTTTCACCCAAACTGCATTAATTGTAGACGACATTCTTCAAACTACAAAAAATATCCATCGTCACATGACATCAAATGCTGTTTGTTTTTGGAGAAGCAAAACTGTTGGTATTTTTTGGTTTGGTTGAAAAATATTGAGTTCATTTGAGAAAAATTTGCGGCCGTTGAAATTTGGAAAAAAATTGTTGCTTTGTATTCTGACAATTAATCCTAATAAATATAATAGCACTAGCGACAACCTATCCTAATAAATACTCCTTTCGTCCGTCATTAGGAGTCCCGGTCACTTTTGGGCACTTGTTTTGTAAAACTGATAATAAATAGTTAAAGGGGAGAAATAATAAAGTAAAATAGAGAATAATGTTGAGAAGAGTCTTCTTAACAATATTCTTTCTCTTACTTTACAATTTCTCTACTTTAACTATTTATTATCATTTTTACAAAACAAGTGCCCAAAAGTGAACGGGACTCCTAATGTCGGACGGAGAGAGCATATTCTTATAAATAGGAATGATTGTGTTTAGAACAAAACTTATGATAGTTTGTTCCAAATAAAAATGACTCATTTCCTATATTGAATGATTGTGTTTAGAACAAAACTTATGATAGTTTGTTCCAAATAAAAATGACTATTTCCTATATTAATTTAAAGTGATGATAAACAATCAAATTTTGTACAATCAAAATAAGACTATATTAATAATTTGATATATGAATTATATATTAAAATAATAGATATAGTAAGTGGACAAGTTAAAAAGACTTATTAGCCTTTAACCTCATTTTTTATTTTTATATTTGAATTTCCTCCCTATTTTTTAAAAAAAATTTGAATAAAAGTATGCACTAATTACATTTATGGTTCTAAAAAAATAAAAAAAATTATACACAAATCATAAATATATGACCACAATATTATATACTTTCCATGTACTATATAGGCATACATATACTTTAATTAAATGCATAAATAAATCTATTTTTTTTCAAATAAGCTAATTTTTGGTTGTACAAAAGATTTGTTGTAATTTAAAAGTGATTATTGATAAGTATTATATTTAATATATAATATTTCTGTTGTAAAAAAAAACTCAACTCAATGGGAGACAAACCGGAAAGGATCCAGTATAACCACGTTCTCTAGGCTCTAGCTATGTGCGAGCCCACACAAGAGCTCTTGGATTATTTGGGGTATAAATCTTGCAATAACAAAATACTGTACTATAGTAGTAATTAGTAGGGATAGGTGTGTTCTTATATAGTTATAAAGTTATGATAAATAGGAAAGAATGCATTGTATCACACATTCAAGTAATCCCCACTATTTGTCTCCTATACTCTAAGGTAAAACATACTTAGGTAAAATAATGGTTAATTTAAATGGGGTTTACAACAAAAAATATCCATGTAGTTTAGGTAAAATTAACCACATCCGTAAAATATGTGAAAAGAATTGAAAATTGTAAAAATATATGTTTGATTGTTCGATTGGATTTGTTAATTGTAGTTTGTATTTCATTAAATTTCATCAAATACAATACTATATGATGTTGATTATTGAATATTCGTAGCATACGATGATAAATAATGAATCGTAAATATATTATAAAATGTAGCACAGAATCGCGTAACCATTATTTTGTCTGAAACATAGTATCTTCATATTTTCCTTCTAGCTAACCATTGATGTACGTGTGATCTCTGGTAATCATAATAAAACAACACACGCATATCTATAATGTGATTTTTTTGTATCGGCAATCTTCCAAAATCATTTATATTAATGCTAGTCGCCTTCTATTTAAAGCTTATTATATTAAGCTAGCAAATATAAACTATCTCAGCACCAAACTCATGCGCTACTTAATTGGGTAACAAAAAGGAAAGTCGCCACAAAAAAATAAAATAAAAGATATATGAATAATATATAACATAATGCAATATAATACGTTCAGGACAAGAAGTTTAATTTAAGGTATCTGCGTGATACGTTGAGATTTATGGTAAGAAATGGAAAGGGGTGTAGGGTCTTGGAATTTGAAAATTGCATTTGATGAAATTCTTTAAGGACAAGTGAGATATATGATTAAGTTGTTAATTTAATTAAGGGTAAGGAGAAGCATGGAGGATTATTTATAAACACACCAATTCATGAATAATGTTAAAATTGATTCTACAATCTGTCGGTCAAATCAAAATGTAAAGATAGTTTGAACGTGCTTTTTATTAGTCTTTATAAAAATTAAATTATACTCCAACCTGAGTGCTAACTACTTCCAAGAATGCATGATTGATTAAAAAAGATCAAGACAGTTTTCTCTCTTGGTTAGTTTGTATATTAACTAACGCGTTTTTAACTATCCAAATTACCAACCTCTTTTAAATTTAAATTCCAAAATGTACCACTTGTAAACCGTGTTATTAAAAACCTAAGAACTTTACTTTATTCGCAATTATAATACAATTCACATTTTCGACCAATTGAAACTAAAGAGGAGAGAGTTGGGACGCAACAAATTTTTTGGTAGGGGTTATACATTATAAATTTCGAGATTAAAATGTCTTATCAATATTAATTATTCTACGTTATTTTGCTTTTTCTTCATTTTAACTATTTATTATTTTTTTAAATGAGAGAAGAAAAAGAAATGACTCAATTATAATGAAACGGAAAAAGTATTTTGTTCTAATAATAGGGACTTTTGCAAAATAATTTTTGTAAAATACTGAAAATCTGATAATATTATATGAATAATATTTTCTAAAAATAATAACTGGGAGGGGCTTAAGCTCCTCCCAAGTAGTACATGCGTGTATAATTATGTGTCTTTTATAGATATACTACAGAATTCTTGAAAAAAAATATGAAAGTGAAAAAACGTGCATCACAAATTCAAACAAACTTGTCCCAAATGCATCAAAAATTCAAACAAACTTGTTCCAATTACTCACCTTCTACATTAGACAACAAATAAAAAGGCGATAATCTAAAAAAAATCCAACTATAATTCCATGTGATTACTGATCATATTTCGAAAGTGGTGTGATAATTCAATTCTCTCGAAAGACTTCCATCTTGTTCAAATTGATTAACAGGTAAATCTTCGAGCTTTACGTTTTTCTCTACCCTCTTGCTATTGCTTCCAAAAAAACCCTCATTCATTTTAATTTCAACATTAATCACAAATTGATACTAGCATTGATTTGGTTTCAAAATAAAACATAAATTGAAAATTAAATTATTTTATCATCACAAATTGATAGCATTGTATTTTGAAATCTAAAATGTAGTAATAATGTAATATTGTTGAATAAAGATAATAAATCGACGAAGATTAATTAGAAATTTGGATATAGGTAGAGATAGGATAGCAATTGGAAAATTTGAGAAAAAAGTTACAGATTTTTTTCTTGTGTGTTACGTAATTAATCTCTCACATAGACAAAAGTCAAACTTAATTTTTGCCAAAAGTAAAACTCGCGTGTTTAGGGAAACCTGAAACAATCAACATTCGCAATGAAATACTCAAAAGAGTTAATGAAAAAATGAAGGTAACATTGTTGTCTCCACCTAAACTAGAAGCAAATATTCCCACCAAATATGCGCACCTAATAAGTACTAATAGAGTTGTTACACGAGTTATGTAAAATTTTATTTCGTTTGTGAATTCTTTAAAAAAATTCAGTTCATTAAATTAGTTCCACAATTGTCGCTTATATTACTAACGCAGTCAACCACAGTGTAATACTAGAAAACAACATAGGATCTGCCAAATTTATTAAATTAACAGTGAAAATTGTAGTACAGCAAATTAAAGGCTCATGCAAGTATAATTTATACATACATACATACCATATACTAGTATAATGTCTCTAGACGTATAATATACTATTACGTCAATGTTTTTTTTTTTAATGAAAACTGGATATAATACAATGATCAGTTATATAGTTATTGGGGAATTGAAAACAAGTGGAAATTAATAAATAAACATAATAATGCAAAATTACTAGCTCGTGTAAAGTAGGTATCCGAATATGTCCAAAACAACTCTTTTCTGATTTCTCCAATCTCATGAAAATGTCGTTTAAGGACTCGGTTTTAATATAATTTCTTCTAGTCCTCCTTATTCTTTAATCAAACCAAATTAATTTGTTAGAAATCCTTGCCAACTAATCCTTGTTTAAATGGTGGCAAGGCCTCACATCAAAATTCCAAATTATTTCTTGTGCAACTTCAGACATCAAACATACCTGTTCATCATACATACCTCTAATGGGGTGCAAGAAGTCAGAGAAGGCGAAGACGGCGCAGAAGCACAAGAAGGGGCTGTGGTCTCCAGATGAAGATCTCAAGCTCAAAAACCACATCATGAAATATGGCCATGGCTGCTGGAGCTCCATTCCTCTCAATGCAGGTAACTTATTTAATTTTATGTATATAAACTAAACAAGAATGTCAACATACCTACATATTTTCATGAGTTATTTTGAGCTATCTACCTCCTTCAACTTCTGATCAAACCTGCACTAATTTGAGCTATTTTTTCCATATTATTTTAAGCTTTTAATGTTGCTCCTGATAATATGATTCTGCTAATTAGTGAGAGACAACAACCTTAGTGAGTGAAGGTAAATTGCAGAGTCAAATAAGAAATTCGAACAAAACCATACCACGCCTATGACTTTGAATATAACTAATATTTATACCAGTCTTCAGCCAATTATGTCTCTACATCTCACATTACTAATTCACCACCACCACTTTAAATACATTTTGAACCAGTTTGATTGCTGTTTCAAGTCAACCATCTAAGCATATTAAAGTTAATAGTTGCATATATGTACAAATTTGATGACATCCATACACAAACAGAATACTTACAAAAGTTTAATCAATCATCCTACATTGTTTGTTGGCAGGTCTTAAAAGGAATGGAAAGAGCTGCAGATTAAGGTGGATTAACTATCTAAGGCCCGGACTGAAGCGTGGGGCGTTTAGCTTCGCAGAGGAGGACAAGATCTTCGCCCTTCACCGAGTCTTAGGAAACAAGTAACTAACTAACTTCTTACAACATGCACTTAATTCTACTTAAAAACTGATCAAATTTAAGTACTAATGTTTGATTATTGTATGTATGATCAGGTGGTCTCAGATAGCACATCACCTACCCGGAAGAACTGATAACGAGATCAAAAACCACTGGCATTCTTACCTAAAGAAAAGGCTCTCAAAATTTGCTGATGCACCCTCTTCTTCGTCCAAGTCGCCTCCCCAAAATAGTACCTTTGACTCCCTAGAAAACACGGAAGCATCATCAACGGACACGGATCAGTCTATAGATCACCAACAAGACAAATGCAACTTGCCAAAAGTCCTTTTTGCTGAATGGTTGTCTCTTGACCAGTTCAATGGCCACAACCACGGCTCTTCTTCTAGCAACGCACAAGATCTCAAATACCCTTTTGACTATGGAAGCTCGATCTCTGAAGACTCTTCGGCTCAGCTCAATGGAGAGGCCATCGGCACTGAAGAAATCCACACTAAACCAAACTTCAATAGTATATCTATTGATGATATTCTTCGATCACCATTTGGCTTCGATGATCAGATCTCAGAGGCTGGTCTGGTCGATTATTTTCCCGGAGTTTTTAACTTTTCTTGTGATGAATTGTATATGTGATTGATGCTATTAAGTTGTAATTTCCTGTAATAAGTTGCAAGATGTATATCCTAGTTAATGTGGTAATGTGGTAGTTTTTCTTTAGTCAAAATTGTACACTGCAAATCTTCATTCTGTAATAAGTTAGAGAAATAAGAAGATTTCAACTATTCACAAATCAACAAATCAAGAACACATCACAATGAAACCATCTGGTCCATATAACTACAGTTGCAACAGCTACAACCAGTCCTATTGGGATCCATTTCAACGCGATTATCTGCAAAAGTTCATACAAAACATAAGCTTCCTCTCCAATTAATTATGCAAAATAACTCTGTTTTTCATGTAAAAGCTTCTATAAAACCTACCTCAAGCCTATTGGAACACCAAATTGGAGAAGAATGCAAATGTGCTTCACTTATCCTCCCAAACAGTTCTGACATTCCAAACAAATGAATCACTCTCATCATGCATGTAAGTATTTGACAAGAAAAAATCAAGAATCAGAGCTCAATGAAAATCCAAAACACCATACCCGATCTTCGCCTACGCTGTACAATACGCGAAAAGCTCTCTGAAATCACATCTGCATCTTGAGAAGCACCAGAGTTCATCTTTGACAAGTTGGCCTGTGACCTTGTGTCAACATATTTCCTTCTTACATTTGCAATTACACCACCTTCAATGTAAAGCAGACATATTTAATTCATCATGTTGAGAAATTTCCCACCTAAAATCAGCTTCCAAAGCACTAAATCTATTGCAAGTTACCAAATTTAACAAGGCTGTAGGGTCTGATAGAAGTGGCATTCAAGCCCACATCCTCAAACTTGACAAACTCCTTATGCAAATCTTGTAAATAACAAAAGGCCAGCTTTGTTGGATACATTGAATCACAGAGTGCCATGAAGCACATTCCATTCTCAACAATGTAACTGCAAAAACAAAATATGCAAAAACAACATGGTGAATTAATTAATCACAGCATCCCATAATTCGAAAAAAATAAAGGATAAAAATGCAAACTTGAAGCAATGATCATCCAAGAAAATGGTCATCTTGGAATGTGGAAGTGCTCTTCTAGAAACTTCCTGGAGCAAGAACTCGGCTTGTTGCTTATGAGAAGAGATGTCACCATCGTTATTCTCTTCATTCACATATCTTGAACCATGGCCTAGAGCTAGAGGCAGCCCATCACTTACCCTTCCAACTATTGTCATCTTCAACATTATTTTCTCACAAAAAAAGAAAAAAAAAAGTTGCAATACTTTTATTCTTGAAAAAGATAGAATTTTTTGCTGATTTTTGGTCTGTGGCTTTGCTGTTGGATACATGAAAAAGGAAAGAATTGGAAATGCGAATTTTATAGTAATAAAAAGGAAATGCTGTTTAGGACAAAGGAGGGAACTTGGTAACCAAGTTATTCTGTATTTGTTCAAAAAGCAAAAGGTTTTGTGGAGCCCAAGTTATTGTTTTTATCTTATTGTAACATATATATGGGATTACTTTCATGTTCATAGTCAAATGGGATTACTCACTATCCACTAATAATAATATGTTACTCACCGTTTTGAACTTTCATTTTATAAATCAAGTCATTAGAATATAATCTAAAAGATTGATTGTTGTAATAATGTAAATAATAGTGATGATATTAATAATGAAGTACTATTAATTATTAGGAGTAGTATTCTTAATAGATAATATCGCATCTTAAAAATCTTATTAATTTACAAAATAAATACTGTATATTCTTAATAGATTATATCGCATTTTTAAAATCTTATTAATTTATGAAATATCATAGGATTATTATAATTTCATAGTTTAGTATTTTTAATATGTGATATAATTTTATACTTAATACTATATTTCGTAAAATTTTTATTAATTTATAAAATAAATATATTCTTAAGTATTGCTGTTGTAAATTAATGACGAGATAAAGTATGGGATTAGAACGAATACAGTGGAATAGATAATGAGATAAGAAAAGTAATAAAATAAACTCTTATTGCAAGATGCAAAATCTATTATGACAAAATAGTAAAAATTAATTTAATTCATGCCTATCCCCAAAATTAATTTTAATAGTACGTAGATAACATATTCCTAATTTGAAATTAGTAAAGTATGAGATATGAAATAAATGAATGACTTATTGTCAATTGAAAGTGGATAAATAAGAGAAGAAAAAATGTATGGAAAAGATAAAAGAAAAAATTGGACCTTATTACCAAAAATAAAAATTAATTACTACTAATACTTGTGTAAGAACCGAAATAGATGTAAGGGAATATTAATTGTACACGAGGGAGTGTTATCATATGACATGGATGTAATGATAATTATCTACATTCCATGATATCCACATAAGAACATGATATGGAAAATATTGTGATCACTAAATTACGATAAAAAAAAAAAGAATATCATTTTTATTGTATTTTTAAGTTTATAATATGATTAATTTGCAACCAAGTAAAATTTACCAAAAAAATAATAATAATGTTCTCTCTTTTCCATCTTAGTTAATGCATTACTTTTTGGCATAAATACTAAGAAATGAGTAGTATATTGATATTAAGTGAAAAGAAAATAAAATAAATGAAAGAAAAAAATTTAAAATTAAAAAATAATGTTCTTGTTAAAAAATGAAATGGTTCAACCATTAACTTTAAGTACATTTAATGAAACAAAGGATAATTAGCATTTTTGAAGTGCTAATTGTGCACTTTTTAGCTAACTTTTTATTGAGAGTGAGGTGCAAATCATGCTACAAGCCTATAAACCCCAAGCTTATAGAATACGTGATTCATGCTATATCAATATGATGATGCATTGATTGTAAAATTGAAAAACATAGAACTTCTTTATTGTACAAACGAGGTTTACTATTCATGTAAATTAGTCCTACAATACTAATTTACATAAAAAATGTAATTTTAAAGACATTTTTGTAAGTCTCAACTGCGTTAGGGTATTATAGAATTGTGATCAATGTCGAACCTTCTTAAAGATCGAACTAGAGACCAAATTTGGGCCACTCATTTATCTTAATCTTATGGTTATGATTAATTTACAATTAATTTAATATTTTATTAAATAAAAATGTTTTTTTGATTTTTTTTTTATTTTTTTGATTTTTTTTGATTTTTTTTTATTCGATAAAAACTTGCTGTAGTAAATAATGAACTATATTCACTACATAGTGAACTAAATGACTGTATGTTATGAAGTAATTTTTCGCATTCATTATATACTGAATTTACTTCAATTGAAAGATAATTATATCATAACACATTATGAAGTAATAAACTAATGAAATGAAGTACTAAACTAATGAAATGAAGTAATAACATAACTGAATGAAGTAATAAATTAACGGAATGAAGTAATAGCATGACTGAATGAAGTAATAAACAAGCGGAATGAAGTAAGTACTAAACTAATAGAATGAAGTAATAACATGACTGAATGAAGTAATAAACTAACGGAATGAAGTAATAATATGACTGAATGAAGTAATAAACTAACGAAATGAAGTAATAACCTTAAACTCAATTGAAAGATAATTATGTCATAACACATTATGAAGTACTAATAAACTAATGGACTGAAGTAATAAGTTTATAACATACTTCATTTAGTTCATTTTTTAGTGAATATAGTTCATTATTTACTTTGGCAAGTTTTTATTGAATAAAAAAAGTTTTAAAAAATTTAAAAAAATTAAAAAAAAAGTTAAAAAAATAAAATAAAAAAATAAAAAAATAAAAGTAAATTAAATATAAATTAAAATAAATTAAAATTAAAATAAAAAAGTTTTTATTAAATAAAATATTATATTAATTGTATATTAATCCTAAACACAAGATTAAAAAAAGGATGACCCTAATTTGATCTTTAATTCGGTCTTTAAGAGTGGATTTGTGGTTAATATGACTCTATAAGAACTATATATATCTACGTGTGATATGATTCGAGGCTCGACCATTTATCATGAATGTTTTAAGTTAAGCTTATACTTCTACATAGCTCAAATGCTGAGAGACGCAAATAATTAACCAAGGGTAAAATAGTATTTTAAAGATAGGTACGAATAATTGTTAAATTACCAAGAAAGAACTAGGAAATTTGTACCTAATTTCATTTCATTCTTTGTTCCCATCTCTTGTTCAACTTTTTCTATTTATTGTAAGTACTACAGTATTCAATATTGACAAACTATTGCAACTTAGTAATGTCAAGGGTATAACGATGATATATCACTCGATAAAAGAGAGTCTAATATGTATGATATGACTTGGAGTACACAATTTATTAAAAGAGCCCCTATAACTATAAGGTCGAACCTGCCCAAAATGTCACGACTCCCAGCCTAGCAAATTACTTCATTTATCTCAACAAAAAATAAATTGATTCACATGAGTTTCCTCATTCCTCAATATTGATAAAAAAAAAAAGATAAAAAAAGGTTCTAGACATTAAGTAAATAAATAAAAATTATACTTAGAAGTGAGAAGAAATTCTCACAATCTTTGGTCTGAGTAGAATATAGGGAAATGACATGAGAAGAAAATAAGGCATGAAATCAGCCGAAACAGAACATAAAAAAGAACACTCCAAGAGATAAGATCATCAATTACACACTGCTTCCTCTCTCTTGGTTAGCACCTTCTCTCTCTCTTTATTTCCTTAATTTTTCTGTGAAAGATGAGTGTAAATGTGAGAGAGAAGTGAGCAGAAGGCAGGGTACAACATTTAATGCATTGGATGCAGATAGATGAGTTCAATTGACAAAAAACTGGGAAAGTGATGCCTGATACATATATGTCTCTGATAATGCTGCTTTTCAATATAATCCCCATGCATTTATTGTCCTCAGATTCTCTTTTCTTCTTCTCTCTCTGTGTATATATATATACACACCTCTAGCTTTTCCATTATTCTTGAATTTTAAAGGCAAATGTTATTTTATTTTTTTTGAGAGCAGTGAGAATTGGTTGAAAATGGGGATGAAGAGAGGGAAAGAGGAGAAGAAGAAGGGCAGAAGGGCATGTTGTGTGAGAGAGGGAGTGACCAAAGGAGCATGGACTCCCGAAGAGGACATGATTCTTGTTGACTTCATCACACAGAATGGCCATGGCACTTGGCGAAATCTCCCTCTTCTTGCAGGTTTTTTCTCCTTATTTTTCTATTTATTTGATGCAACCTAACAAAGGGAAGCAAAAAAAAAATGCATCTTGGTTCTGATTTCTACTACATACTACTTGATTTTTACCTTGTTAAGCATCTAAAACATTCAAGGAATTATGAATTATCTCTTGCGAATGTTCCTAATATGTGATTGAGGGCTTTGTGGTATTGCTACTTCTCATAAAGAGTGTGAATATTCTTGTAGGAAATTTTTGACAGATTAGCATCTGATTGTCTACTTCTATCATGTTGCTTAGATATTGAACAATGTGTACATAATAGAACCTCTGCTTTGAGTGATAAAGGATGGTTTCTTTGTTATCAAGAAATAGTCCTCAATTTTCATCTCATGTTTATTGGAGGTAGTGTGTCACTGCAAAGTAGAGTTTGCTAGTATTGTGCAGTGGATTTCTATGTTTGCTGCATTAGATTTGCTGAGCCACTCTGCCCCAGTTTTTCGTTTAGTCAACTGAGACGCTGTGTGGTAACCACAGGTCTCCTCCGCTGTGGAAAGAGTTGTCGTCTTCGCTGGACCAACTACCTTCGACCTGACATCAAACGCGGTCCCTTCAGCGCTGAGGAAGAGAATACGATTATTCAACTGCACGGGGAGCTTGGTAACAAGTAATTTATCACCTCCCCTTCTCCCATCTTTCTTCCAAATCCAGTTGTGGTTATTACTTGACAGTTCATGGTGAATAAAAACATTGGTAGGACCCAACCATTACATGTCTGTTTCATTGAAATTGTGATGTTTCTGCTCTGCCCAGATGGGCTATCATAGCCTCTCATCTCCCAGGAAGAACAGACAATGATGTGAAGAACTTTTGGAACTCACATTTGAGGAAGCGCTTCGACAGCAAGGCCCTCGACCAGCCATCTTCATCTTCAAAGTCAGGTTCCCCTAATTGTCACAAGGCTCAGTGGGAGGGTGTGAGGGTTGAGGCCGAGTCTCGTCTCTCTATCCCGTTCAACAACAGCAAAGGCGACTACTTCCTGCACCTGTGGAACAGCAAAGTTGGAGAATCATTCAGAAACGTGCATGAGGGTGGACATGGATGTGGTGGAGCTGCCTCTCTCCGTTCAACATCACAATCATCGTCGTCCTTGACCATAGTTGACTCGACCAATGGTATAGAGCCATGCAAGACCTCCAGCCCGGTGGAGATGAAAGTCGAGCTTTGGGACTGCAAGAAGGAAACAGAGGACATTGCTGCATTTTCAGACACATCGAAGCCATATGAGGTTGATGATTCATCTGATGCAATGCTGAGGCTGCTGCTGGATTTCCCTGTCGGTGGAAACGACATGGAATTTCTCGAAGCACCCTCATTCTGAGAGCCGTTTTGATCATAAAATGTAGCTTCTCCATCTGGATTTCATACATCTTCTTAGTTATTGTGTTTTAAATCTACTGCAGTTTCTGGGAAAGAATCATGTAAAATGAAAATTTTGTGTGAAAAGTGATGTGCTAATTATGTAGGAGAAAAACTGTAATAACTCTTGCCGCTACAACTTTCTCAACCTTATAATCAATCAAGTTCAAAACATGGAATCTCAAATTTTCTTACAATCTTCATTTTCTAGTTTATATAAACAAATAAATCATTATTCACACAGAACAAACTTAACAAGAAACAATTATATTCTAAGTACATCACACAATAAATCTGGCAACAAATAAAAAGAGATCCCAAAACAAAACAATGTACAAATCAACTTGAGTTCCAAACCCCATTCCAACTTCAGAAACATCCAAGTAGTTTCTTTGGACCAGTGCCCGTGGCGCGATATTTTGCTGATGTCTCCTCTGCTTTGAGAAGATCCTCTCCACGTTTCGCCTCAATCAATGCTCTTTTCTCCTCCGCTTGCTTGTGGAGGGCCGCAATCTTGTTCTTCGTTTTCTCAATATATCCAGCCTTCTTTTTCTCCAGTTGCTCCTGTTAGCCACAATTGCATACGGTGACGATCAAATTTTACAACACATCATGCCAAATAAGTCCCGAGAATATATCTACGTGACGGTTAAAGCAGCTCACATGCCGCAGCAAGGCCTGATTCAGAAACAACACCAATATGGGCCTAAAAGCTTCATCTGTTTTATGCAACTATTGAGTTCAGATAGGGACCATAACAAAACCAAGGCATCAACTAACATGGGGCTGTACATTCCGAGTGAATTATTCGGCAACGAAATAAATGTGACGTAGCCATCAGCCTACTTCCCATGTGTATGTGTCAACATAGAGCAGAAATAATAGAGAGATAGTACTGAGAAATGGAATGAATATATGTGGTGAAGACAGAGTCTTTACCTCTATCTTCTTCAGCTCAGCATCTAGAGTCGCTTTCTTGCTATTCTCCCAAGCTACGACAGAAGACATGTTCTTCTGAGCCCTGTCAATTGATTGAGTAAGCATGAGTTGCATTGCTAAGTGAAAATGCGACAAAAAAAAAGAGAACTCTAACAGTTCTCGGTAGGATAAGCCGAGTAATGATGAACATGGCATGTTCAAGAAGTGTTTACTTGTTCTCAGCTTTTGATTTCTCACTTTCCTCCCATGCTTTGATCAACGACAATCTCTTCTCCGTAGCTACTCGGGCAAGCACAGCATCTACATAGATACCATACGAGTTAAGTATTTTTCTTCTTCTTACATTCCTCATCTTATATGCTACCATAGATAAATCAATTTTCTAGCAAAACATATCTATGCAAAAGCATAGTCATGATACCTCTGTTTACAGAGCCCTCCTCAGGCTTTTTTTCTTCTTCAGCAGCCTCTGGTTGTTTAGCAATAACCATAGAAAGATTTCCACATGTTAGATGGGGGAGAAATCAGTCAAAGCACAAGGAAGCTATGGAAGTGCAGAAAAGCCTTGAAAAACAACTCACTAGCAGTTTAATTTTAGGTGATTCTGCAAATATATGGTTAAAGAATTACTAAAGGGCTGCCTTTTCCTTTATTAAATCCAATCCATACAAAATGACTCCAAATACTAACTTTTGCAGAAACAATCCAATAAAATACTAGTACTATTCATCACCAAGAAATCTCATTTATAATTATTTGGGGAAAAGATGGACAAGAAATTTCAGAAAAGTAGAAATTAGTAGTAATAAAGAGAATTACTTTGAACGACGACAAGAGCTTTGGAGTCGTCGGGTTTGTCTAGCGCCGGAGGTAGTGGTAGCGGCACGACGGCTTTCTCCTCCTCAGCAACGTCGGCGTCGGCGCAGGTAGGCTTGGGCTCAACGGCTTTGACTTCTTCCTCCGCCATGAGTTGTTGAGAGAAATTGGATAGGTGTTTGGTTTTGAATTAGGAAAGTTAAGTGAGCATGAATAATTGAGGATTATAGAGAGCTAAATAATACTCTATCCACAGTGAGTGAGAGAGAAAGATGAGTTGGTTGGAAGGTATGTGTTGTCGGTAGAAGTTAAGCAAGAATGGGGGCTACTGTGATTTGGAATCCCACACCCACAGATTATTCAAATCCTCAAACAGTTTCTAATATTTAAGGATTTTATATTAAATCAACGGCACCACAAATGATTACATATGCTTGCAATTAGCAACAGATAACTGTGGATTTAGATATTTTCCATGTCTAGGGACTTGTATCGTAATATTAATCTAAATCTAAGTGAAATACTTATTTTTCTTGTCACATAAATTTTGAATGATTACAGAATTATATTACTCCGTGCTCTCCTTCTTTTCTGGATTAAACAACTCATTTTTCTATTTTAGAAAGTTCTAACTTAATTGAATTATTTTTATTTTTGTTAAAAAGTAATATCGTCTTTATTTTATTCTTTCTTTCTTTGTGCATTCTTCATATTTCTTAGTACTTTATTCATCATCTACATAACACACTATTTTTAATATCGGTGTCAAAAAAAAAACATCTCCAATAACAACGAACAGAGGCAGTGCTTTTTTAGGAAATTCTAAAAGTAAGTGAGTCATTTTTTTCTCTTTCTCTTTGTTACTTTGATCTACTTCGTTCTCTCTTTATTTAACTTACAAAATTCTTTTTTTTTTTTAATTTGATGACATAAGAGGAATGTGTATTTTAACTAGGGATGAAGGGAGTAAATAATGAAGTAGAAAAAAGAAGGGAAATTGGTCTCTAAAACCATGAACTTTACCCAAAATTTGGTATTTCCCATGAACTTTGAAATTGGTATGTAATATCACGAACTTTGCATTTTGTTTGGTATTTCCCACGGCATGTTTATTACTATATTTGACTAACTTACGAGGCTTTTATCATACTTGACACAATTAAATCAACTTGGTTTTCAACGTGACTTTTTATGCTACATGTTATGAACTTAAAAAGTGGTTTCAAATATTATAAAACATATCACGGTTGCCTATGTTAAATAAGATTTTGATGAAAATATCTTATTTGAGTGAGTTTGGGAAATACCAAACAAAATATAAAGTTCGTGATATTATATACCAATTTCAAAGTTCATGGGAAATACCAAATTTTGGGCAAAGTTGATGGTTTTAGAGACTAATTTTCAAAAAAAGAAAAGAGAAAGTAAAAGAGAAAAGAGTATAAAGTATAGAAAAAGAATAAAATTTATTATTCCCAATATATTAAATATCTCACTTTCCAATTTAAATTTAGAAACTTAACTTCCTTATTTATACTCTTTTTTCTTTGCACTCACTGGTCACCACCTATATTTTTATTAAATAACTTTTACAATGGGGCACAGGACAGAGGGAGGAGACCAAAGATATATTGTTGTGTGTGATAATCCTATTACAAATCGCAATCCAACAAAATGCTATAAAATGTGTGATGTCTACCGATATGCAAAGTTTTTTAGAATCACATAAATGATTTATTTCATATATGATGTCTCTATGTGGAGTAGTATTTTTTATAATTATATCTTATGTTAAATAATGTACTTATAATTTTTTTGAATTGAATGAATCAACGAACATTAACAATCAAACCCTTAAGTTACAAAAATCAATTACTCCCTCCGTCCCACATAATTTGACACAGTATTCTATTTTGGATCATCTCACATAATTTGACACACTTAGGGCTGGAAAAAAATACTGAAATATCAAAATATCGGCCTTATCGTACTGAAAAAATACCGAAAATACTAAATTTTCGGTATTACCGTGACTTTCGGTACGGTGTGATACCTTATCAAAAAATTCCGGTAAGGTAACGATACGAATTTTCAAATACCGCGTTATACCGCTGCATACCGAAATTCAGTATATATCGTAAACTAAGGTATATACACAAAAAATATAAACACAATTATATATAAAATATATTTTATATATTTTTAAATTATAAAATCTATTGTGAAATATAAATATAGTTATGAATAAATTCTATTTAATTTATTTTTAAAATTATAAAATATAAATAATATTCTAAAAACTCTAATTTTCTATTTTAATCGATGTTGAAAGTCAGGTATACCGCAAAAGTAAGGTATACCGAACTTCGGTACGGTATCGGTATGGAAATTCGTCATACCGAAAATAAGGTATAACCGAACTTCGGTATACCGAAAACTTTGGTAAGGTAAAGGTATGACTTTTTCGTATACCGTATTTACGGTAAGGTATACGGTATGGTGGTTTCGGTAAGGTATACCGTACCTACCCACCCCTAGACACACTTCACTTTTACCATTTTTGGTAGTGGACCTCATATTCCACGAACTCATTCCTACTCACATTTTATTATAAGAGTGAACTACATAAATGGTATTTGATCTTTCACTTTCACACATAAATGGTACCTGATCTTTAATTTATATCATTTTTGGTACCCAATGACAAAAATAACCTTAGGTACCAAATATGTGCTTTTTTCATGGAGGATATTTTTGGAAATTTTAATTAAATAGTACCAAATATATAATTATTTTTTCTTCCTTTCTTATTTCTCTTTTTCTTCTTTAGTTTCTTCTTCTTTCTTTTTTCTTCATTTTCTTCTTTCTTTTTAGTATTTTATCTTCCTTTCTTTTTTCTTTTTTTTCTTTTTTCTCTTTAGTTTATGTTTCTTCTTCCTTCGTTTTCCTTCTAATTGCATTCATAATATGAATAAAAAACAAAATACCTAATTAAATTAATTATTTAAAGTAATTAAATCAATTGAATATTTTTTATTAAATTATTTTATAATTCTTTTAAGGTTGAAACACCTAACTAAAAATATTCAACTTTTTATATCATTATTATTGTGAATACAATTCATAATGTTCAATTTTTATTGAGACTATATTGATTAGTTACTAATTTAATGTAAAATAATAATAATAATAATAACAATAATAATAATTATTATTATTACATAATATTATGTGATCATAATTTATATAATTATATTACAATTACTTATTAATTACTATCAGTTTTTAGTATTATATCAACAATATTATTATAATATTAAATATAATTATAGTTATAATTATATTTAAGTATATTTGAATAATATTAAAAATAAATTAATTATTAATTTATAACATCAAAATAATAATAATAATAATAATAATAATAATAATAATAATAATAATATGGATTAATAATAATAGTATAAAGAATGAGGAGAATGAGAGAATATATTATAATGTCACTTTTGGTACTAATTTTATATATGCCCAAAATACCCTCTATGACATAAATGAGAAAATATATTTGTTTAAAGGGCATTTTGGGAAGAAAATTGCATCAGATACCAAAAATGTGATTTATAGGTACCAAAAACGATATAAAATAAAGATCAGGTACCATTTACGTGCGAAAGTGAAAGATCAGGTACCATTTATGTAGTTCACTCTTATTATAAAACTAATACTTTAAAAGTAGGACCCACATCCCACTAATTATTTCAACTGACTTTCCATTAGATTTCTTAAAACCCGTGCCGGGTCAAAGTGTCCCAAATTATGTGGGATGGAGGGAGTACTATAATAAAATATTTTAATATTGTAAAAGACCTTGAACGTTGGACGAAATCTGGGGCTGACAAAATCAAAGATTTTGTTATGGAATAAAACATTACTGTAAATGAAATAATAAGGTTAACATTTAAATTTCTTAAAATGGGATAAAATGTAGTGAATGAATGAGGTACAAACTAAAAGGCTACGAAGAAGGAACAGGTGATATATTAATGATTCGTTTGAGATGTTGTTTATTAGTCTAAATTATTATAGTACTACTACTTAGGTAAGTCTTATTGAAAAGTATATGATAGACTTAGATTTTATTGTCTTACAATAATTGTAGTTGTAGCATAATAGCACTTCTAATTATATCAAAATAAGATCGAAAAAATATCAAAAAATATATATACATATATATTCTTTTAGTAATATGCAAACATTTTTTTTATAATTTATTTTATTTTCATGAAGGGCGGAATCAATATTGTTGATTTTTTTCCGCTTAATTATGGTGTATGCTAAATAAGCAATTTTAGTTTTGATGTGTAATTTTCCGATTTAATGATTAATTTTGAGAAGACATTGTATTCTCTTCTTTCTATAGTAGCAGTGTCATTTATGTAAAAAAGGAGGATTAGATTGTTTGTTACTAGTCATGTGGGTGTTTGAATTACTTGTGAAATAGATTAGACTTATTTTCAAATTACAAGACAAATTTTATTGTAAAATAGCTAAGCGCACGTTTAAAAAACAAATACTCCATTAACTTAAATAGTTAGAGCGTATGATGACCTTCACACAAAATTCTATAAAATTTAGAATAAAAAAAAAGAGAGTACTATATTTTTGGCACCTAAATATGGATCGGTAATTTGGTATCAAACAAAACACAGTATTGAAAATTTAAAAATATCATCACACGTCCATATACTTTAATTAGCAGAGGGACTTTTGCATTTTTCAGACTTTTTTAGGCTTTGGCTCTTGTGCGTGTGTTTGTTTTGTTGAGAGCGCAGGTCGGTCTGCTGAACTTTTGCTCACCACTTTCGTTAATTTAAGGATTTTACTTCTATTAAAAAAAATGAATTTCAGTGGTCATGCTCAAAGCGGCTCACATAAATTGCGGCAGCGAAACAATTGTAAGTTGAGATCTTTATTCTTGATGTCATTTATGTTATGTACTAGTATCACTTATTTTATGTGATGTGCACGTTCCCATAATGTTTTTTTATGTTATTATTAACAAGGAGGAGGAGTATAAAATTAAGAGATTTGAGATTCTAAAAGATTCTTGGTGTGGTGGGAGACGTGTTGCGTATGTCGGCAGGTACCACTTGAAAATATTGATGCTTTGTCTTTATGTTTATGACATTTGTATCATATATGAAACGTCGAAACTCCAGACCTTATTAGTAGTGAAATAGAATTTACATGCTATTTAAAATATTTATCATGATTATTCTTAATTTTTAAATATTAAGAAATTGAGCTATAAATTATTTATATATTTTTTATATATTGTAGAAATTGACCAAATTTTATTTGCTACCATTTTTTTTAGTTCCTCCGTGCAATTGTTCCACACGTAAGGAAGCAAGTTTTTATTTTCTTCCATTATTTATTCTGAAAAATCAACTTGCTTAATTAGTGCATACATAGCATGGGTCCCCTATAAATATACGATGGTGACACAAATCTTTATTACTACAATTTGAGGTTTTATACGCTGTGTTTAGCTGGCATTGGAGTGAGTAGGTTCCCTCCTTTAAGTTATAAAATTATATGACAGTAATAATTTAAAACTCAATTATTAACATTGGAAAAGTAAAGTGCCTAAACCAATCTAAATTCTTGCTTTCCTTTATAGTCATAATAAGTGAGTATTAATAGAGTTATTGGGTTGGCATGCATTAAAAAAAGTCGTGTTTGTTTAGTACAACTGCCCCTAAAGCCAAAAGGGTACTTAAATGAAATAAAATGATAATTGTGTCATTCACTTCAGGGACCATTCATGCCCAACTGCATCATATGTTTATACATACTTACCCCACTCCTTATAATATAGACTCTATAATCCGATATCTACTCTAGTAATTTTTTTTATAGTTCTTTATAAATTTAGAATATACTTATTTAGTCATATATTTTTAAAATGTCTTTGAAGGATTCATTTCCTAATTTTCATTTGGTGAACATTGAGACTTTGACAACTCCCACTACCAGACAGTGATCTGTTGAAGTTTATTGTATTTTATAGCCTTATAGGCCGTTTTTTCTAACCAATAATTTTATTTGTTACTAAGGGGTGAGTTCATGTAGGGTGGTTCAATTACCTTAGTTTGACAGATTTGGGCTATAGAAGTGTGGGGTATAAGGAAGATGGCCCAAAGTACGTAGTCTAAACTCTAAAACTATGCCACAATAATTTTATTTATTTCTAACTTACTTTTGTGATAACAAAACTCAAACCAAAAATATGACAAACTAGGAATGCAAAAGTAATTAAAAATATAAACAACATCTAAATCAATTACAAAAATAACAAACAGAAGCAAATGAGGTATTGCTTTTTTGCCGGAATATTAATCTTGTTATGCTTTGACAAGGGTTGAAATGAAATTTTGAATCAAATATCAAGTACGCCTTTGCAATATCTCCAACACATTTAATTAGCAATGACAATGAGGTATTTAAAACAGGGCAAAAAATGATCTATTGACTACTAGGTTTAGAGCAACAATTCTTTTTGAAGGCCTTATATCATAAGCCCACATGATGATTGGCTTTATTTGTTGAAGAACCTAATTTATTTATTTTTTAGATATAAAGACCATAAATATTGTTACCCAAAGTAATTGCTTTTTACTCATATGTTACATAATTTAATCAAAAGATTACTGGTGACAGTATAATTTGTAAGACGGCGGTCTTCCAAAGGTTAAGAACCACCTAAATAATTTTAAAAAACTTATATAACCAAGGCAAATCGATTATAGCTTTAATTTTCTCTACTAATCTCTTATCAATTTATTTATAAGTTTATTGTATATTCGCATTTTCAAATTACTTTTTTATTATTACTCTTTACAATGAAAGTAATAAAAGTTCATAGAGCTCATCTGATGATTCCATAACGCTGCCAAGAAAATTGCTTTCTCATGTGTTGAACTGCTTTACAAAAGTATCCTAAAAGAATGTGACTCCTGTCCAATACATGTTATTCGCCTTTTGCAACACATACTCATCACCAAAAATGACCAAAGAATTAGAATAACTAAGAAAAGGCAGCAGCAAAATCTTTTATAATCTTAAAATTTTCAGTTGTAATTACCAAGTGATGTCAAAATATTCGCTCCGACACTTTCAACGCATAAGTGCAAGCTTGAAAAGGCCTCGTCTGGCTCTGAAGCTTTTTCCAATACTTTTGTAGTCATACCAAGTGAGACAAACTTCAGAGCTTACAATTAGATCAACTGGAAGACCTATATCGCGTTCCACAACTTGTTGCTCAATTTCAAGAATCCTCTGGTGTGTGGATCTCCGGGAAATTACCATTTCATCGTTGCCATTTCTGGTGTTCACTATTAAAACTGTGTTGGGGCCAAAAGGCATGCAAGAAAGATTGTAATTTGATTCCGAACACACTGGAATGGATTGAACAGGCCATCTTACTGCAGACTTCAGCATCATTTACCCATTTCCACAGGTTCTCTTGACAGGTACAGTATTTAACAGTTCTTCCAGCTTCGGTTTGCACTCCTTCAGAGCTGATGCCAAAGCCCAAATCTCTTTGCTGGTATAACGTTCCAATAAGAATAACAGTAAGACAACAAAGAGAAAGTCTTTAAAGTAAGTGAATTGTAAACAATCAAAGATGAGCACTGAAATCACAACAATAATGCCAAACACCCCACTAAAACAAATGTTACTATTTGAAACAAATCATCAGTAGAAACTCTCATCCATTCAAATCCTCATAACTTGGCATGTGTTTCGGCAATTTGAATAGTTCACACTTACAAATGCACAGAATGAAAACCATATAAATTTGTGAAGTTAGGACAGAACCAACTATATGACTTCATACAATCACATTTCAGTTAATTTTTTAAAACTCAAAGAGATGATGTAGTTTATCACTAGATTTAAAGAATTCGCCCAGCAGGACCAGTAAATAAACCCAAACAATCAATCAGTAGTAACATATTAGCAGACAAGCTTACCTTATGCTCTTCTACGTCCAAGTTCTGTACTACAATGGTAGTAATAGCAGCAGCAGAATCACCACTGAGCATACATCCTTGATTCACAGTTTTGGCATGAACTAGCTTTTCTGGGAACAAAGTTACAGGGATTTTGAGAAAAAACTCAAGATCACTTGACATTGATTCACCAAAAGTCGGAACATTTTGAGCACCAATTTCCAAAGGATCCTCCCTAATATAGGTACTTCACCTACTTAGCATCTCCTATATCTTTTAATTTTTGACAGCAGATGTGTATACTTCCCCTTCTCCATCATATGCTTTATGACTTGGTGAGCTTCAGACAACCTGCCTGCATTGCGAAGATAACCTACTAAGGTTGTGTACACAAGGAAATTGGGATTACAACCTTTTGATTCCATTTCTTTTAACATCAACCAAGCTTCCTCAAATTTCTTGTTCATACAAAGTCCACGGATCATGGAATTGTAGGTAAACACATTAGGCAATTGACCCTTGTTAATCATATCAGAGAACATCTCCTGAGCTTTATCTAACTGACCGGCCACAACATAGCCAGTTATCATGACAGTGTAACAGACAACATCGGGTGCACACCCATGCGTTGTCATTTCATCGAAGAAATACCGGCAAGCTTCCAAGTTACCAGCCCGACTGAGGCCGTCAATTAATGTGGTGAAGTGGAGCACAGTTGGATCAACACCAACATCCTTCATGTGGTTTAAGAGCTTCAGTGCTGCTAATGGTTTGTCACCCTTGCCAATGACATGGAGGAGTATATTAAATGTGTGAAAATCAGGTGAAAACCCACCCCTACCCATTTCGTCAAGCAATCCATGAAAGTGATCCAACTTCCCGAGCCTAAACTTTGCCCACATCATGATGTTGTAGGTTAATACATCAGGAGAGTGACCATTAACCAACATCTGCTGATACACCCACTCAATCAACTTGTACTGATTCAGTGTCAAAAGAGAATGCAAAATAGCATTGAATGAATGTCTAAATGGCCTATAGTTGAAATTCTTCGATTTCATAAACCTCTCTACAACTTTTCTAGCTAATCCAGCACCACCACAAGTGCATATCAGTAGATTGAATGTCCTGGCAGTAGTAGGGTACCCTTTCTCAATCATCTCTTCGAGCAACCTCCACATTGCCTTAAATTCCTCACACTCTGCAAAGATCTCCATCATTAAATTGTAGATATTTGTTGTGTGTCTGTAATTCTCCTGTTCACCAGACCACACGAAAAACTTGTAGCCCAGCTTTGCACACCTATTTTTGTTTGCATGATTTATTGTCTTTATGATACAAGAAAGAACTTCCCTCACAAGAAGGCCTGAAACCCTCACACCTAAATCGTTCAAGACAGGCTTCACATCATACCCCGGGCCATCCTGAGATAGAATTTCAAAAATCCTTTCAGCATCGCATCTCACCTCATCAACAAAAACATTTCGTGCAGAGAAATTTCCCCGAGAATTAGGTGAAACTGAAGCAGTGTCCTCCCAACTGGACCCATTCTTTGAACTTTTCCACGACTCATTGAGAAAATCCTCAATCCGCCCAAATCCATTTTCGACATCATCACCATTAAATATACGACTACATAAATTACGAGAAACCAAGCTAAAACCACAAAATCTCTTGATATTTCTGCAACTGAAAAGAGCTACAGAGTACATGATAAATGTATATCAGAAATGGGGGAAAACCCATTATAACAGCAAGTCATTAGCTCCCTGAAAGGCTAAGAATGCCAACAAATTGCGGCTAGACCTAAACGCAACAAATTCAGTTGCACGCAATTCAAGATATGAAAAACTTCCCATCACACAAAAACCTCGGTAATCAGCATCGAATCGCATGTTGTGACCTGAAAATTGCAGTTGTTAGTGAATGCTGAAAGTGCCTTAACTATATCAATATCAATACTAATATAAAGAGAGTTTTGGTGCAGTTTTCAGAAATGCCATTAAGCTCAGTTTTGGAGTGAAACATCATAAATTCTTGAAAAAAGTTTGGTTATAGCTCAATCTGGGATAGAAATAAAATCAATACAAACAGAAACAAGATAAAACATAAGATCAGAATAGTTGAATCATACCAAATCAACCAAGAAAATCGAAGTAAATCAAGAATTATCGACGAAGCAGGCTGGAAGGAGAGATGGCGAGGGAGGGCGGTGGAGGAGCGAGGCCGGAGGGTCGGGTTTCGCCGGTAACCGGGCGGCGTGGCGGGTCGGGTTTATGAATGGAGGCGCCACATTCATTTAGGGTTTATATGTATACGACCGGAACTTTTACTGATTGGATTCTCTAATTTGGGTTTCAAACAATAAAATAGAGTTTTAGAGTAATTCAAATTCTTTTTAATTTTGTGTTAGTTCAGTTATGATTTGGACTTCTAAATATGTTGATTTTGTATAGTACTAGCACATGGGGAGCACTATCGTAACAACATAGTTAAAATGATAACCTAACATCATTATAGGCCGTCCGATCTCTTAATTAGATGGATGAGATTGATTTGTAGGATTAGAGTACAAATTGCTTGCCTATTAACATAATATTGCTTGTATGGGTATATTTGTCATTTGACCATAAATTAAACTAATACAAATTTGAAAATCACGATTAATTTGGACTCTGATTGAGATTTTCTCTCCCCACCTTTTCTCTCCTCTATTCTGCAATTAATCGGCGTTCTCAATCCAGAAACCCGAAGAAGAAATCGTTGCTTCCATCAACTGTCTTCGCCTCCATCCTAGCGTTTGCAGCAGTCCACGGAAGAAGGAGCGCCGCTGATGAAATTTGTCCAACCTTGCTCTCTCATCGTTTATGATTGCATCTGATGGAGGACGGCACTATCTGCTATTCATAGATGCCGAGGAGTTGCTCTCAACTCTTTCGGTGTCTGAACTTCAATTACATATAGTCTACCAATGAAATAAAAATCTTCTTCCACTCTTTTCCTTTTTTTCAGTATCAGGCAAGGCCGGGAGTTGTTCTCCAACTCTTTTCCAAAAGCTAGCATTACAGCTGAAAACTGACATGCAATTTAATATCCATAAGTAAGCAATGTCACATATTTAAACAAACAATCTGGCATACAAAATCTTTATGGAGAAATAAAAACAATCAATAATAAAGTACAATTAGTCTTTATATCTGAACTCCATGAAATTTAATTACAAATACATAAATATCATTTGCAAGCTCATGAAATCAGATAATTTCTTCAATTGGTCATTAAATCATCTGGGAATCCCAAATACTGACATGCAATTTAGTAAACATGAGCAAGCAATATAACATATTCAGTCAAGCAATCTGACAGACGAAATCTGTATGGCGTAATACAAACACTCAATCACTAAATTACAATAAGTTATGAAATATAAACCCCACGATTTCAATTCCCATCACATAAATTTCATTTACATTAGAAGATACAAATCCGTGAGTTCAATTACATATGAAATTCGTGAAATTCAATCACAATGAAAATCCATGAACTATAATAAGCAATTTAACAATCACACGATTATAAGTAAAAATTTACCATTTGCGAAATCAGTGAATTGGACGTCAGCAGGAACATCATTCTCTATGGATTCAATGAAGATGGGAGATTTAATGAAGAATTGCAGAGATTGAACATCTAGGAAAATAACAGAGATTGAATATCTGCAGAATTGAAAAAAGAGGTTGAAAGTAGCAGAGCGTGATTTGGAAGAATTACACAAATTGAAATTAGTAGAATGAAAGTAGCACAAGCGATTGAGAGAATTATAGAGATTGAAGGATTAAATGCTGAAATTGAAGAAAGGGAGGAGGATCTGCTAGGACTTTGATTAACAATTATAGCCTTTTGCATTTTTCTAATTATTTTAAAAAAAAAATGAGACTGCCAAATGGCATGTTAAAATTGCATCTCACCTAAAATCTAACGGTTCAAATTGGTGGCACAGTGTCACTCAAAATAGCGTTGTCATTTTAATATCTCCCTACGTGGTATACATAGAATTGAGATGAATTTGATTTCTTCTAGTTCAAATATTGTTGTACATGAGTCATGACTTTGACTTCTATTTTTTTTTTTCTTTTCAAAACATTATGTGTGTGTATTTATATCTAGTAATAGATTTAAATTTGGTAAAAGCAAATATATTGATTGTTGGCCCGTTTACAAAATGAAATTTTTTTAGTTATAGGTAATTGTATGTTGCATTTTCAAAAGTCATCGGTCACGAAGGATGAGGAATTTAGTCTAAAATGATGAGATTGATAGTGCTCGTGATTCTGCTATTAATATTGTTTATAATGAAATTTTCAAAACTTAACCTTTATTGATTAATGATGTTGAACGTGATGTTTTGAATATTCTTCTTGGATTGGTTCCTTTAAAACTTACCCTGATGCAGAAGAGTACGATTTCAAATAGATTTGTCCGCCAATTATCATGTCCCTTACTTTAGTCAATCGTCATTTTTTCCTCTACAGAGCCGATTATTATCACTGTGCTAGTCCAACGTTCCGGCATATACGATAGCAAATTTATGGCTCGAATCTCGTATGCAATTTAATATCAACCGATATTAGATGCAAGTTGACATTATTGAACTTGTTCAGGTGTTGATAAACTTGTTTTCTCTTTAACATTTTATAAGGAGAAAAGTAAAACAATCATAAAAGTTCCTTATTCTCATTTGGTCACCTCTTGTGTATGGGCCAATTTATCGGGCTGTTTTGGGCCCAGCTTATAACGAGCATTTCAAAAAAATGGCGAATAATATACAAGGTCATTATGATCATAATTTGTAATCTTTCATTTCGGTCCGTCCCACATAATTTGTCTCACTTCACTTTTATCATTTTTGGTAATGGACCTCATATTCCACTAACTCATTCTTACTCACATTTTATTATAAAACTAATATATAAAGGTAGGACCCACATTCCACTAACTTTTTCAACCCACTTTTCATTACAATTTTTAAAACCCGTGCCCGGTCAAAGTGACCCGAATTATCCAGGACGGAGGGAGTATAATTTTTCAATCCTAACTCTTTAATTAAGCGGACTAATTGGTCCAACCCATGCACTTACATCCATATTTGAAATGACATTTTAAATCAAATACTCCATCAACTTCGAAGAAAATTGGCGCCACTCCTTTGCATCATCTCAAACACATTTAATAGGAAACGAGGTATTTAAAAACTGGGGGAAGATTCTCACTATGGCCAAGAATGTGAAAAAAAAGCTAGATTGATAGACACGGAAGACACGAGATTGTGGGTTGGCGACCTCTATCGCTTGATCATTTAGATCATCCACATCTATGCTCTTGCCAAAGAGCATGGATGTGGATCCAGACCCACTTTTATTCATTTTTTACTCCATGCTCTTTGGCAAGAGTACAACACCCACATCCATACTCTTTCGCAAGGACATGCTCAAGGGTCTCACCGTTCCATTATTTAATTTAAATACTTTAATTACTAAAAACATTTCTACAATATAAAATTTACATAATTAAATCCTAAAAATAAAAATTACATAATTAAAATCCTAAAAAATAAAAAATACATAATTAAAATCCTACAAATTAAAAATTACATAATTAAAGGCTAAATAAATACTCCCGTGGAAGACTAGTCCTCTATCCCCAATATTTTTCAGAGACCTCGTATCTTTGCCAAATGTGAATCAAGTTGCTCGGGAGTCATTCGAGACCTATCAGCCATATTGAGTTGAGCCAAGAGAGGCCACAACAAGTTGGTGGGGGGTTGAGGTGGCACAAAGGGAGCGAGAGCGGAAGCGGGAGCAGGGGCGGATGGAGTCGCGGCGCGACGGCGGTTGGCCGTCGCCTTCTTCGTTCCTTGCGGCCGGTGTTGGGAACTGCTCGGGCCGGCGTCGGGGCTATCCAAGTTAGCTCCGGCAAGTTGGCTAGCCACCTCATCCTCGCCGGCGTCGGATAGGGATACCGACCTCGACCATTTGCTGGAGGAGGATGCTACGCCTCCCTTATATTTCTGATGATCGCGCACCTCCTGCCAAGAGCTGAGGTACTTGAACGGTTTGTAATGTCGGGATTGGTAGGTCGCCAAGGCGGCACTAATGATGTCGAGTTCGCTCTTGCCACTCCCCGCCGACCGCTTGATACAATCATGGAACCCGTGCATCAAAGCTTGTACCTGTAGCTAGCTTCAATCAGAATTCTGCCCATCGAGATGACATTCAAAAGATCCGAAACTGCCATCAATATCTTCGTTTTCGAGAGAGCTTCGCGTGAGTATCTTACACGCCCCAATCGGAGGCCGGAAGAGGGAGTTATGGCTGTTCTACTGAAGCCGCGCTGTGCAGAATGGATCATAAAATACCGCTCCTGGAGGAAATGGATCATAAATTACTTGGATCCACATCACCGCTCCTGTAGGTAATACCCCTGGAACTTTTGGATTTATTCGTTGGCTTTGAAGATGGCATTGCGTACCATACTCTCATTGCGATAGATGGTTCCATCCGGCCGGTTTTCATTGTACCGACGAGAGACGCGTCAACAAAACCTATCCCCGCTTTGGTTCGTGCCAACCTCCGGATCTTCAGAGATAATCAAATAGGCTTTGAATAATTGATCCATCTTCGACGGAGTGTACGGGGTGCGGACACCACGAGGAGTAGGAGTAGGAGTAGTTTGAGAGCATCTTGGTCGTCCACCGGGTAAGGCCGGTAGCCACCCGGAACTTGAGAACCTCGGGTTTGAGGAGGGGCCGAGAATTGCGTTTCCGGACTAGGGAATGGTTGTGAGCCGAACCATTCGTGGTTCCAATCGCGGGAGGCGGAGGGGTGATCGCAGGAGCCGGACATTTTTTTTTGTAAGAGTGAAAGATTGAGAATTGAAGAGAGAATTTAGATGAGAATTGTGTAGCGTGGTGTGAAATTTTTTGTGTGGAAGTGGGGGTATTGATAGATGAAAAAGTGAATTTTGGAAAAAAAAAATTGAAAAATAAATTAAAAGTGGAGAGAATACGGTTATAATTTATTGGGAAGTGGAATTTTTTTTATTTAGAAACGATTTTTTAAATTAAATTCAATTTTTTTAAAAAAAATATGCCAACGGCTGGCCAATCCCGTCGCGCCACGTCAGCCTGCTCAGCGGCACAGACGTGCTCGATGCATCGAGCAGCGCCGTGCCAGCGGCGAGCAGCGCTACAGATGCTCTTAAAATTGAATATTGATGCCTCCTTAAAGAATGGGTCGGGTTATACCTTTGGGGGAGGTCTGATTAGAGACGCAGCGGGATTATGGAGGTATGTCTTTGTTGTTAACATTGGAGTTTGTTTTATTCTAACTGCATATATTTGGTGCTTGTATCACGACCTACATTTGGCTAAGTCTCTAGCTATCCGTAAGTTGGAAGTAGAAAGTGATAGTTTTGTTGGAGTGACCATGATCTTGAGACATTTTGAAACTTCGATCAATTGTTGCTCTGAAGTAAAATGGGTACGTGGATTACTCCAGGATTTCGATTTTGTGGCTCTGCATCGTGTGCATAGCCATAAAATAAAACTGGGACAAAGTGACTCCTTGCATTATGGATTTATTCAGTACTGCTTTTAAAGCAAGAAATCTGATTCATATTTCGAAGGCCATCTTCATAAGCCCAAATGATAATCGGCTTTATGTTGAAGAATCTAATTTATTTACACTATTTATAAAGAGCATAAATTTTGTTACAAAACCCAAAGTAATTGCTTTTTATGTAGGTATTTTGTGTTGACCTGTGTAGTAATTGTTGAGTACTATGATTATTACTTATCAAAAAATCTCAAAATTGTCATCAAATTAATTAATATTCTCGACCGAGCTTAAATCTTTTTATATGTTAGTACATAATTTAGTACTCCCTACTATCAAAAGAATTACTGGTGACAGTTTAATTTATAAGACGGCGGTCCTCCAAAATTAGGCTAAGAATCACCTAAAAATAGTTTTAAAAAACTGAAATAACCAAGGCAAATCGATTATAGCTATAATTTTCTCTTTACCCTCTTAGCAATTTATTTATTTTAGTTTATTTTTATTTTTGCATTTTCAGATTATTTTTTATTTTGTTATTCTATCCATCAACCAAAAAATGTTACATTCGTGGATAATACAAATTTTAATATGAAATTGAAAAGGCATAAAAGAGAAAGATCATGTGAATGAAGTACTATGAGATAAAAAAAAAATGACTAACAAATTGAGAGTAGCTTTCTAATTCGAGACTAATTTTGGTGGATGCACGAAAATAAAAAGATTAAACTATTTTTTTAAATGAATGAAGTATTATTAATGAAAATAATACGGTTTCTTGTGAAGCAGCTATAAGAATCAAAATTACAAAGTAAAGCGCCATAAATGATGCGGTCCTGCTTTAAATTTGCTCAGCCATCAATGGCGTAACATATTGAAAAGGCAGAGAAAAAGTTGCAGTACAAAAAAATCAAAGACGATAGTCGTAATTTTATTTGTATTTAATTGGACTTCGTCAATCTTGAAGGGTGAGTCTTCGTCTTCATCTATTTGTATAATTGTCATTAACCATTCACACTCCACACAAACGTTGGATGTGTATATACTAATGTTCTATAACTTTTTTTTTCGAATGAGGGCTTCTATTTTATTTCCAACTGTTTTTTCAAATACACATCTTAACTTGTTATTCTCTTTATTTCAACTATAACTTGTTTGAAGAATTGAATAGTAGTATTAATAAATAATACCGAGTAATAATTTAAACGTATTGCTGTAATTATCCCTAAAACAGTGATTAAAATAAAGAAGAGCCAAAGAGAAATAATGGTAGAGTCGCAGCACATGTATTCACGTGTCGGTCCAAATTTCCAGATCAATTGTGCAGGCATTAAAGGAACAATATGGGACTCATATTTACATTTACAACAAATTAAGATGACCCCACTTTTTATTTATCAAATTTAATTGCGTGACCCCTCCCAAGCACAGCTTTCATCCACCAATTGATGCCCACTTATTACCAATATAATAAAGCTTATTATAGATGCTCAATTATTTGTAAGGGTGTATCCCTCACAAGTTCCAAACGGCACCAAACTGAATCATAAATCATACTCACATTCATTTAAAGCACCCATAAATGATGAAATATGTCACGGCTTCTTTCTCGTGTACACCCTAATAGCAAACGCAACATGACACACACCCATCTCAATTAAAATCATACTATAACTAATTACTTATAGTCATTGCATGATCGATTTAGTTAGCTGGTAAAAGAATACTATTCTATAAGATAGTTTCCATTTGGCCAGATAGGGCAGATTTGCCAAGTAGTAGGATAATATTTACCTACTTTTATTACTAAACTCAACCAAAAGATTTGTACATGTACTCATTATCATCCTTTGTGAACAAGAATACCAATTAAAATGTTAAGTTGAACACATTGGACTCAACTAGTGATATGACCAACATCACAAAGTTCAAACACTCGTTACAACTTCACCACAATCATACATAACCGGATAGATCTATTTCGACAAAAGACAAAGCACAATTACCACGTGGAACAGTCACAAATTGTGATTAAGCAAGCACATCACTCAACGATAATTGTATCATTTATTTGAAGGTGCATATACAGAGAGAAATTTGATGCATATATGGTGGTTGGAGGGTTTTAGTCCTCCAAACAAAAGAAAAAGAAATGAGAAAAGCGACAGGCAAAAGAGAGCGACATACTTTCCCAAGTGACAAGCCTGGCACAATTTGCATCATGTAAAGCTGCAAGTTACTTGGATCCTCCATTCTTATTATTATTCTCTGACCGATCACTGTAATTCCATTTTTATATCCACTATAGAAGATTTACAATATCAAGTCTTCCTATGTTACCCACATTCTCCCTCTCCCTCTCCCTCTCCCATTCTTGCACAAACACATTAGATAGTCCACTAACCAAGAAAGTAGAAAATACATTAACTAATTCATGACAGCCACTACTTGATTAAAATACTCTAGAATAAGGAGAAATGGAAATATAGTGAAATGGCAGCCTGTTTCCTGGTACCACATGCTGTGAAAGAAACAAATCTCCTACGATCTTACTCCAAAAGTCAAAACCCAGAGACCATCCGTTTGTAACCTTATTGTTACTTCTTTGCAGCATATAAAAAACATGGAATCTTGACAATCTAGTTTATCTAACCACCCAATCATTTAGACTACCTGGTAGGCTGATACTACCTACAGAAAACACTGCAGCTCCTCCCGAATTTTGGTGCAGGAAAGATGTTCAAGCGAAGCGAGAAAAAGATCAAAGCAGTCTTCAAGATGCAGTTTCAGGCAACACAGGTATGTCAACTCAACATTGTTGATGCAAAAAACAAGTGCTGTCCATTAAACTTTAATACTACAAGTGTCTTTGGTAACAAGCTATATTTCAGAGAAGATCTTGAACAATGTTGATTATGCCCTCATTCCTCTCTGCAAAAAAATACAACTACGTATATGAGTTTGAAATCTATTGTGCTTGCGGTAAAATGCCACCAATACTAAAATGGGCAGCTAACATAGACATGATGATACTAAATATATTACACGTGAATTTAAGATTTTGGAAAGGATGCCTATCTATCTCACCCATAATTTGGCTTATGTATTGAAATAATGGCAGGTACCGCAGCTCAAATCAAAAAGCCTCATGATTTCTCTGGTTCCAGTAGATGTAGGAAAGCCTACAGTCAGATTATCAAAATCACCAATTGTTGAAGGAACCTGCACCTGGGAAAATCCTGTATACGAAACTGTAAAGCTAATCAAGGAGATCAAATCAGGAAGAATCAGAGAAAAGTTCTACTATGTGATTGTATCAACAGTAAGTGACACTCTTCTCCATCTTCGCACAAGATTACAATTCACAAATTGTGAATTAAAAAAAAGGCAGTTTTTTAGTCATGAATGGCCCCTAAACTAAAAATGACATTATGTTTTGGGGGTACTTACAGGGGTCCTCAAAATCGGGGTTTCTTGGAGAAGTCTCAATTGATTTTGCAGATCTAGCAGATGCTACCAAACCAGTGAACTTAACTCTCCCTCTACAGACTTCAAAATCTGGTGCAGTGTTGCACGTTAGTCTGCTCCATCTCTTGCACAGCATCAATCATTTCTGACTTACATAAACTATGCTGATAGCACTAACATAAATATTACAATTCAGGTCACAGTTCAGAACATGAAAGGATGTTCTGATTCAAGGTGAAGTAATAACAAGGATTATTGTTATATTTGATGTTATAATTTTGCTGAGTATGGCCCTCAGAAGTTTAACAGAAAAGCATTTATCCAATGATTTTTCTCAGATATGACGAAGATAGCGAAACCCCAGTAGAGGAATCAGATACCCCAAAATCTCCGGAAGTAAGATCTCCATGTAACCTCCCTGGTTTTAGTTTCATCTAATGAAGTCTGTTAGTACAGAACGATTCAGAAACTAAAAATGACTGAAGTATGTTATGATTCATAGCATTAACAAGAACTCTTTTCCTTTTTCATTTCCCCCCTCCTATAGAGTGATGATTTGAGTGAAGCAACATCAGTGCATGATGAACATTATGGAAGATTTGGAGATGCGGAATCAGATAATAATGATGCCCAATCAAGAGATGGAGTGAAAGGAACTTCAAGGGAAAATCACATGAAAGTGTTGGAGAGGAAGGCAGAACTTTCAGATTTAGAAGTGCAATCCCTTCGCAAGCAAATAATGAAGGAAACCAAGAGAGGGCAGCAATTATCAGAGCAAATTGATTACCTAAAGGAGGAGAGAGACACTCTTAAAGCAGAATGTGAGCGACTCAAGGTCTCAGTGTGTGAGGATGGATTTTCAAGTCATACGCCAAAAGAGACTGAAAATATGAATGCTTCGCTTGAAAAGATCAAGCAAGAACTTCAGCGTGAGAAGCAACTAAATAAAAAGTTGAAATTGCATCTACAGAAGACAGAAGATTCAAATTCTGAATTTGTTCTCGCCATGAGAGATCTTACCAAAAAATTGGAACAAAAAAATGCAGAAATATCTCGACTTTCAAGCAAAATTAAGGCCCTCCACTATGGTGCAGAGGGTATTGCAGCATCACCTAAAATGAAGATGGGTCATAATGAAGAAACTGATGAACTAGAAGACCTGGAGAGGAAGCATGGACATGTTGAAGAGATAGAAATTTTAAAGCAGGAAACTAGGTCTCTCCATTCCGAAATTGAAGCTCTCAAGAAAGAGAATACAGAGATAAAAGTGCAACTTGAGAGGCTTACTGAGGATTACGACAGTTTAGAGGCAGAAAACAAGGATATAAGCTCCAAATTCGAGCAAACCGAAACAGAAAAGATGGAACTAGAGCAAAGTTATGCTGAATGCTTGGCTGCAGAGAAGAAACTCAAACTCCAGATAGCAAGCTTGGAGATGGAAAGCAAAAGGCAGGCACGTCAATACTCAGAGTCCCTGAATATCATTGATGAGGTTGAGTTCCAGGTTGAGAACCTGCAGAAGGAACTGGAAATGCAGGCACAAATATTTCAGGAAGATTTGGAAGCAGTAACTGAGTTGAAAGTTGAGCAGGAGCAGAGGGCCATACAAGCTGAAGATGCCTTGAGGAAAATGAGGTTGACCAATGCAGATGCGACTGAGCGACTTCAGGAGGACTTCAAACAGATTTCTTCTGAGATGTCACTTAAAATAGAGGAGAATGAGAAACTAGCCCATAAAGCAGTTGTTGAAGCTAATGATCTGCGCCAGAAAAATGAAGCTTTAGAAGGATTGCTCCAGAAAGCCAGAGAAGAACTTCAAATGATTAGAGACAAACATGAAAGAACAATAAGAGAGCACTCAGAAGAAAATGAAACAATTTCTGGAGGTAAACCATATCAGAAAACAACTACAAAAGAAACAGAAACACTCCAAAGATGGAAATCAGAAAAGGAAAATCTGGAGAGACAACTAGATGCAGTGAGGAAGGAAGCAGAAAAATTCATGCATGAAAATGTCTCCATGAAGTCTCAGTTACAGCAGAAGAAAACCAAAGAAGATAACTTGCTATTACAAGTGAAGAAGCTGAGAACAACGAATAACGAAGCCAAAAGTCATCTGCTTGAACTAGAACAGGAGAAAGAAGGCCTGAAGAAAGAGATGTCGAAATTACAAGGAAACTTACGGAAAAAGGAAAAGGTTAGTACGAGGCTATATTTCCATTAGAATCATTGGATAGAATTATATATAATGAGTGCAATAACATCAAATGCATTTCTTGCTATGCTCTGACTCTATGCGGAAACAATTAACTTGCTCAACTCGAATGAGTTTGAAGCTCTTTCACATTTTTCAAAGAAATTTCAGTAGTGACATCAAATATATTTTGAACCAATCAAAGTCAGCATATAAAGGATTTTTAGAGTGAGAAATGTTTGTCAAATTGTATTCATGTTTTCATTTTGACAATGGTGAATCCTGATGACTTATAAATTGTACTCCTAAGAGCCTATGGATATTTGTTAGGGTAGGTAACAAAGTTATTAGTCATCAAGATTTCATACCTGTGTTAATATACCATTTGTGTCATTACATCCTAAACAGTATATATTATGATTCAATAACTCATAAAATACCATGAGCGTGAATCAGAATTGCTAGATAGGCATGAAAAAGCCTCTGTAATTTACTTCAACATTCTCCTTCCCTGAAATCCTTCAACAAAGATAAATAGCAATTATTTTGTATTTCTCGAAGGCAGAGTACTAACAGTGGCTAATTTGACAGGAATTGGAAAAGGCTACACTTGAAAATTGCATAAAGTCTCCAGCGAAGGAACAGAATCTTAAATGTAATACCACAGAAATCAGGAAAGATCAGGTAAAATCTAAACTCCTTTTCAGAACAATTAGAACAGGTTGGTATGAACACCAAAACAGCAGAACAAATCATGTTTTGAGGAAACATGAGAACTTCAATTTAATATCCTAGACATAGCATGGCATCTATAAGCTGAAATTTTTAGTGTAGACAATATTCATAATAAAATGAAAAAGATGGATAACAGGAAGTACCACTGTATCAAAAGTGAAAGGAAACACAAACCCCAGTCATAGTTCCAGCAAAAAGTAAAAAACGGATAAGAAAATACCATGCGCAATCATATATTGTCAATGGTCACAAGTTTGGAAAGCGTCGTCTCTTCTTTGTATAGTTCTTTTGCATCCATTTATAATGAGAGTGTTTACTTTGACTACAGGAAACTATTCCATCGCGAACTAGTGGCCAATCCAATGGTGGATGTGATGTTTCCAGCTTGTTAGGTGAAGTAGCATCATTGAAAGATAGAAATGAAAGCATGGAGGAAGAGTTGAAGGAAATGCATGACAGATATTCAGAAATAAGTCTCAGATTTGCAGAGGTAGAAGGTGAACGACAACAACTTGTTATGGCCCTCCGTAATATGAAAAATGGAAAGAAAAACTAGTTTACTGGAATAATGGTGAAACCCAACTAGAGGTCATTTAGGCATATGATATGTACATCAACAATTTCCCACATCATATAGCCCAATTTGTTGCTTGTTTCGTATCCTTCAGAGTCAATAGTAATAAAAGCCAGTTCTTCGGTCTTTTTCTTTTTTCATTATACAATTGCAGTGTTAATTTTAGTTTTCTGAAGGGATCCTTGTGAAGATTAAAACATTAACAAACCAAAATGAAAATAAACCACGTATTGGGACTATTATAAGCCCCATACACTATAACTACGAAAACATTCAGCTACAAATAAAAATAGAACTAGTGGAGATCATGTTGATGTAAAAAAGGTCAAGTAGCAGCAACTTGATGGTGATAAGCAGAACAGTACTTACGATTCTGGGATAGTAAAATCCACAAACCATTTACGCCTTCCAGCCTCTGGTTATAATTGGATAATGATGTTAGACAGTTGACAAGATATCGATGAATCCTTAGTAGAAAACTTTTGATACTACATTTATCTGTAGTTGAAACTTTTGATACTACATTTACAGAACATCTATCATAGTTATATACTGCTCTCATAATCAAGCAAAATAGATGGATGATCCCAATTCCCAACGAAAAATGTATAACCTGTATATACTTATCCAAATCCTTTTGAGATGATGTGGTTCAGTGTAGAGTCTAGTAAGTGTACTCAAGTCGTCGAATAGCTGCAACATCACCATAATCAACATTAAAGCCAACAAAACCTTTAGTTTTTGTAAAATCTACGGAGTCCATGCTTGATGCTGTCTATGGTTTTCTTTTGTGAGGCTTGGTTATCATTATCCCTCCAAATGAGCTTACTTTGCCCAGCAGTTCCATATTTCGAGTAAGATAGTATCTGCAGTTAATTAAATACTAGTTACAATGCACAAAATATATCAAAATTAGCACAAAGGATTTCATTGTTATACCTGTCTTGCTTTCTTATCAACTGGAGTTGACAAGGGACATGAAGTAGCAGCCTTCTTAGTCTTCAATGAGTCTGTTGCTTTTGAAAATCTCTTCAGTCTCTTCTCTTGAACTATTTTCTGTGGGGTGCCAGCCCCCTCATACTTGTAGAATTCAAGAATTGAAGGACTTCTTCTTTTAGTAACTTTGGATGTGTTCGCAGAGGAGCCCAGATATGGAGAGGGTAAGTCATATGAAACAGATTGCTTGTGCATTCTACTCTTTTCCCTTACTCTGTTAAGGAATTCAATTGTCCAGGGTGATCTCTGAGGTTGAGTGGAGTGAAGAGCATTTGAGAATGGTGTGCTATCAAAACTTCCCTTTTCTTGAATATACTTGTAGGGATTTTGTGAATTTCTTTCCACTATATCCTCTTCCATGAGCTCTTTGTGTTTCATCATAGAAATGTTTGTCCTATTAATGATATCATTTGGTCTGATTTCATCCCTTGAGATATGTCTCTTATCATTTGTAGAAACCCAACCAGAGCCACCCCGAAACTCAGTAGGATTAGCAAATTTGGGAAGATTGGCTGCACTGGAAGGCCATTTGTTCATTCCAGAGTTTCTTGCAGCATATTCTTTCTCAATGTCAAACAGAGTAGGTGAAAAGCTAATGCAGGTTGCATTAAACAAATCTTCTCCAAATGCTGGACTATCCTCCAAATTGATAACTTCCCCAGTAGAATCACCCAGCCGAATTCCATTTAGCTTCACAGTTCGTCTGCTCAAGTCATAGTTCACCGTGGCTGATCTCCATCTTGGACTGCAATCTCGGTCAACTGGAGGCACCCAGGCCTTTTCATTCTCATCAAACATTTGATGATCTTTTGCCAACGGGAAGTCATGAAGGCTTGATTTATCAACAGACTTCATTGCGCCAGCAGCAGAAGACCTCATCACGCCAAGATCAATATCCTGATCATGAAACAGTGATTTTTCATTGAAAGATAAACTGAATTCCTCTGCTTTAGATATCTCAGCCCTTCTTGACAGCCAGGAATCACCTGAGACAGATAATTTAGGGAAATCATGTTCAAAATCAGGAAGTGACTTTGCTAGATCCACCGGAAATAAGTCATTTGAAGGCGGATCGGCATTAAGGTTGTGTGTGTATTTAAGTTTCTTCCTCTCAGATTCACTTTTAAATTGAGCATTTCCCAAGTCTGGAAGTGATAATGAGGAGGAACAGTCTGTTATTCCTGATTTAGAATCTTCCCGCTCTCCATATTTGCTTGCTACACTCAGCAAAGCTAGGCTTTCATCAGGAATATGATAATTCTGAAGGGTGCACATTCTGGACACATTCAACGATCCCAGAAAGCTGCCAAGTCGAATATCTGAGGACAATATTGCATGAGCTGAGAGAGGATTAATTGAAGGAAAAGCAGTAAGAAAAGATTCTGCTAGGCTTTCTGAGTCGGACATTTTCGGATAGAGACCCATTCTCAACTTTGCTGCAGTATTGATGCAGGACAATACAATTTCTTCAGTCATCTCTGCTGAATATGAGCAAAAGAGCTGTATGTCAATTCCTAAGCTTGCTGCTGCAGCATAGAGTTCATCTGATGATTCCATAATGCTGCCGAGAAAATTGCTTTCTCCTTCAAATATCTGCAATGATTAAATGAAGCACCCAGTCATGGACATGCTAAAAAATAGTACTGAGTTTCGGTGAACATTTGGCCAGACCTAATCTGGACAAAGAACAGTATTGCAAAACCTGCTTTCAGAAAATTGCAATTCTTCTTAAACCCTTCCATTCCAACAATCATATTATATTCTTCCTAATATATTTATGTCCAAAAGCATGCCAATGGTGGCTATAAGACAGTAGAAAAAAAAATTAGAATTTGTCAAACAGAGTATAAGCAAAATTGAAATGATTATAAAAAAGTTGAATGAGCAACTTTCTTTACTGGTGATGAAGGTAATGAAGCTCGTGCCATACTAATTTTTCTCATGTGTGCTCTGCTTTACAAGCATCCTAAAAGAAAGTGACTTTTGTCCAATACATGTTATTTGCCATTTGCACCACGTACTCACCACCAAAGGAGGTATATAAATGACCAAAGAATTAGAATAAATAAGAAAAGGCAGCAACAAATCTTTTATAATCTTATAACTTTCAGTTGTAATTACCAGGATGCAGCAACTGAAAGCAAAACTCAAGGATGTCAAAATACTTGCTGCAACACTTTCAACGCATAAGGGCAAGCTTGAAAAGGCCTCGTCTGGCGCTGAAGCTTTCTTTCCAATATTTTTGCAGTCATACCAAGTGAGACAAACTTCTGAACTTACAATTACATCAACTGGAAGACCTATATCGCGTTCTACAACTTGTGCTCCTTGTTGCTCCATTTCAAGAATCCTCTGGTATGTGGTTCTCCTGGAAATTATCATTTCTTCATTGAAATTTCTGGTGTTCACTATTACAACTGTGTGGGGGCCAAAAGGCATGCAAGAATGATTTTGCTTTGATTCTGAACCCACTGGCATGGATTGAACAGGCATCATATTGCAGACTTCAGCATCATTTACAGCTTCCATGGGTTCACTTCCAAGGGTTTTCTTGACAGGTACAATATTTAATAGCTCTTCCAACTTCGGTTTACACCCCTCTAGAGCTGATGCAAAACCCAAATTTCTTTGCTGGTACAGCGTTCCAATAAAAATAACAATTAGACAACATAGAGACCAAATTATTGTGACCACTGAAATCACGATAATAATGCCAAACACCCACTACAATAATTGTTATTAGAAACAAAACATCAATAGAAATCCCATCCACTCAAATGCCCATAGCTTGGCATGTGTTTCAGCAATTTGAAAAGTTCAAACTTACAAATGCACAGATAACTTATAAGTTTGTGAAGTTATGATAACTACATTGATTTCATACAATCACATTTAATTAAAACATTGAAAACTCAATGAGATGATGTTTATCACTAGAATTAAAGAATTTTCCCAGCAGGATCAGTAAATAAATTACTAGGGATTTTCCAATTCCAAATATTCAATCAGTAGTACTAATATATTAGCAGACAAGCATACCTTATGCTCCTCTACATTCAAGTTCTGTACAACAGTGGTAGAACTAGCACCAGCAGAATCACCACTGAAAATACATCCTAGACCCACAGTTTTGGTATGAACTAGCTTATCTGCATGTATTTTTTCTTTTCCGAGAACATAGTTACAGGGATTGCGAAAAAACTCAAGATCACTTGACATCGATTCACCAAAACTCGGAACATTCTGAACACCAATCTTCAATAAGATATCATCCTTTTTTCTTTTTCCATATCCCTGATTCTTCGAGCTACTTAACTCTACTATACCAGGGGAATGGGGTATAGAGACATCAGAACAAGATGAGTCTAAAACCTCTGTATCCTTTTCTACATTTGGTTTACTAGAATTACTAAAATGGCCTTCTGATAAAATAAAATTCAAGATCACTATTCCTCTATCATTCGAGAACATATCAATGTCAATGTTGTAAGTGTCTATCTCCCCCAACAATTTCCAACATGGAGAATATTTAGCTGATTCACAATCACTTTCTCCAAGAAAATTCCAATCTAGATATAGACCATCGGATGCTAAAGAAGACTGCCAACCCGACAGGGACAATAAACCCTCAATCAGCATATGAAGTGAACTAGAAATTTCATGATCTGAAATAATAGGTACAGGCAGTGATTTAAAAGTGCCATCCAGAAGTGTAAGCTCATGGCAAACAACCAATTGGTTGAAACTTGTAAAGTTCATGGCTTCTCTGAACATATTTTCACATGTTTCATATTCAGTCTCCTTTGCTGAATCTGAAAGCACCTTGCAGAAATTATACAGTTCCAAATCAATAAACATGAACTCATCAAATGGAGTTGGCTCCACTGAAATAATTGAAAAGCCATCTGGGTTCCCACAGAGAGTTGAGTACTGCTGGCAATGTGACAGTTCAATAATGCTTATGCAGTCCACTTGTGATGACAAATTTATTCCTTCAAGGCAATCCATTTTTACAGAATGATGGAATGTAGAGGTTATCAAGTTATACTCCATAGAACCCAAAAGCTCTTTGTTATTACTAATTACTTCACCTGCTTGTGTCACCTCCTTCTTTTCAATATTTTCAAAACTCAACACTTCATCCATCATAAGTACTCTTCCAATAACACCCAGGCTTTCCATGTCCACTTCAAATTCTGGAAATTTAATGTTATTGGAATGATGTTTTCCTTGAACAGAATCAGCATCTTCCACAAAATCAGCCTTTTGCTCTGAGTATTCTATACTTATGTGATCAACTGAATAAAGTAATTGGTGAGTCTCAGTCAGGTCATGTAGTAGACACTCATCATTTAACAGGTCCTGCAAATTTCAGTTTTGAACTAAACAAATACGTATATTATTCATAGAAAACATAAATTGGAGAATACTAGGAACCAGCTATTTTAAAACATAACAAGAAATTAATTAATTTTCTACAAATGCATGTTAAACAGTCACGAATCAAATAGACTGTATAGAACTATCTAATCTAAGAATAAAAATTGTACGAATAACAAAATTAAATTATCAGAAGGATAGCTATAAGACTTCAAAGACAATGATGATCATTGAAGATTAGATGAATCTATGCATGTCACTATCTTTATTATGTATGGTATGGTTGTCAGTTCCTCCCTAAATGAACATAATGGTTTGAGAAGCTAATCTTTAATTACCACCTACAGCTTATCAAGCAGCATAACTTTTTAAATCAAGTTGAGAAAAGTCTGGCGGCTGACAAAGAAACTAATGTTCATTCTTAAAGAATTTCAGTGGGTAACACTATAAAGATGAAAAAATAAAGCTAAGACACTTACGTTTGTATATTCAGAATCTGGAACCACAGAAAAAATATCCATGTGCTCAATTTGGGAATGGACAGCACTTTTCTGCCAATACAGGAAGAAGAACAGAGAGATTGGAAGAAGAATAGAGAGATTTCACCGAGTGTCGCTATCAATGATGCACAGAATGATACAGTAGAAATGAATCTATCAGGCTTAAACCTGACAAGCAACACACATACACGCATGCATGCATGCATGCATCCAATTAATAGGTTCAAGTGCAATCAGAAAGGCATTTTTTAGGTTATTAATATGTCTGCTAATTCGATTTTCAAACTTCCATTTTGTTGATAAAACTAATATAGATTCATAAAGACAAACGAGAATAAAATATACATACATATCACTTCTCAATTAATTGTAGATTTTATTATTATAGTCAAGCTTTACTATCATCAAACATTTGATATAGTTTAAATAAGAAAATCCTCTATCTCCAAAACGTCCTGAACCATGATGTGTTGGTGCATCAAACCGTCTATGCACAAAAATTTTCATCTCTTGCTCGTATTTCGAAAAAATGAGGAACATCAGACATGCGTCGCAGCCATGACACTGCTATATCCTGTGTCCATATATAATATGTGATCAACAGTACACAGTGATTCGTAATCAAATACATTGATCATAATGAACATCAGAAATTAATGAATATCTGCAGAATAGGAAAGAAGACTTACTGACAGAAGCAAGGATATATCCACCTCTGGAATTTCAAATTGCACTACAGGTTCCTCCCCACCTTTATTACAAGGAACTGTTCCATCATTGTCCTGAATTACAACGAGAAAAAACAAGATTAATGTCACAGTACACAACCTGTCTAGTTATTTCTCACCATAACTAACATTTATTCTCTTCCGTAGTTAGTTCCCAAAAAAATTTGGAAAGTAGAGCATTTTTCGCACGTTATACTTTCTACAAAGATGATCACTCTAAGGAGAAAGGAAATATATATTTACATATAAATATATAAACTGAATTGTAGTCAAATTATTAAGGACAGTATATAGCAATGTACACATCTGAATATCGAGCCATAGTATTGAAGCTAACCGACTCCTAAGGGGAGTATCTGATAACAATGGGGAGAAATATGAAAGTAGAGACCATCAGGCTGAACAGAAGAAGGAAATAACATAAATGAATGAAACTAAAGGGTGAAGGCAAGGAAAATCAAGAGAGTCCATATGTTGCAGCCAAAGATAGTACGGATACGCTTAGAACATAATTTAATGAATGATAAAAGACAATTGGCTATCAACATAACTCAAGATCTTAACAAGCAGTACTGAAGATAAAACGAGAACAATAATTTCGTGATCTTCATTTCCCTTGTTAGATGGAGATTATATGTTAAAACAGTTCACTACATATAAGTTTTACAGATAATCTCAGTATGAAAGTGATCACGGAAGTGTATAATTTCATGAGAATAACTAAGTTAAGTTCGACTTGGACGTATATCTACAGAGAAAGGTAAAACTTCGTCAATCACATCTATATCTTCAGAAAATGCATTGTACCTCAAAATAAAAAATAAAAAAAACGTATCGCACCACAAAATCAAAGAGAGGAAGCAGAAAACTGAGATTGCCAGCTACCAAAATATACTAATTAACCTCATATCTTTCGTTGTTGCTGTCAATTTGAGGTTGACGAAGACCAGCATCGTCGACGAAGTGAGGGAGGACATCGCACAAGAATATTGAGAGAGCATCGTCGATCGGTAGCTTATCGATTTGGCGAGATACTCCGAAAATAGGAATTTCATCGAAAGAGTGTGTAAAAGTTGCTGAAAATGAGGAAGAATTTGCAGGAGTGAGATGGGGATGAGGCAGATGGTGGAAGGCTAGGGTTTCGACCGGATCAGCGACGGCCGTCACGTCTGCGGCGAGGAAGCGAGTGCGCATCGTGTGAGGAAAGAAGAACAGAGTTGAAATATTCGAAAGTTGTAACGGTAGATTTGCTTATATTATTGTTTTGGCGGTAACAGCCACTGAACTTTGGCGGGTTCCATCGACTCACCCCTTGCAGTAGCAGAGCAATGTCTTCTACTAACATATTGGTAACATTTTTGAAGCTCCATGAATAGGCGTGGCTCGATACAATATATCGTATCGAAAACATTATATTGGGTTTCGTTTTGAAAATATGATATAAAAGAATTTTATATCGTTATCGTATCAAAAGTTTTGATATATCGAAATATCGTTATTGTATCGAATACCTGTACATCGAAAACTATAATATATCGAAATATCGTTATCGTATCGAATACCTATATATCGAAAAATATAATTTCAAAACTGAAAAATAACACAAAAATTAATAAAACTTCAACACAATAAAATAAATAGTGTTCTTATTAGGGTTTCAATCATCACAATTCTGGAATATGTCGAAGGAAATCATAGTTTTTTCATCGAAGAAAGGTTGGATGAAGTTTATTACTTATTTCACTTTTGATTTTGATCGATTTATCATTTTGCTGATGATTTTCTCGATTATTTTTAGATTCTGTAGTTTTTTAGTGTAGATATTTCTTATATTTATACAATATCGTTCATGCATAACAATATATGCTGCTGGTGTGTGTTTTGCTTTGTTTATGTGTGTTTTGCTTTGTGTGTTGCTATGTGTTTGCATGATCTGTTTAAATGTAGATAAAATGATACTTTCTGATAAAATGATAGTTTCAGATTATAAAATGATAGTTTCTGAATGAAAAAATGATAGTTTCATGGGATAAAATGATACTTTATGTTTGTTTGTGTGTGTGTCCTGATGCTACTGCTGCTGTGTTTTTGTGTGTGTTGTTGTGTGTGTCTCTGTGTTTT